>NC_041386.1:117533716-117545081 GCF_002162155.2 Triticum dicoccoides | reverse complement strand
TAGATGAATAGTATCCCGATCGATCGAGCCGGTTGGGGCTGGATGAACAGGACCCCGTGGAGGGCTGGATGAACAGGACCACCCCGTGGAGGGCAGGATGAACAGTAGACGATGGAGGGCAGGATGAACAGTAGCCCGTGGAGGGGTGGTTGAACAGGAGCCCCTGGAGAGGGCTGGCTGAACAGTAGCCGGTGGAGTAGCGCGCGGTGGAGGCTGGATGAACAGGAGCCCGTGGATGAACAGTCGCGGGTGGAGGCTGGAGGAGGTCGACGGTGGATGAACAGTAGCTCGTGGAGGCTGGAGGGGTCGACGGTGGAGATGAACAGTATCCCGTGGAGTCCCGTTTTGCGGTACGCCACACCCCTCCCGATGAACAGGACCCCGTTTCGACCGTAGCACTCCAACACAAGTCCGTTTCCTCCGTTTTGCCGTACGCCACACCCCTCCCGATCAACAGGACCCCCGTTTCGACCATAGGAGGTCCGTTTCCTCTGTTTTGCGGTACGCCAGACCCCTCCCGATCAACAGGATCCCGTTTCGAACGTGTCCAGTCGAACACAAGGCCGTTTCCTCCGTTCTGCGGTACGCCAGGCCTCGTTTCCATCGCCTATTCCGTCCAAGCCCTCCCGATGAACACGAGCATTCCATTGCCACCCCATGAACACGATGCATTCCGTTGCCTCCCCATGAACACGATGACGATGCTGTTTCTCCGTTCCGACCCAGCCATGTACACGAGCCCTCGCCGTACGTATGCGCGAGTAGGCGTTCGAGACCCGCCTGTATGTACACATACGTGGCCGTATTTTCTTTCTTGCATCCTGGCCGCCTCTACTACGACACATGCGTGCCTCTACATCGACCAGTATATATGTACGTACACGTTCGCGACCAGAATGACAACGCTACGTACGCTTCGACCAGGTGGGTCCTGACTATCAGGCACTTCCTTGCGTACGAAGATATAGCTGGTGGGTCCCAGCTGTCAGGGGGGCGAAATACGGTGGCCCGTCAGGTGGGTCCCGCTGTCAGGTGGAGGAATAATTATTTTGCACGTAATAAGAAGACACTTCCTTGCTGCGGCCGTGGACCCAGCTGTCAGCCTCTCAACGTACAGTCCACGTCCGATGGAAGCTGTTCCTTGACCACGTTTACCACGCCGCACCGAGAGCACCAGGGCGGTGGACGACGGCGAGGCCTGGGAAGGGTACGATGCGGAGCCGGGGAAGACGCGACAGTGGATGCCCACGCGTAGAGGAGGACGAGGGTTCACTAGTTCGCTGCGGTGTGAGGCTGCCATCGCCGCAGAATAACAGGGGGTGTGGGTGAGTAGAGGGATGGCCTGGCCAGCGGTGGGAGTAGTAGGGAGTAGTGAGGCCTCCATCGCATCGCAGCCGGCCACGGGAGGCAGGAGCACGAGGCACGACCGGCGCTGGTTTGGGCGGCTAGAGCAAGAAGACCAGAGGTTGAAGAAGCACTACGGCCGTTGGATGGACATCGTATGGTCACTGGAGCTAGAATCATGCATATTGACTAAGTTGACAAAGCCCTTCATCCCCGTCAACTTAGTAGGCCCACAAGTCAGCCTGCAACTATACTGGGTCCCAGCTAATAGGGGGAGTATTCATTTTTTTGTGCGCAATAAGGAGGCACTTCCTTGCGTGCGAAGATATAGCTGGTGGGTCTGAGCTGTCAGCGGTGGTAACATTTTTTTTGCAAAATACAGAGGCCCTTTCGGTGGGTCCCTGATGTCAGGTGGAGGAATCATTATTTTGCGCGTAATAAGGAGGCATTTCCTTGCGTGCGGCCATGGACCCAACTGTCGGCCTCTCCACGTAAAGTCCACTTCAGATGCATGTCGATCGTTGACCATGTTGACCAGGCCGCGCCGAGAGCACCAGGACGGTGGACGACGGCGAGGCCTAGGAAGGGGACGACACGGAGGCAGGGAAGACTCGGCAGTTGTTTCCCACGCGGAGGGGAGTACGACTGTCTGAGGGTTTACTAGTTCGTCTGGCATCGCCGGAGAATAACAGCAGGTGTGGGTGAGTAGATGGATGGCTAGGCCAACGATGGGAGTACGGTCCGGCGATGAGGCCTGCGCGGCAGCACAGCCGGCCGCGAGGAGGAGGGAGCAGGCAGTCCCGCCAGCGCTTGTTTGAGCGGCTGGAACAGGAAGAGAAGATATTGAAGAAGCACGACGGCTGTTGGATGGACATCCAACAGTCAGTGCTTGTGCGTCAACCTTTTTTTAGGAAAGCCTCAAATATGTGGAAAACAGCATACATCCCATCTGCCATTATTTCTAATAATTTACAGCTCATTTGCTAATTCTTAAGGTTTTTTTGGAGCCCATATTCTTAACGTTAGCATTACAACCCATATTATGACAACTGTTAAAAAATGATACGAAATTTTGCATATTTCGGTGCCGTCCGAGCTGTTTTTAATCCCAAAATTTCGACTCACATTCAAACTGATTTTAAAAATAAATGTATATCAATATAAAATCCAACAAATTCTCCACGCATAAAAATTAATGTAATTTAAAATCTTGAAATGAAAAAAAAGACATTTGAAACTAATTGCCGGTTTGATGTGTTTTAAAAATGTACAACCCATTTCTCATTACTGATGGGCCATTTTCTCGGCCAGCCGAATGAAAGCTTTTCGCGTCTTGAAAGAATTGCAGCCCAACAGGCCTGACAAAGCGACTTACTTGGCAAATCACAAAAAACTGAGCTGTGGCCGTGGAGAACATATCCAGTGCACCGGCTCCACTGATGCAACGGATGCAACGAGAGAATCTGGACCACGGGATAGAGAGCAGACGGGCTAGATGTTAGTAGTAGGTGCCAGCTGGTACATTTTGCATAATGGACCTTGTAAAGTTATTCAACTGCGCATGTAGTCCCTCCAAGATTCTTCCATAGTCTCCTTCCGTTTGCTCTGTTCCACTCTGTACCTATCTGCAAGCTACGGTTAGGGACCGATCGACTCATTTTTTAGGTGAATAGAAAGAGTGTTCATAAGTTATGTAAATGCACAGCTACATTTTCTCTTTTTTTTGCAAAGGATGCTTTAGCTTATTGTTAACTAACAAATCTGCAATCTGGCCATTACATGGAAAAAATGATAATATCCAAATATGCTTATTTATATGACAAAATTAAGAGGTGTGTTTGTATGACAGTGTTAATAATTACATATCAAGTGTCATAATCACTGGAGAAGTTGCACTAAGGCTTCAAGATGCACTAAAGTAATTTCATCCAGGCTACAGTTGTCTCGTCGAAAACTTGACAGTACCATATTTAAATTTCTTGTACACCACTGTCGTATACACAGTCGGATTCACTCATTGCGTACATATATATGACGCACATATTTCATAAGGATTTCTTGTTCTACACAACTCTTGAACAGAAGGTCCACCATCTTCTGTTGTCAATAACTTTACTACAACAGATACATTACGTTTCAGATGCCAATATATCCTGAATTAGCAGCTCCCCTCATCATCTGACAGAGATATCTTGGCTGGCTAGAAGAGAAAAAGTAACTATAAATGAGCTTGCAGCTGAACATCCAGACAATACCTGAAAAAATAGGAACATCATCTATTTTTAGAAGCATATCCAATATGAGAGGTCAACCAAGTTATCTGATTGGGTAAGAATAAACTTTATGCTAAAGACCATTTCAGTGACACTGCTTAAGATTTGTGTACCAGATCATGGCTCTTACTCCTAAAACCATTGGTGAGTGTTGATTGCCAAAAATATATTCTTACTTGCTGCCATTACAAAATATATTCTTGTTCCAGATCTTGACCTTAATGTCTGCTCTTCATTCCTGCAAGTACATGAGGTACAGAAAAATTTAAAAGAAGGGGACTACAACTAACCTGAAATTGTTATAAATCAAGTGAAGAATCATATTTTCTTGTAGAGAAAAGGGATACACCCCTTGCTTTCATTTATTAGAATGAAACCTGAAAGTGTGATTTCTCGGTTGCGAGCATCGGACTTAGTTTAGAAATAGTTGAACAAAAATAGCGATAGCCATAGGCACAGGTCGGTCAGAGTACATCTACAAGTAAAATTCACATGTACTACAATTACATGTATCAAAAATTTGTGAGATGATTCCAGGCATGTACGCTAGATCAGTATTGTTATTTTAAAGAATTGTTTGAATGTGGATTGCAACAAAGAAAAAAGGCATGAATAAGAAGAACTAGTAATGAATTCAGAAAGTTCAATTGGACATTAAAGTGCAGTTTCATTTTACGATCAACAAAGTGAATCAAAATAAGACACTTCAAAGTATATTCTACTCCAGACATGTACGCTAACTCGCTTTTTCACATACAAGTCATAACATTCTTGCACAAATCTTACTTTATAGGCTGCAGGAGATATGAAAATTGTTTACGAATTAAGTATGGGAACAATGAGCACATATCTTTGCCTGTTTGCTACACCATTGCTGCAATTGGGGGAAATTGACAGATGGGAGGAAACATAATATTTGGATAACTCAATAAGATATCATACCCTGGATACTTTAAGCTGCAGAAGATGGCCGGCTTTGCGATGGCTGGGTCAACGTTGCCCAGACCTACAGCACGGCGGCGCTACATGTAAGTGCTCGTCGGTGGCGCGGCCGTTTCAGGGGAGAGGGGGCGCTTGTACAGAGCTGGAATTAGGTACAAAATACAGTAGGGAGAAGGTCAGAGTGGCCCAACAGAGGGGGGGTGGAGGGGAGAGAGGCGATGAAGCAAATCGCTAACCCTAGCATGCAAATCCTCGGTGTACAAGTATAGAAGGGAGAAGAGTGAAGGGAAGAAGACGATGGGATCTTGGAAGGACTGCTTGTGTAGTTGAATGACTTTACAAGGTCCATTGTGTGAAATGTACCGGCTGCCACCTTATACTAAGATCCAACCCGTCTGTTCTTCATCCAATGGTCCAGAATCAGTCGGCGCATTCGTTGCACCAATTCATTCGGTGCACAGGATACATTCTCTGTGGCCGTGGACCCAACTGTTAGCCTCTCCATGTACAGTACTCTTCCGATGGAAGTCGTTCCTTGACCATGTTGACCACGCCGCGCGGAGAGCACCATGGCGGTGGATGACGGTGAGGCCTAGGAAGGGGACGCCGGGGCAGTGGAAGCCCGCGCGGAGAGGACTACAAGGGTTCACTGGTTCGACTGCGGTGTGAGGCTGCCATCGCCGCAGGGCCTGGCCAGCGGTGGGAATAGTAGGGGGCGGCGAGGCCTCTGCGGCAGCACAGCCGGCCACGGGAGGCAGGAGCATGCGGCACGACCGGCGCTGCTTTGGGCGGCTGGAGCAAGAAGACCAGAGGTTGAAGAAGCACTACAGCCGTTGGATGGACATCGTACGGTCACTGGAGCTAGAATCGTTCATATTGACTAAGTTGACAAAGTCCTTCGTCCCCGTCAACTTAGTAGGCCCACAAGTCAGCCTCCCAGCAAGGTGGGTCCCAGCTAGCTGGGGGAGTATTCATTTTTTTGTGCGTAATAAGGAGGCACTTCCGGGGGTCCAAGCTGACAGCGGGGGGAACGTTTTTTTTGCGAAATACGGTGGCCCGTCCGGTGGGTCCCTACAGTCAGGGGGAAACATTTTTTTTGCAAAATACTGGTGGCTCGTTCGGTGGGTCCCCGCTGTCAGGTGGAGGAATAATTATTTTCCGCGTAATAAGGAGGCACTTCCTTGCGGCTGCCGTGGACCCAGCTATCAGCCTCTCCACGTACAGTACTCTTTTGATGGAAGTCGGTCGTTGACCACATTGACCACGCTGCGCTGAGAGCACCACGGCAAGAACGACGGTGAGGCCTAGGAAGGGGACGACGCGGAGCTGTGCAAGACGCGGCAGTGGATGCCCACGTGGAGAGGAGTACGAGCGTTCACTGGTTAGGCTGCGGTGTGAGGCTGCCGTCGCCGCAGAATAACAGGGGGTGTGGGTGAGTGGAGGGATGGCCTGGCCAGTGGTGGGAGTAGTATGGGGGCGGTGAGGCCTCCGCGGTAGCACAGCCGGCCACGGGAGGCAGGAGCAGGCGGCACGACCGGCGCTGCTTTGGGCGGCTGGAGCAAGAAGACCAAAGGTTGAAGAAGCACTATGGACATTGGATGGACATCATACGGTCACTGGAGTATTGACTAAGTTGACAAAGCTCTTCATCCCTGTCAACTTAGTAGGCCCACAAATCAGCCCAACAATATGGTGGGTCCCAGCTAGTAGGGGGTGTTCATTTTTTGGGGCGTAATAAGGAGGCACTTCCTTGCGTGCGAAGATATAGCTGGTGGGTCTGACCTGTCAGCGGGGGAACGTTTTTTTCGCGAAATACAGAGGCCCTTCCTATGGGTCCTAGCTGTCAGGTGGAGGAATCATTATTTTGCGCGTAATAAGGAGGCATTTCCTTGCGTGCGGCCATGGACCCAGCTGTCAGTCTCTCCACGTACAGTCTAGTTCTGATGAATGTCGTTCATTGACCACGTTGACCAGGCCGTGCCGAGAGCACCAGTGCGGTGGACGACGGCGAGGCCTAGGAACAGAACGACACAGAGCCAGGGAATACTCGACATTTGTTTCCCACACGGAGGAGTACGAGGGTTTACTGGTTCTTCTGCCGTCGCTGGAGAATAACAATAGGTGTGGGTGAGTAGAGGGATGGCTAGGCCAGCAATGGGAGTACGGTGGGGCCGTGAGGCTCGCGCGGCAGCATAGCCGGCCGCGGGAGGAGGGAGCAGACAGTCCCGTCGGCGCTTGTTTGAGCGGCTTGAGCATGAAGAGCAGAGATTGAAGAAGCACGACAGCCGTTGGATGGACATCCAACAGTCACTGCTCTCGTGTGTTGACTAAGTTGACAGGGCGTTGCGTGTGCGTCAACCTTTTTTTTATAAAAGCATACGCGTCAACCTGTAGTAGGTGCACAAGTCAGCCTCAAATCTATGGAAAACAGCATACAACCCATCTGCCATTATTTCTAATAATGTACAACCCATTTGCTAATTCGTAAGAATTTTTTGGAGCCCATCTTCTTTTTGTTAGCATCACACCCCATATTGTGGCCACGGTTAAAAAGTATACGAAATTTTGCATATTTCCATGCTGTCAACTGTTTTTAATCCAGAAATATCGATTCACATTCAAACTATTTTGAAAAATAATTTATATAAATATAAAATCCAAATAATTGTCCACGCATAAAAATCAATGGAATTTAAGATCTTGTAATGAAAAAAAATTGAAACTAATTCCCGGTTTGATGTGTTTTAAAAATGTACAACCCATTTCTGGGCAAACAGAATAAAACTCTCCTCGTCTTGAAAGATTTGCAGCCCAGCAGGGCCGATAAAGCAAGTAGGCCTTCTTTGGGTATTTCTTTAAAAAAATATAACTGGGCTAGCCATTTTCAGCAAGAAAAAAATACAACTGGGCTCATGATGTGGTAAACATAAATAAAACCCTGGCTAGACAGGCCACAGCCCCCGCACAGCCCCGTTGTTACCCTGATTCGTCGCTAAAACTAGTATAAATAACAACTGCTTGTTCCTCAAAAGAAAAACTGCTCGACTTGCTGGGTCCCTGGTGTGAGCCGCTCGTAGTGTAATTCTCTCATTTATTGACTATGTTGACAATGGCGTGAGCCCCAGATGTCCAACCATTAGGAGGAACCATATTTTTGGGCTTGTATTATAGAGGCACTTGCTTGCATACTGCCATGACGCTGGTGGGCCCCTACTGTCATCCTCTCCACGTACAGTCATCTCCTTGTTCCTCTCGGTTGTTGACGACGTTGACAACGCAAGAGGGCGGCGCACCGCGCATGGCGAACGAACCAAGGCCGCAAGGCGGAGGATGACGGCGAGGCCTCGGACGGAACGAACAGGAGCCGTTGAAAATGCGCCGGTCCAGTCGCAGGCGGAGGGGAGTACGGGGGTTGACTGGTTCGGGCGCGGGTGCGTGTTGGGGCTGACGTCGCCGGAGAATAACATGATGTGTGGGGGAATAGAGGGAGGGACTAGCCAACGTTGGAGGGTACGTACGGTAGGGCGGCGGAGGCGCAGCCAGCCATGGGAGGCGGGAGCAGGCGGAGCCGACGGGGTGGTTTGGTTTGGGCGATTGGAGGAAGAAGAAGAAAAGAGATAGAAGATACACGACAGATGTTGGATGTCAATCCAATGGCTGGTAGGCAGAATCGTTTGTTGACTGGCTAGTAATTCGAGGCCACCTTGGATAGGCTATTTCCTCGTGGGTCCCAAATGTCAAAATCCAAATCTGTCACGGTCATGCAGCCTTTCCTATGAAAATTTACAGCCCACTTGATGTGCTAGTTCGAAATAAGTTTGTGGGTGCTGGTGGGGGCTAATCACTTGGCTTATGTAATGCACAGTGAGCTCAAGCAGCCGGCGGGAGTGATGTTATTTCCCTTGGTTTGGATTTGTTACAATATTTCACTCTAAATTAAACGAATGGCAAGCCATTTGCCTTGTTTCAAAGAAAATATGACAGTCGCAGCCGAGTTGAAAAGGGCAGGAACATCTAACTCCATCTTACAAACTGTACAAAAGCACGAGGGTTAATTGTTCATCAGGTTTACAAAAAACCAGATTGAAAAGGGCAACAACATCTAGCTCCAGCACTGTTTTCGGCAGTCACAGTCAAATGGATCGGTCAGGTCCATAGAATGAACATCCTAGGTCATAAAATTTACTGGATTATGACCACAATATGTTGTAAATAGAAGCCCGGCACGTTCAGAAGCTCTTTTGCCCACCCGAAACTCTTTTTTTTGCTCTTTGACATACCCATCCGTCAAAACCATGCTGCCGATAAACTTAAGCCTGATGGACAATAGTAACCTCGCATTCAGCAGGAAGAATGTGACAAATCTTGTGTTTGCATGGGTGGCTACATATCGTTCTAGCGTGATTGTCTTCAATCGAATCTCATGAGAAGTGAGAAAATCCCGATGCTTACGAATCCACCGATTGGTTATAACTTTCTTACCCCGTCCTGTTGCCTAAATAGACATGAAGATTGAAAACAGTTAAGGTCTAAAAGAAGAGTGTCGAAAGAGCAACAACTGAACGGTTAATTCTAGTACACTATATGCAGGCTTCCAATGTGCGTGAAATTATCACCTTTATATACAACTTCTCCAGACAGGGAAAGCATTGCAGCAAGCCAATAATCTTGTTCAGATCAAAACTATTCATTTGGATATATAAGATCTTAATAGAATCCAACACCATTGATAGGCCATCCATGGAGAAACTCTTCATTGAGCATAGAACATAATATTAGTACAAAATGTGTACTCCAAGATGATATATAAATTATGCGCAGAAATTTAAAATGCAGCTCATGGTTACAAGTGTAGATGATAATATAAAGTACCTGAAGAACTATGGAGCCAAACACCATATTGAAATGAGCACAGAGATCATGTATTACACCCAAGGTCTCCAGTTTAGGCGCAGAGAGGACGGTTATTTGCAACAATGAATAACTAGAATCAAGGATCAACCTTTGAAGTGAAGGGGAATCTTGGATGATGAGCTGCCTTCCGTCAAAAGAAATTCCAATTCTTACAAGGTTAGGCGACTTTATTTGGAGACAACCGATTCTAACTGTGAAAACAAGCACCAAGCACTCCAGCGCAGGGCAACTGGAGTGGATGATGCTGTGCAATGAGGCCTCCGATAGACGAACCCGCACAAGTGAAAGTTTCTTGAGAAATGGGAGTCGAAGGTTTAGTACCAGATTGTCTGGTAGGTAGCACTGCGCAAAGGTGGCGGTGTGGAGAGAGGACGAAAACCCCGAGATGGACATCGGTGCTGAGGGCACAAGTTCATGGCATTCGGTATGTGGTATTTGATTTCTAGGGGAATAGTAGAACTCAAGCAGCTGCAGTTCTGTGAATTCAGGGGATTCCAGCCAGGCGTCCACTGTGCAGGGCATGGTATGCTTGCTCAGGTAGCATGACGGGATGCAGAGGCTTTGAACGGAGCCCTGGTGGGAGGAGATGATGGCTCTGGGATTTCAAAATCATTGAAGAGAGATAGCTGACGACAATCGAGATTAAGGGGAATGGCGCGGCATAGAGGGCGCCACCGAATTGAGAGGACTTGGGTGCGGCAGCAATCCTTGGTGGGGAGAAGCGAGATGATCTCCCCAAGGATGGCGTCCGGGAGATCGCTGATGCGGTCCACCCGAGATTCTACGGGTTCCTGGGATCCGGTGGGGGCGGGGTCGCCGCTTCTCTCCGCGCTGCCGGGTGCGGGATCTACAACAGGCATCGCCGCTGGCGGGAGCCTCATCTTCTTGGCGCTGGGGTCAGCCGACTCCATTTTCCTCGAGGGCGTCGCGTCGCGCTCACGGATTTGAGCAGAGTAACGAATGACGAGCCTAGTTGTAGTGCGAGCGAAGAAGAAGGGGAGCTGGGGGTTTTCTTTTGGAGTGAGGAAGAAGGGGAGCTGGGGTTTTTTGTAGGAGTGAGGTGAGGAATTTGGGGGTACGAGTGGAGCGAGCTGACGTGAGGTGGATGGGAGCGAGGAGGAAGAAGAGCACCCATGTTTTTGAATTGATTTTACTATTTACTAGTGTGGATGGGCTGTTTTGTCTTGGGACCCGAGAAACAATTACTACTAGTACAGTGGAGACACTCTACAGCTACCCAGAAAAACAATTACTACTAGTACAATGGAGACACTCTACCACTTCTGGATCCTCCTAGGTCATTGAAACGTCTCCCTCTACTGAATGTCG
This sequence comes from Triticum dicoccoides, assembly GCF_002162155.2. Classification (NCBI taxonomy): domain Eukaryota; kingdom Viridiplantae; phylum Streptophyta; class Magnoliopsida; order Poales; family Poaceae; genus Triticum; species Triticum dicoccoides. The sequence goes on along the minus strand of NC_041386.1, from coordinate 117,534,279 downwards.
TTATACTTTTGTTCACCGACATGCGGGCCATGCAACGCGCGGGCCCAAATGCCATCGACCAAATTAGAAGGTAGTATGCAGGCGGAGAGTCACCCGGTCGTAGCGCGGCAGTAACGAGCCGTCGTATCACAAAACCCCACCTCCCGCAGTCTAAGTTTGACGGACGAAGCAACCATCATTTCACTCTTCGCTAAATCCCCTTCTCCCTCACCGTCTTCAAGAAAGGCAACACTTGCATTTGCCACTGTTCTTCTCTCCGAACGAAGGGAAGGTAAGCGGGTCCGTGATGTTGGTATATTTTCATTCAGAGGAAAAAAAGAACTTTTGCAAAGCAGTAACCGATCCTCACTCTCTTTTTTGTTTCATTGTCATTGCGATTGTGTTTTCCTTTCAGTGGACTCCTAGTATTCGTCAGTTTCATGATGGACCAAGGAGAACCAGGCAAAGATCTACCGATATTGGAGCAGACGTGGGAGGCTGATCCCCACGAGACAGAGAGCTCCAAGAAGATGGAGGCAACCACCGAGGCGACCCCAGATACTGAGATGGTCAACGCCCCGTTT
>NC_041386.1:117518926-117533281 GCF_002162155.2 Triticum dicoccoides | reverse complement strand
ATTAGCTTCGATGCCATGGTATACGTAGTGGTTTAAATAACTTGTGTTTCTTATACTGAAAAGTAATTCAGAATTTGTTTCTATTTCAATTAGAGCCCTGATGCAGACAAGGATTGTGTGGTTGTACATGTCACTCGCTATGAGGCGGACAACGTGAATATACGCACTGGGAAAACAGAGTTCTTAGGCTGTTGGATCCTGGAAGCCATTTGCGGTTATATCAATGAAGAGTTGTATTCCAGCCTCACTGTTGTCAGGCGTGGTGTCCAGGGTGTACTGAAGCACAAGAAGTTCAAAGCTACTCCTTCGTTTGTGAGGAATACTGTTCTTGTCAAGCTTACGCAGGAAGATGACATGGCATGCCTCCACAAACAAGTTTATCAGTGGCAAGGCCACAAGGTTGTCTTCATGAAGGTTCACAGGATTGAGATGCTGCGGGACGTCCTCGATGATGTTCATGGCAAGGTCCATCTTGTGTCCAGCCCAAATTAGATCGAGGCATGAAATAGTTGCCCCGGCTAGTGTTTAATAGTAGTTTGGATTGTGTCTAATTATCCGAACCTTGCCTGTTATCGACCCCTCTGGGGCTAGTACTATGTTTGAATCTGTCTATGGGAACTGCTGCTACTTTTGTGTGCTCATGAATCATGTGAGAACCATCGTAATTGTTGCCGAAACAGATGCGTCCTCACTAGTTTTTTCATGAATATGGCATGGTAAGACATAAGTTATCACAGTTTATCATACGAGCACTGTGTGTTTTGATGAAATAGAGCACTCATTCGAGAACCGTGCACCGACGTATACATAAGTACTTGTAAACACTGTTGGTGCTACCCCACTTGTAAGCAGTTGTGCAAAACATGGCACATTAGCTCAGCTCGCTTCAACACTAGGCTATCGACCAGCTAACAATGAACAATATGTTGTCTGACATATAAGCAACTATGTATCTTGTTACAGTGGTTCATGCAGTTAATTGAGGCCACAATTTAATAAATTCCAAACGTTCACACGCTAGTCCAGCACTCATGTGGAACACTCACATTAAACTCGTCTTCATAAAAAACTTGAAAAGCATAAGTTAAGCAATTTTATACATCTCAATGATTCATAGAACATAACAAACATATACTAGTTCACAGCAAAAGACAAAGTTGTGAGAAGGTTTACAAATCAGGAAAAAAGAAGCAAGGCTTCTCTCTGAGCAAAGGGCCTCCCGGCAGGCTTAAATTTTCTGGAGTTCACTCTGGTTTTTTCTTGTTGCCACCATTCAGGGTTAGGTTCTCTCATTCCAGAATAACCAATTATAATTGTGGTATCAGCTGGAATGCTGAACTGAACCATGCAGTGTACTGACCAGCTGAAATGCTTGTCCATTCCACTAAATTTAAGCATCGCTATTTGCAGAAATAAGCAGACCACAATGCCTCTTGTCCGTGCACCTGTCCAAAAAACCGCCGTGCAGCCGTGCCAGCTAGTCCTTGGTCCATGGATGAACTGGTAGAAACTGCATTCCGGACTAGGATGTAGTTATTTTCGCTCGTCCCTGCACTGCAATCAGGAAGTAAAACATACGAATCAGCTTCTTTTAGATTGCGTTGGTCATTCTACCTTAGTTACTACCAATGTAGGGATACCTTGAAGACGGGAGGTTAGATGACGGCAGTGAGGGATAGCCATCTCATTTTGCGCAGTTGTACTAAAAATGAGGTGTGTGCTTTTGATTGCTCGGATAGAAACGATACGGAGACAGGCATCCCAAAACGATATGGAGACAGACATCCCTATTTGCACAAATAAGATATACGGTTATTTAAACAGTGACAGATATTACTACTTTCCCCCGTTTCCTCTTAGAACCAAGTCCTAGATTCATGCTACAGCTTTCCCACTTTCTTCCCTGTTTGAACCAACGCTTTGAGTCGACTGTATGAAATAGCTTTACTTCTAATCTACTACTACTATAATGCGACAGTTTTGGAATTGGATTTACCACTCCATCTTCGGTTCTCCCGCACAAACAAGCATTGGCTTAAAATCCACCGTTCATTTCCCCTCTCATGCATATCACCGCCGTCCATCAAACAAAGGATGACATGATCTGACGGCTAAGAGCTGCCGGATTCGCTCCCACTCCTTGTGCACATGGCCCACTCTGCTCTCCAAGTAAACAAATAAAGAAGTCCCCGTTGAATCTGGATTGCACCTACTGAAGTTGAGAAATATCTAGAAACTGCTGGCACCTCCTCACATGCAAGTACGACAAGTTGGCAAATAGCTAGCACATTTTGGTTGCCCGTTGTCACCTGGGAAATAAACACTCTACTACTAACTAATTTTTTTAGATTACTGTAAAAATGGATTTTTTAGATGCCGCTATACTACAAAGTTTACACTGTTCACATAACATAACATTGCATGGCTGATGCTAGCTAAAGTTTTATTCTGCTTCATCGAGAAATGTAATATTTTTATTATTCGCAGAAAAAGTGTAATATTTTATTTCAGTCATACATAAGCTATACCTCAAGCTAATACAGGACATGAGTGTCTGTTAGACCTAAATGACTTATTTAGTTGCACAAAATAGTTCATAAACATGCATGTAAACCATCAAACAACTCTGGAACTATACATCAGTAGAACCCAGGAAACAACATATAATAAAACTACAACTTTTATCTTGTAATCAAATTCTTACTTGGAACTCAGTTTGATTTGTGCAAGTGATTTGCTTCTTATTTCAGAATAGTCCTTAGATCATGCAAACAAACACACTATGATATCTACTCAAGATACGAGTACCCATTTCTCTCTCTAAAAAGAAGGTATATGAGTATCTATCATACAGAACATACGTGCAAAGCACGTGCCTTAGTAGAAGTCTAGGTGGCTTTGGAACAGCGGACGGAAGTAGAAAATGATCCACACGAAGGGAGCTGGGGCAGTAGAGCAAGGTAGGTTTAGAAGGAATATATACCTAAGGGTCGTCGGCATGTCGCAAAGACGGCGTCGGGAGGCCGCATCTTGGCCACAATACCGCAGGGAGGAAGAAGGGGTCGGAGGCCCTCCCGAGCTGGCGCTCTCTCGGAGAGAACAACACGGCCGCCGATCGGGACGCGCGGGCAGCCGTTGGTCTCCTCCCTCACCGCCGACGACAGCGTGAACGATGCACCTACATCCCTGCCCCGGTCGAGGTTGTCCGACCGGATTTGTGACCAACCGTGAGCTGAGAGAGAGTGTGGCCATCTATGTGTTGCTTAGATGTGGAGAGCATGAGAGAGTGAACGAGAGGAACCCTAGTAAAGCAAGCGCTAAGGCTCCTGCTTTTATATATAGTGGAGTGATTTTGTTGTACCAGCTACAAAAAAAATGCGCTCCTACGTGTACCCGTGAGTGGGTGTGAGAGAACTAGTGCGTGCGTGCACCACTTCTCTTCATGAGAGTACAATATACAAAGAACGTTCGCCGCAAGAGTAATAGTACAAGTGTGTGACGTGTGAGCTAAAATAAAATGTGCGTGCCGTCTTTTGTTTTTTAGAAGTTCTGAGGGTAGGGTGTGAAGAGCACATATGTGTGTGACGTCTACCTGCAGATAGACGGTGGGTGGGACGTGCGAGTCTGCGAGAGGACTCGGGAGAGTCGTGACTCGTGAGGGTGCGTGTGCGTGAGAGAGAGGGGGCACGTATCAATGCAATGCATGTGTCCGTAAATCATTATCCGACAAACATTCGCCACAAGCCTTTTCCTGACGAACGTCGTAAGGACCGTTAGATCGGCATCCGACAGTGTCAGTTTTGCCATGTCATTTAACAGAACAGCCACTCCTCCTACACACAAATCTTCCACGTGAGTGTTAGCAACTGCCGTATGCTCCCTCCGTTCCAAAATGCAGTGCATATAGCTTTATTGAAAATGCGAACCTCGCAAACTTTTACCGAGTTTTCGTGTACCGAATTGCACATGTAGAATACCATGTATGTATCATTTCATTCATCTTCGAGAGGTAACTATAAAGTTGGGTGAGGAGTCTACAAAGAAAGACCATTGTATCACCCGCAGCAATTTCAAGCATCCTTTAGTGTCGAGGAATATCATAGGAACTCTATATGATATGATTTTTATAGGATGTTTTCCTTTAGAGCCAATTGGTTCATAGGAATAGATTCATATACTCCACTAAGGAAATAAACATGATATCATTTCTATAGCTTTAGAGCCACTTGGTTCATATGAATGGATTCCTATACTCCCTTAATCTCAAAGGAAAATAAACATTAGCGTATATTCAATAGAAAAGTTCCTATGATATGAACCAAATTACATCTCTTTTCTAATCCCTCCTCATAGGAATCGAGAAACATGTCATCTCTATATTCAATAGAAAAGTTCCTATGATGTGAACCAAATGACATCTCTTTTCCAATCCCTACTCATAGGAATTGAGATGCTCCATGTCATCTCTTTCCCTACAACTTCCATGTATACATCTTCTATTCCTAAATAGAGAGTACAACCCACTAGTAGCTTTTTTCCAAAACATGCAACTATGGCACAAGAACTATATAGTGTGCCAATAACTTTGAAAGATGGTCGCTGGATAAAGCTAACCCGACAGTGCAGAGATAGGCAAATCCGAGCACTACTGGCCGTTGGATATCATCAACATTCCACCAGATCTGCCACATGTACAATTTAGAAGACTCCATGGTTGAACTTAAGCATAATGCACAAACCTCAAAACACAAGCACTTCTCCTTTGTTCTAGAATCTTTTGTATCATAATTGATTATTTTTTTCTAAATGAATTGCCATTATTTGTTTTTTACTTTATGATTTACTCCCTCCGTTCCAAAATAGATGACCCAACTTTGCACTAACTTTGAACAAAGTTAGTGCAAAGTTGGGTCATCTATTTTGGAACTGAGGGAGTACAATGCACAACCCCATGAATCTTAACATTTTTATAAAATTTATTGATTTTGAATGAGATGAACTATAAGAACTAAACGAACATCTGCATCATGCATATATGACTCAAAGCTTTACATCATATAGTGTGTATTTATTCATAATTTGGTTTCGAAATCTCATGCGTTCAATACATGTGTACCTTACTAGTTTTGAGTAGAGTAGCAAATTTCACGCGACCCCGGGTATATCAAAATGCAGGGCCCATGCATCATTGCCTTTCGGTCGAACCTACGTCCACTATATCTCCACTGGTCCCCGAACCCAAAATGTGCCTCGTTCTCGTAAAACCAAGCGGCCCACACATATTTAAGGCGTCGGCTCGAACCCGTTTACTATGATGTGGCCCCGCACACCGTAGTACTCCTACAAACCCTACCACCGCACTCATCATCGGTTTTCTTCAAGAGGACGAGGGAGAAGCCGATTTGTAGTGGAGGCGCTTTCAAAAAAAGGATCTGTAGTGGAGACCCCTACCCTAGGGTGCCCTAGGTAGCTGCCGCACGCATCATTGTTTTCTCTTTTCTTTATGTTCTTGCGCCCTAGAGTGAAATGATGGTTGCTTCGTCCGTCCAGCTTAATGCGGGAAAGGTGGGGCTTTGTGATTTGACCCCTCGTCGCTCATTTTCTACTACTGCGGCGCTACGACCAGGGTGCCTCCAATTCCAACCGCTGCTCCGAACTGTAATTTGGTGCATCGCACGTGGAACAAGTCAGTGGATGAGAAACATGTCGGCCAAAGGGGTCCTGTTAAGTGTGTCGCCATTTCGTGTGCGGACTGACCCTGCTTGAGTTGCTACGCCAACACGACAGGAGCAGCCTACCAGTTGGTTTTGCTCCTTGGTGAATCCCGACTATATTGATCTAAAAAGATACATGCTGAACTACCCTCTCCATCTCGGTTTTTTTATTTTTAGGCGTCTCGGTTTATAGGGCCTGCACGTAGTTCTAGGTCATCCATTTGACTAACTAAATATGAGTTACTATGTCACAAAAAGTATATCATCGAATTCTTAAGCGGATGTAGTTGTATTTAAAAGTTGAGGGTGGGGCTTTTCCTGCGCGGTAGGTGGCGGGGCAGTTCCGCCTAGTCAGTTCGACAGAGACGCGAGAAGACGAGGGAGTAGGCTGCTGCAAACGTAGGGTTGTGTGATTTGACAGCGAGTTACTGCTAGACAGGTGGGGCCCCGTGATTTGACTTGCCATTATCATTTTAACCGCGGCGCTACGACCGGCGTGAGTCTCCCAAATTCCTGACCACCTCCATACAGGTGCCTCTCCCAATGCTCCACCATGTAGTAGAGGCTGGCTCTTGCATGAGAGCCCACTTCTCCTCTTTTTCCTTGCCTCTCTTTCCTCCACATATGCAAAAATGCCATGTAAAGCGCACTATTGTACTTACTTTTACTTGCTCCTACAGGTGCTTAAGCTTGCCACATAAGCATAAAGTCTGATGTGGCAAGTTAATCAAGAAGAGAGAGACTAGTTTGGTGACCCAAGGAAGAAACGGTGCTAAGTGCGTGTACCTACGTGAAAAGACAATTTTGAGTCTATAGCTAATTAAATGAAGCAAACCTAGCAACACCATTTCATTGGAAGAGGCCACTCCTTGGCAAATGCAATAAATACACGCGCTTAGCACCGTTTCTTCCTTGAGTACGAAGAAAGAGATAGATAGGAGTAAACAAAAAACACTTATAGCCAACCTTGTTGTAGTATGAGTGACTAAGTGATGACTATGTATGACATGCCAACATCATATAGCCTAACGCACCGTGATAAATCTCCAAGGGCGTGACCAGGCGAGCAACGCGACGGTCGTGGTAGGCGCGACCATGATACGGGCTGCTGGCAGCCCTTGGATCTGAGATCAAACAATCGCATGCTAAGTTGCTGAAAATTTGCAGAATAACCCTCCAGGATAGGATATTCACCCATAGGTCTAGAATCACGCCATGCAACCATTCGATCTCAGATCCAAGGGCTCTCAGAAGCCTGTATTATGGGAGAATGGAAAGCCACTACCCTGCCGTTCGCACGCTGGCAGTTCGCTCCTACTCGTCCCCGCACGTCCTTCAATACTATGGTGGTTCGTTCCTAGTCGTCCCGTCCATTCACATTACGACAGTTCCACTAATCCTAACCCTCCTCCCAAATCCATGGTGTCCCAAATCTCCACGATCAGCGGTGAGTACAAGGTTAGAACCATCACTGGTGATGAGTTTGACGTCATCTACACCTGTTCTTCCATGACGGTGAAAGGATGCTGTTCTCGCTTCAGATGCATGTTCGAAGACTCAGATGATGAGTGGGTCGCTGGGCTAGATGTTGAGTACACCACCGTCCTGGGACGAGAGAAGGATCTAAAGGACGAATAGAGGAAGAAGCCCGCCGTGATCCAGGTTTGCGTGCATGACTTATGCTTGGTCTACCACATATGCCATGCCGATGTTGAGTACCAGGATTTTAAGGACTTCCTCGAGAGCAACCTAGTCAAATTCGTTACTGTAGACTTTGGTAACGACAAAGAAGTCCTGCATCGGATAGGCCTCGTTGTAGGAAACACCTTCGACCTCCAGAAGAATCGGCTGGTGTCCGCTCGTCAGCCTTCAATGCTGACCCTGGCAGGAGCCATGGTTCATCCTTCGTACGGTAAACTGGAGAAACCTCCATACACGTTTCATCGTCATCCATGTCAGCGGAATGTACTATATATAGACCATATCCACTATGCTGCAATGGATGGCTACCTTTGCTTCAATATCTACAAGGGTTGGATGAAGGGCAACAGCCAATTGTGCGGTTCAAGCAAAGAAGTATCAGCCAAGAGGAAGAGGGACAAGGACGAAGTCGAGGACGTGGAGGAGGACTCCGAGTAAGGTGGCAGTGTCGTTTCTCATGGTGGTTCTAATGCAGTGTATACCGAAATAGTTGCAAAGTTTAATTTCAGGTGTGCTTAATTTAATTTGAGGGGTGTGTTGTGCTGAGCCCCCAGCAGAACTATGTTATGTTTCTTCTTGTTACTTTAACTCTTCAGTACGTACATACTAGTATTTCTTACATTTCATCTTTTAGTTGGTATAGTACTACCACTCATTTCTTCACATTATATACATACAATATATATGGCCAACATCATATAGCCAGCAGTTTAGTTGTCAAAGAATTTCAGGGTGCTTAGTTTTGTCAAAGAATTCCAGGATGCTTAGAGGGTGCTTGGATCCAAGGGACTTATTTTAGTCTGACTAAAAATAGTCTCTTTAAGAGGCTAAAGTTCCAAGCACCCCTGACTAGGCTGGTTGTAATGGGGAGTATCATATACTAGTATCATGCATATGATACTAGTGATGATACTACCTCCCTAATGCATAGTATCACATATTAGTATCATGTAGTACTCTATTTATTGCCATGCATGACACAAAGTAGCATAGCATTTATTATGATACGGTATCATGATATGATACTCCACCCTCTCTTTCTTCATGTAATACTATGACACCTCATCAAAATTGCCTAGTTGGCATGCATGATACTAGTTATGAGACTAGCCACAATGGGAGTAACATGCGAGTTCTGGATTGGAGGGTTTGGAGGATAATAAATGCTCATTAACTTGATTTTAGCCTTTTTAGTATTTGGATCCAAGCATGGGTGAGGCTAGCATGTTTTAGTCCCACTACTTTTAGTCATGGGACTAAAACGTATCCAAGCACCCTCTTAGTTTTATTTGAGGGGTGGTTTGTGCTGGACACCATTATTGTGACTAGCCTTTTTAATAGTACTATATGCATAATTTGGCGACGAGCACTCTCTATATGTACCACCTTTTTTTAATTTCAATTTTTGCTCCATGGCGCAATCCATCGATAGTACTGCTGTACAAAAGTATACAATTTTTAAAAGGCTAGAGTATTGTTCATCACATATATAGCCAGTTAAATTCTCAACCTAGAACGACGTGCATGCCATGTAGTAAACCGATACGGAGGAAGTATAGTAAAAATGAGGTGATTTTACCGAGCGATCGGCGGGGGAGCATGGCCTGTCATGCGGTCCCACGTGTCATGATGTACCAAGGCGATGCACGTGTCCCTCTTGAGGCAGAAGCAATACTAGTATGTGGTTTGAGATGATGGCGAACCGAGGTGTGAAATAATGGTTGCTTCGTCCGTCTGGGAAAGTACGGCATTGTGATTTGACGTCTCATTGCTCATTACTACTACTGGGTCGGTACGAGTGGGGTGCGTCCCCCCTGCTGTTCTGCACTATTATTTGGTGCTTGACACGTCGACCCGGTTGCTATATGTCCTACATGTCAGCGACAGGAAGTATAGAATTCATGAAAGGGAGCATCGACGGAGGAGTATACTACAGAATTCATGAAAGGGAGCGACTTAGTTTTGGAAAAATCTGTTTTTACGGAGTACGTACCCACTAGGGTTTATAGGGCTCATCTAAAAAACATTCGTTTTTCCGTTTGATAAGTCTCAATTCTACTATACTAGTAGTAGTACCATTACATGTTGGATTTCGAGGTGCGTTAGATCACCTGACGCAAGTAGTGTCAAGAGGAAACTAACCAATGCATGTACAAGTTCATGGAAATTTAGTGGTCATTCATGCATTCGTTCTAATTAATGCGAGCTTCACCTCATCCTGCGAGCCACCGCGCCCGTGGGCGGGGGAGACGGCGTACTAAGCAAGCTTCTCCTCCTTCTGTGAGTTGACGGGACACATCAAAAGTACTCCAGTGTATAGAGCCTTGCCTCTAAGGTAGGCCCCACATGGTTTGCCTCTTTTTTTAATTTAACATAACACGTCAAGTCGCAATTTGTTTGTTCACCCGTGGTAGACGATCCTCCCTCCACCAAGTGGACAACCAGTACACGTGCCAAATTACCACGTGGGCTGCCTTTTTCGTACAGAAATGAGCTCCACCGCGTACCCGTGCGGGTGTGGTTGGGAAAGAGACGGGAGTACGTGCGCCGTGTGTGCACCTCTTCTCTTCGTGCACGTCCCCCACCTACGTGAGTGTGTGTGAGAGAGAGATACAAACCTAGACATAATGCGTCATCCATCCCCATTCCTCCGCCCAGTCCGACCACCAGTCACCACCACGCCCCACTCCTCCTCACCTTATCTCTCATCTTTCTCCCTCCATTTTTTATATACAAGGGGCCACTATCAAAATTACAATTTGCAGATATACAAGGCCACTAACACTAATCGTTGCAATATTAATGGTGTTTGCCTCATGGTACTAGCAAAGGAGGACATTGATTATCCCTTGCATGCATGCGGGAGTTTGTAAAAATATGCATCTTGATGTTCCATGCAATGCACGGGCATCTTGCTAGTCATGAAAACAACACATGGCGAAATTCCACGGCTTGGGGCGTCAACTGGCTCGTCGGGCGAGGGGAGGGAGGTGGATCAGCGAGCTGCATAGCTCGTATCCGGCGGGCTACCCAGCCGGCTTGGATGCGGAATAACTACTCTTTGTAAGCCATTGTAAGAGTGGACAAAATGGTGGAGGAGATAGGGGAGCGGCCCGGTCATGAACGGACGTGTGTCCAGAGTGGGTTTCTCGGCTTCCACACGGGTGGGTTTCATGGAGGCATTTGAATGCGGCACGAAGGCGTGTTTAGCCAGGCGTGCCGCGAGTGGCGCCCTCGACTCTGACCTAGGACACCGCGCCGTTCTTCCATTGACATGTGAGCTCTTTGGGTGCATGGCATGCATGTCAGTGACCCAACACAGGCAGTGCACAGTAGAGGAACCTTTGGTGGGCCAGGGCGGTCAGAAGCGGGCATTTCATAAACCGATGATTGTTCATTGAGTGTGACGTCATCTTTTTCATGTAGATAAGCCTACTATGTTGATATCCCGTTCGATACGTTGTGTTTCATAAAGACCGCAGCAAACATCAATGTTCTACTTATCACAGATAAGATTGATTAATACCCGTAACAATCCATGTCCTTAACAAAGGGTGCATGCACGTATAGGTTGAACGTGTGTCTTGCGTCGTGTGCTGTGTGCATGCAGGCATGCGAGTGTTGCGTGCGTGCAAGGGTACATTTCAGTGTTGCATGCATGGGTGCGTACGTGCGTGTGTTCGTGATTGCATGTGTACGTGTCAGTGTTGCACGCCAGCATGTGTGCGTGTGTACGTGTCAGTGTTGCACGCCTACATGCGTGCGTGTCTTGCATGCATGTCTTGCATGCGTGCATGTGTACGTGCAGGGTGAGGCTACACGTCCATCGACTGACTTTTTCATCTCTGGTCATTAGATTTTCCAGCCGTTGGATACGAAATTAAGGGCCTCCAGTTTATCATCAAACTCCACCCCCCCTGAGCCGCCAGCCACCACCGGCCGAACCGCCAGCCCCCGCCGCCTGCGGCCGGCCCGCCCTCCCCGAAACCACTCATTTATTACCATTTTTGTCCTTCATATATGCGCTGACGGGTGGGCCCTATGGTAATGTGCGCTGCTGAATGTGGACCGTTTGACTGGTCAATTGATCGTGTTATCAACAAATTACGGAGTTGTATGGTGAGCCAGTGACCGTATGATCACCCTAAAATGTACTCCTATTTTATTAACACAGTACAGACTCAAACTACCATTTCTTTCTTTCATATACGGGCTGACAGGTGGGCCCCATGGTTATGCGCCTCGATGGTGCAACACTAGTTGCACCGCGTGGAACGTTTGACTGGTCAATTGATTGTGTCATCAACAAAATATGGAGTTGTACGGGTGAACCAGTGACCGTATAATCATGATATGTATTTGTTTAACATGGTACAGACGCAAGGGCTCATATATACGCGCAAGCACTCACCGCTATAAGCGCACACACGCGAACCCTACCCCTATGAGCACATTCGAGAGAGTGGGCCAGCATATATGATCTTGAGATTTTACGAAGTCACCATAGGTGCCTCGTAGTTGAGTGGAACGTCTCCTCCCATTGAACGTACGTCGCCGGAAAATACTAAAATTAACACAAGATAAATGCGAGCATTGGGACTTTAACCTTGGTGGGCTCGAGAAACCACTGTCCTCTAACCATCCAACCACATGTTGGTTAGCACGACAAAATTTATGTGGTGACCGTGATGAGCTTATTCTGAAGTCCAGTGACCATATCATTCTTTCGCTTCAAATACAATGACCGTAAGTGTCGTCAACAAAATATGGAGCACGCATCAAATGCAAAGTCCGTCAGTGTCATCAACAAAATATGGAGACGTATCGTGAGCTAGATACCATTGTACTATTGTATATGCTTATTTTCTTAGTGGCCGATTGCGTGTGTGGTGTGGTGGGCACATCATTTCTAGTTGTGGTGGGTCAACATGAAGACTCATGGGTCGGTTCCATCCTGCGCCACATATAGGTTGGACCGAGACGTGTTATACGAAGACCCATGTGGAGGACTCGGCGTACAACACGAAGCTACCAGAGTCGCGGAGGACTCTATCCCCACTAGTGATAAGCCGACTACATATGATTTGTAACCCTAGGCCCTTAGTATGTTATACAAGCTTGGGGGCTAGTTCGTCGATAGTATACACACATGCACAATGCCTGGTATTCACGTGTACTTTGTACACACCCCTATCACTAATATACAGTACTAGGAGTAGGCTCTTTCTTCAACTGCTCTTTCTGCAAGTGTGCATGTGTTTATTTCATATTATCGATCCATAGAGTGAGAGCGGTTTGAAATACATGCAATGGATGCTTTTGCAATTCATATATAAACATTAATTAGTGCACTCCATGTTGTTAGTGTGAAGCACTTTATACATTTGTCACTTGCATGGATACATTCCAAATTGCTAGCTACGAAATAGAATACATGTCAATTCAACATAAAGGGGGTTTCGAAGATTCGAATTCATAGGAAGTGCATTCATCTATTTGAACCCGAGATAATGGCATTTTTAAATCAGATGTAAAAGGGGGCATCAATCTTTGTTGTGAGTTTGAACATGCTATATATATTCATACGCATATCTAACTTTTTTTTGCAACCAAGGAGATTATATCTGGAACCATGCATGAACTGAGGTAAGTTGCATATTTTTTAATATATACTCGTGTACAATGTATATTCAAATGTACCCCCTCCATTCCAAAATAATCGTAGCTTTAGGATTTTCAAGAGTAAAGATTTGTGAAGTTTGACAAATCCTGAAAGTTCAATTCAAGAGAACCGAAACGTTAAATTCTTCTGCTCCCAAATATTGAGGGCTCCTTTGATTCAAAGGAATTGCATAGGATTTTTGGAGGATTTAAACCCTTAGGAATATTTCCTGTGATGCTCGTTTGATTCATAGGATTGGCATCCTTAAGAATTTTTCCATATGATCCATTTGTACTACATTTTGGAGGGAAATTTCCATCCACTCAAACCTCTTTGTAGACTTCCTTTGTTTTTCCTATGCTATCAAACATTCTTTCAACTCCTGTAGGATACTATGGGACATGTCACCCTATTCCTGCATTTTTCCTATTCCTTCATTTTGACAAACCTGTGAATCAAAGAGGCCCCGAACGAAGCGCCAAATAGGCCTCTGGTCACCCGAAACCGCGCGAGACTAATGTTTTGGTGGTAGGAAATTACTGTCCTGACTCTGGCCCGTGTAGCCTATCGGCCCGATGTCCAAAGATCTAAACCAGGGTAGGTTTGTAACTTCACCAAGACGCCAGAGAAGCATTCATACGCCATGGGCGCCTACCCATGCGCTCGGCCGAAATCTATCCCGCCCACATTTGGGACACCTGACATGACTGTCCTACCCCCAGACGCAATATGTCCGAAATTTTAGATGGGGGGAAAGTGTAACGCACGGATAATTAGGCTACAGTAAAACTCTCCTAATGATGCCATGTCATCGGTGATTACTATTGCTAAACCTTCGTTAGTTCAAACCGATCCAAAAATCAATTCAGAAAAATGGCAAACAACAAAAGTTTTTAAAAGTTGAAACAAAAATGTTCGGTGGGTGCCAAATATTGCACTGGTAATTATGGTGTAGAGGACACAATTTTACAAAATACCTAAGTGCCCTAAACTAAATAAAATAGAGAAAAGAAAATAAATAAAAAGAAGAAGTGAAAATAAAACAAAAGGAGAACCCCCCCTCCCCACTGGGCCAATCGGCCCAGCTGCTAGCCAGGCCGGTCCCAAACCGGCCAACCCACCCTCACGGCCACAGCTCCTGCCCCCCTGGCCCGCAACCAGCCTCGTCAGCCCAGGCGGCCCGGCTCACACCGGCCGGCCCACCTGGCTCAGCTGGCCACACTCGGCCCGTCTCCCCCTACCGCGTCCCCTTCCCCTGTTCCCCCGACCTGGGTCAGA
>NC_041386.1:117508106-117518621 GCF_002162155.2 Triticum dicoccoides | reverse complement strand
CTCCCCCCTCCTTCCCCTCCGCTTCCGAGTGCCACTGACGCCATGTCTCCGGCCTAGCCATGGCCACCGAGCCCACCTCGTCGCCCCACGGTGTTTCCAAGGGCCGCCGTCGTCCGCTGCTTCGACTGGTGCAACCCGTTGGAGACCGGAGCCACTGCAACGCCCCGATGCCGCCGTCTTCCTCCTCTTCTTCGACGAGACGTGTCTCCGCTCTTCACCAACTCCGGCGACGCCCCTGCAGCTACTAAACCCCCAAGGGTCACCGTGTGTGCCACTCGGTGAGCCCCCGCTTCCTCCCCTCTCTTTCCTGAGCATTTCCGCCACCATAGCTCCTTTACCCACCTCGTGCCCGAACGTGGCTCCGCCCGAGCTCGTCGTCGGCGTGGCTCCGGCAACCAAGTGGTCACGAGCCCGTGCGCAACATGTTCCCCGCAACGCGTAGGACCTCCCCCCCTTTTAGTTCGCCCGTCTGCACCCTGATGCCGCCGTTTGCCACTCACCCGACCGTGCCGCCGCCTGCGCGCATCGCTGGCGCCTTTCCGGTGACCAAATGGTCAGGGGGCCGAGCCCTTTGTGCAAAGCGCGTCGCGCAGCTCCCCCCTAGCCTTCCCGTTAGCCCCGAAGCGTGCTGTGTCGCCGTCTTCATCTCGCGCCCGAACCACCTCACCGCTGATGAGCTCGCCGCGCTCGATTCCGGCATCCACTGCCCGCGTAACCACCACCAACCGACGCATCGTCGTCTCGCCGTTCTAACGCGCCCGGTCGTGCTTGTTTTGGTGCCCCGTAGACGAAACCCGACGCTCGCCCGAGCCGCGCCGCCGCGTTTTGCCTCACCGGCGCCGTCCGGCGATGTGGCTAGGCGGGCCCCACCTCTGTGTCGCTGGCCAGTGGGCCCTGGTAGCCCAGTTGATTGGGCCTAGTCAACTGCTGACTGGGCAGACTAGTGGCACTGACATGCGGGCCCCATGCAATAAAATGAATAAAAAGAAATAGATAAACTGCTAATTAATTAAATTAATTAGTTAAAAACTAATCTCTCACTGACTACTGGGCCCCCACCTACTAATTAACCCAGATTAGTTAGACTAAACCCCCTGTTCCAGACAATGACATGTGGGTCCCACTGGACCCACCTATCTGGTTTGACTGGTCAACCAACCAGTTGACCTGCTGACATCACTCTGATGTCATGCATGCGTCATCATTCACTGTTTTGGATAATGTTAGAATTAAATAACTAATTAAAATCAGAAAATGATTTAAATCTTTAGAAAATCATATCTTTTAATGCGTAACTCGGATGAAAAGTTTTATACATGAAAGTTGCTCGGAAAAATGAGACAAACCCGGATATGCAACCCGTTCGCCCGCCACGCATCCCTAGCATACCGAACACACAACTTTCCCCCTCCGGTTCCTCTGTCTGAAAACGCGAAACACCGGGAATACTTTCCCGAATGTTTCCCCCCTTCACCGGTACCACCTCGTACCGCGTTAGGGCACACCTAGCATCACGCTTTGTCATGCCATGCATCATCATGCATTTTTTGCAATATATTTATTGTTTCTTCCCCCTCTTCTCTCGCTAGACACCGAGACCGACGCCGCTGCTACCCAGTACGACTACGGAGTTGACGACCCCTCTCTCTTGCCAGAGCAACCAGGCAAGCCCCCCCTTTGATCACCAGATATCGCCTACTCTTCTCTATACTGCTTGCATTAGAGTAGTGTAGCATGTTACTGCTTTCCATTAATCCTATCCTGATGCATAGCTTGTCCTTGCTACTACTGTTGTTACCTTTACCTGCAATCCTAATGCTTAGTATAGGATGCTAGTTTATCATTAGTGGCCCTACATTCTTGTCCGTCTGCCATGCTATACTATCGGGTCGTGATCACTCGGGAGGTGATCACGGGTATATACTATATACTTTATATATGATACATGTGGTGACCAAAGACGGGTCGGCTCGTAGGAGTACCCGCGAGTGGAACTTTGTGGTGGAGCGACAGGGCAGGTTGAGACCACCTAGGAGAGAGGTGGGCCTGGCCCTGGTCGGTGTTCGCGGTTATTTCAAAATAACATGTTTAACAAGATCTTGGTATTTGATCTGAGTCTGGCTACTGGTCTATACGCACTAACCATCTACGCAGGGACAGTTATGGGCACTCGACGTCGTGGTATCAGCCGAAGCCTTCGTGACATCAGCAACTGAGCGACGCGCGCCAGATTGGACTGGAACGCCTACTAGGCTAGGTCTGCTTCCGGCCGCCCTCGCAACGTGCAGGTGTGCAACGGGCGATGGGCCCAGACGCATGCGCCATAGGATTTAGACCGGCGTGCTGACCTCTCTGTTGTGCCTAGGTAGGGCTACGACGTGTTGATCTTCCGAGGCCGGGCATGACCCAGGAAAGTGTGTCCGGCCAAATGGGATCGAGCGTGTTGGGTTATGTGGTGCACCCCTATAGGGAAGTTAAACTGTTCGAATAGCCGTGTTCTTCGGTAACAGGACGACTTGGAGTTGTACCTTGACCTTATGAAAACTAGAACCGGATACTTAATAAAACACACCCTTCCAAGTGCCAGATACAACCGGTGATCGCTCTCTCACAGGGCGACGAGGGGAGGATCATCGGTTAGGGTTATGCTATGCGATGCTACTTGGAGGACTTCAGTCTACTCTCTTCTACATGCTGCAAGACGGAGGCTGCCAGAAGCGTAGTCTTCGACAGGATTAGCTATCCCCCTCTTATTCTGGCATTCTGCAGTTCAATCCACCGATATGGCCTTTACACATATACCCATGCATATGTAGTGTAGCTCCTTGCTTGCGAGTACTTTGGATGAGTACTCACGGTTGCTTTCTCCTTCTTTTCCCCCTATCCCTTCTACCTGGTTGTTGCAACCAGATGTTGGAGCCTAGGAGCCAGACGCCACCGTCGACGACGACTACTACTACTCGGGAGGTGCCTACTACTACGTGCAGCCCGCTGACGGTGACCAGGAGTAGTTTAGGAGGATCCCACGCAGGAGGCTTGCGCCTCTTTCGATCTGTATCCCAGTTTGTGCTAGCCTTCTTAAGGCAAACTTGTTTAACTTATGTCTGTACTTAGATATTGTTGCTTCCGTTGACTCGTCTATGATCGAGCTCTTGTATTCGAGCCTTCCAGGCCCCTGGCTTGTAATATGATGCTTGTATGACTTATTTTATTTGTAGAGTTGTGTTGTGATATCTTCCCGTGAGTCCCTGATCTTGATCGTACACGTTTGCGTGTATGATTAGTGTACGATTGAATCGGGGGCGTCACAAGTTGGTATCAGAGCCGACTGCCTGTAGGAATCCCCCTTCCACACTCCTTGGCCGAAGTGGAGTCTAGACATTACAAAAAAACTTTTACTAACATGGTTGTGTGCCTTACGGGCCCACATCGCCATCTGGGTGGTATTAGAATCTTTTACTCCTCGATCCTTACTCTGGGACTCTGAGCTCTCTCCTACTCGGGTTAACCGATTTTACTAACTCTAACACTAGGATCCCATGATCACGTTCACCCCAAAGTTGGATAAGCCCTAGTTATTCTTTAGAGTAGTATTTGAGCATTATCCACATTGTCATTTGACTCCTGTGAAAACATCTTTGTTTTCAGATGGAACCCACGAGGCAGGTCGTGCGCCACACGACGGCCATTGGTGCCTCAGGATCACCTGCTGTGTTGGTTGAGATGATGACCTATCTGGGTTGTCGCTGGCACCCTGAGTACACCGTCTATGAGGAGTACCAGGACTTCAACCAGGAGCAGTACCGCGCCATCGTCCACCTCTACTCTCGGGAGTATGACTCCACTATCGTGCTGCACACTGCTCATGGTGTTGGAGTGACTATCGACATGGCGGTCCACGATGCTGCTTATGCTGCTCTGACACGTCTTTGTGGAGAGTATCAGGAGTTGGATACCTCCCCCTTCAGGCACATTGCTATCGCATCTGATGTTGGTGCGGAGGGTTACTACACTACAGCCTACTCCACTGTCACTGAGAGCCCTTCTACCATCAAAACCTAGTTCTGCATGCTGATGGGCTGGATAGAGCTAACCGAGCTCTTCGCCACGAGTTATACACCACCCGTCAGCACCTGTATCGTGCTCTGACGCTGTTGCACCCCTCTGTCTGATCTGGTGATCTGCCGCGTTCTGCGATCTACCCTACCAGGACCGTGATGCCCCAGGGCGTCGGCTGGCCAGATGTGGGAGGCTACTCTCCCGCGCTTGGTCCTCTCCTGCCACCTATGCATCGGGTTCCGCACTAGAGTATCCGCGGACCCCAGGCTACTCGCGTGGAGGTCTTGCCTTCGCGTCACTACTAGCTGTCAGGCTACACCTACCTCCACAGTTCCTCCTGGGACTGATGTAGGCTTGCTTGTTAGTGTTAGCTGCATTCGCCGCGAGCCTGCGTGCCGCCTATGATGTATTAGTCTATGTACTGATCTCTGTGTACCGAACTCTATGCATGATCTCTTTTGTAAGATATGCCGACTACTATGTAGTATCATCGTGCTGCTTTCATTGTGCATGTTTCATCATGAATGATTCTTGTCTTTGTAAATTTCTCAATGCTGAACTACCCCTGTTATATATTAGCAGGATGGTTAGACCAGGTGGTCGTGGACGTGGTGGCAACCTCCCACCACTGCCTGAGTACATGGCTGGTATGATCCAACAGCTTGAGATGAATCGCCAGTTCATGGAGAATATGATGGCTCAGTTTCCTCGCCCCAATATGAACTAGCAGCCAACCCCAGTAACTCTGCAGGATTTCATGTGCCTGAACCCAACTGTGTACCGCAGCTCGACTTAGCCTCTGGATGCTGATGACTGGCTCCATGACATCACCTATGAGATGGAGTTTGCTGATGTAGCCCTTCCAGCTATGTCACCTTTGCTTCCTTCTTCCTGAAGGGACCCGCAGCTCAGTGGTGGGACAGCCACAGGCGTACTCTGCCAGTTGGAACAATCATCACCTGGCCAGACTTCCAAGCTGCCTTCCGTGCTCGCTTCATTCCTCAGGGAGTCATGGACCGTAAGAAGCGTGAGTTTCGCAACCTCACCCAAGGCAACAAGACTGTTGAAGCTTATCAGCGGGAGTTTCTTGACTTGTCCCGCTATGCTGAAGAGGACATTGCAATTGATGCACGCAGACAAGAGAAGTTCCGTGATAGCCTTCAAGCTGACATCAAGCTCGCACTTCTAGTGCATGACTTTGCTGATTTCGCCACCCTGGTGAACAAGGCCATCAATGTCGAAACTGGTCTGCAGGAATACCAGAGCTCTCACAGGCGCAACCGTGACACGGGCTCATCTTCGGGCCCGTCCTCGCAGAAGCGCAAGATATGGATTCCCAACAGCATGTACCAGCCGAATGCACCTGCCCCAAGGCAGACCTATGCTGCACCTCGTCTGCCTGCTCCTCCAACTAGGCAGCCAAGACTTCCAGCTCCACCACCACAGGCTCCTGTTCCCACTCCCAATAATGGGTTGTGCTTCAGGTGTGGACAACCAGGGCACCGTGCTAGGGAATGCAACCAGAACCAGAATCAACTGGCCCTTCCAGCAACTGGCCGTGGAAGCAACCAGCCCCGCAACAACAGTACCAAGTCTTACGGTCGTGTTCATGCCAACCACGTTGATCTCAATGAAGTTCTATACCAGCCCGCTACCGTGATGGGTACACTCCTCGTAAATTCAGCACCAGCATCTGTTTTATTTGATACAGGTGCATCACATTCATTCATGTCAGAGGATTTTGCATTCATGCATGGCATTAAAAGCGAGGACCTGAACACTTCGCTATTAGTACATACTCCCGCGAGCCAATGTCAGACCTCCATGATTTGCAACAACGTCCCTGTTGAAATCGAAGGACTGGAATTCCTTGCCTCTCCCATCGTACTGAAGTCTTGTAGCATCGACCTTATTCTGGGAATGGATTGGTTGAAAGCGCATACTGCTTCTATAGTTTGCGCCACTAAGGTCGTCCATCTGCTACACCCTACTGATGAAATAATTGCTTACCAAGCTCATCTAGTTCAGAACGCCGAGGCACGGCTTTATGCCTTGAATGCGTTGAATGCTGCACCACTTGAGGGCATTGAAAACATTCCCGTCGTTCGTGAATTCCAAGACGTCTTCCCAGAAGAACTTCCAGGGATTCCCCCTGCTAGAGCTGTCGAATTCATCATCGACTTGGAACCCGACACCACCCCTATAGCTAAACGACCCTACAAGATGCCGCCGCATGAACTCATTGAGCTTAAGGAGGAAATCGACAAATCTCTTGTCAAAGGTTTCATTCGTCCAAGTTGCTCTCCTTCGGGAGCACCTTCTCTCTTTGTTAATAAGAAGGATGGGACAAACCGATTAGTCCAAGACTACCGTCCTATAAACCAAGCTACCATTCAGAATAAATATCCTCTTCCTCGGATCAATGATCTTTATGATCAACTGGCTGGCTCATCAGTGTTCTCCAAACTCGATTTGAGGTTGGGTTACCAACAGATCCGTGTTCGTGAAGAGGATATCCCAAAAACCGCCTTCGTGACTCGGTATGGATCATACGAGTACACCGTCATGTCATTCGGCTTAACGAATGCTCCCGCCACCTTCTCTCGTCTAATGAACTATATATTCATGGATTACCTTGACAAGTTCATTGTGGTTTATCTGGACGATATCCTTGTATTTTCCAAGAATGAGGAAGAACATGATAAACATCTTCATCTTGTGCTGGAAAAGCTTCGAGAGCACCAACTGTATGCTAAGTATTCCAAGTATGAATTCTGGCTCCCCGAAGTAACCCATCTTGGGCATGTCATCTCCAAGGATGGTATTGCCGTCAACCCTGAACGAGTTCAGGCTATTCTCGATTGGACTCCTCCGAAGAATGTCAAGCAAGTCTGAAGTTTTCTCGGTCTCGCCAGCTATTGCCGTCGATTCGTCGAGAACTTCTCCAAGATTGCTAGGCCTCTGACTAATCTGTTGCATAAGGGTGTCAAGTTCGAATGGATAGACAAGTGTCAGGAAAGTTTCCAGGCACTCAAAGACAAGTTGACTTCTGCCCCAATGCTTGCTCCACCTGATACTAAGAAGGACTTCATCATTTACTGCGACGCTTCTCGTCAAGGATTAGGCTGTGTCCTAATGCAAGAGCGCAGAGTGATTGCTTATGCCTCTCGTCAACTGCGCCCTCACGAAGAAAACTACCCAGTTCACGACCTCGAGCTTGCTGTTGTCATTCATGCACTGAAGCAGTGGCGACATTACCTTCTCGGTAATCGTTGCGAAATCTTCACCGACCACCAAAGTCTGAAGTATCTGTTTACTCAGCCAGATCTGAACCTCTGTCAGCAAAGATGGATGGAGACTGTTGCAGACTTTGACGTGGGTATATCCTATACCCCCGGCAAGGCTAATGTAATGGTTGATGCCTTGAGCCGCAAGTCTTACTGCAACCACCTCCAGGTTCACAAAATTCAGCCCTCGCTTGTCGAAGAATTTAGAAAGCTGAACCTCCATATTGTTCCTCCTGGAGCACTCGCTCCCCCTCCCCTGGAGATCCGCAAGATGAATCTTCTTGTTGTTACTAAGGGTTCTCTAAATACCCTGGCTGTTGTACCAGATCTCGTAACTGGTATAAAGACTATTCAAGGTTATGACTCTAAAGTCCATAAGATTAAACGCCATCTATCAGAAGGAAAGCCCTCATTCTTCACTATCACCGACGATGGCGCCTTGTACTTCAAAGGTCGCCTAGTGGTACCATGTTCGAAGAAAAACCTGGATAAGACTAAAAGGGTTATGCAAGAAGCTCATGATACGCCTCTGTCCATCCATCCTGGTAGTACAAAGATGTACCAGGATATTCGTCAAAGATTCTGGTGGTCTAATATGAAGCGGGACATTGCTCGTTATGTTGCTGAGTGTGACATTTGTCGCCGTATCAAAGCAGAGCATCAAAGGCCTGCTGGAACTCTGCAACCTATCTCTATTCCTGAGTGGAAATGGGACCATGTTGAAATTGACTTCGTCACTGGATTTCCCAAATCGCAGAAAGGTAATGATGCTATTCTTGTCATCATTGACAAGCTTTCTAAAGTTGCACATTTTCTGGCGGTCAAAGAGACAATCACTGCTAGTCAGCTTGCTACTCTCTATATGGCCAGAATTGTTTCACTTCACGGTATTCCACTGGTTATCAGTTCAGACCGTGGTAGTTTATTCACTTCAAGGTTTTGGGCGAGTTTCCAAGAAGCTATGGGAACACACTTGTCGTTCAGTACGGCATTTCATCTTCAGTCGCAAGGATAGGTTGAACGTGTCAACCAAGTTCTCGAAGACATGCTTCGAGCTTTTGTAATTTCCTTCAGCAAGAAATGGGAGGAATCTCTTCCATATGCCGAGTTCTCTTATAATAATAGCTATCAAGCTAGTCTGAAGATGTCCCCCTTCGAAGTGTTATATGGGTGAAAGTGTCGAACCCCTCTGAACTGGTCAGAAACTGGGGAATGTCCACTCTTTGGTCCGGATATTATCCAACAGGCCGAAGAACAAGTTTGCATTATTTGCAAGAATCTCAAGACTGCTCAGTCACGCCAGAAGAGTCAGTATGACCGTCATCATAAAGACATGGTCTATCAACCTGGCGAAAAGGCCTATCTTCGAGTTACACCAATGAAGGGTGCTCACCGCTTCGGGATCAAAGGAAAGCTAGCTCCCCGCTATATTGGTCCTTACACTATTCTTGAGAGGCGTGGAAAAGTGGCATATCAACTGGAGCTTCCACTGAACCTTTCTCAGGTTCACGATGTGTTCCACGTGTCACAGCTCCGCCGATGCTTCAGGGACCCAATCTGAGTAGTGGATCATGAAGTGCTCGAATTGCAACAGGATCTCTCCTATAAAGAGCATCCGGTCTGCATTCTCAACCAAGCTGAACGCCGCACACGTCAGAAGGCGATCAAGTTCCTCAAGGTCCAGTGGTCGAATCACTCTGAAGACGAAGCTACCTGGGAACGCGAGGATCATCTTTGAGATGAATACCTCGCACTGTTTCCTTCTACCTCCTAAATCTCGAGACGCGATTTCTTGTAGTGGAGGAGATTTGTAACGCCCGGATAATTAGGCTACAGTAAAACTCTCCTAATGATGCCATGTCATCGGTGATTACTGTTGCTAAACCTTCGTTAGTTCAAACCGATCCAAAAATCAATTCAGAAAAATGGCAAACAACAAAAGTTTTTAAAAGTTGAAACAAAAATGTTTGGTGGGTGCCAAATATTGCACTGGTAATTATGGTGTAGATGACACAATTTTACAAAATACCTAAGTGCCCTAAACTAAATAAAACAGAGAAAAGAAAATAAATAAAAAGAAGAAGTGAAAATGAAACAAAAGGAGAACCCCCCTCCCCACTGGGCCAATCGGCCCAGCTGCTAGCCAGGCCGGTCCCAAAGCGGCCAACCCACCCGCACGGCCACAGCTCCTGCCCCCCTGGCCCGCAACTAGCCTGGTCAGCCCAGGCGGCCTAGCTCACACCGACCGGCCCACCTGGCTCAGCTGGCCACACCCGGCCCGTCTCCCTCTGCCGCGTCCCCTTCCCCTGTTCCCCCGACCCGGGTCGGAACAGGGCGCGTCCCCGCCGAACCCCCCCTCACCGGCGACGGGGCGAGGATAAGGCCGCCACGCCCCCGCCTCCTCGATCTCGCCTCTCACTCGCCCCCACTCTCGCCTCAGTTCCTGCGCCTTCCCCCCTCAGATCCACCGCGCCTCTCCCCCCTCGTTCCACTCCGCTTCCGAGCGCCACCGATGCCATGTCTCCGGCCTAGCCACAGCCACCGAGCCCACCTCGCCGCCCCATGGTGTCTCCAAGGGCCGTCGTCGTCTGCTTCTTCGACTGGTGCAACCCGTTGGAGACCGGAGCCACCGCAATGCCCTTGCACACCTGCATCGCCAGGAGGTGATGCGGTGGACGCGTGATGGTGGGTCCCCTGCGGCCAGTTGGCATGGGCCCACCAGTCAGGCCAGGCGGACAAGTGGAGCACGGCTATATAGCCAGCTGTAGGCTAGTAGACAGGGCATGTGATGTGTAATCTCTAAACTGAACCTCTCCCCACCTAATCTGTACCTCCTCCCTTGGCAAGAACCTTCTCCCCCAAGTCTCGATCTCATCCCCTTTCCCCTCCCGATCCAATCCTGCGAGGATGAGTTCGTGACACGCCCCGCCGCCGCCGTCTTCCTCCTCTACTCCGACGAGACATGTCGCCGCTCTTCACCAACTCCGGCGACGCCCCTGTAGCTACTAAACCCCCAAGGGCCACCGTGTGTGCCGGTCGGTGAGCCCCCGCTTCCTCCCCTCTCTTTCCCGCTCCTTCCCCACCTTGTGCCTGAACGCGGCTCCGCCCGAGCTCGTCATCGGCGTGGCTCCGACGACCAAGTGGTCACGAGCCCATGCGCAACGTGTTC
>NC_041386.1:117453387-117507806 GCF_002162155.2 Triticum dicoccoides | reverse complement strand
CCCGACCGTGCCGCCGCCTGCGCGCATCGCCGGCGCCCTTCCGGTGACCAAATGGTCATGGGGCCAAGCCCTTTGTGCTCAGCGCGTCGCACAGCTCCCCCCTAGCCTTCCCGTTAGCCCCGAAGCGTGCTGCGTCCCCATCTTCGTCTCACGCCCGAACCACCTCACCGCCGATGAGCTCGCCGCGCTCGATTCCGGCCACCACTGCCCGCGTAACCACCACCAACCGACGTGTCATCGTCTCGCCGTTCTAACGCGCCCGGCTGCGCTCGTTTTGGTGCCCTGTAGACGAAACCCGACGCTCGCCCGAGCCGTGCCGCCGCGTTTTGCCTCACCGGCGCCATCCGCCAACGTGGCTAGGCGGGCCCCACCTCTGTGTCGCTGTCCAGTGGGCCCTGGTGGCCCAGTTGAATGGGTTGACCCAGTCAACTGCTAACTGGGCAGCCCAATGGCACTGACATGCGGGCCCCATGCAATAAAACGAATAAAAGGAAATAGATAAACTGCTAATTAATTAAATTAATTAGTTAAAACCAAATCTCTCACTGACTACTGGGCCCCCACCTACTACTTAACCCAGATTAGTTAGACTAAACCCCCTTTTAGTGGCCCAGACAATGACATGTGGGTCCCACTGGACCCACCTGTCTGGTTTGACTGGTCAACCGACCAGTTGACCTGCTGACATCACTCTGATGTCATGCATGCGTCATCATTCACTGTTTTGAATAATGTTAGAATTAAATAACTAATTAAAATCAGAAAATGATTTAAATCTTTAGAAAATCATATCTTTTAATCCGTAACTCAGATGAAAAAGTTTTATACATGAAAGTTGCTCAGAAAAACGAAACGAACCCGGATACGCAACCCGTTCGCCCGCCATGCATCCCTACCATACCGAACACGCAACTTTCCCCCTCCGGTTCATCTGTCCGAAAACGCGAAACACCGAGAATACTTTCCCGGATGTTTTCCCCCTTCGCCGGTACCACCTCGTACCGCGTTAGGGCACACCTAGCATCACGCTTTGTCATGTCATGCATCGTCATGCATTTGTTTGCAATATATTTATTGTTTCTTCCCCCTCTTCTCTCACTAGACCGACGCCGCTGCTACCCAGTACGACTACGGAGTTGACGACCCCTCTCTCTTGCCAGAGCAACCAGGCAAGCCCCCCCTTTGATCACCAAATATCGCCTACTCTTCTCTATACTGCTTGCATTAGAGTAGTGTAGCATGTTACTGCTTTCCATTAATCCTATCCTGATGCATAGCCTGTCCTTGCTACTACTGTTGTTACCTTTACCTGCAATCCTAATGCTTAGTATAGGATGCTAGTTTATCATCAGTGGCCCTACATTCTTGTCCGTCTGCCATGCTATACTATCGGGTCGTGATCACTCGGGAGGTGATCACGGGTATATACTATATACTTAATATATGATACATGTGGTGACCAAAGACGGGTCGGCTCATAGGAGTACCCGCGAGTGGAACTTTGTGGTGGAGCGACAGGGCAGGTTGAGACCACCTAGGAGAGAGGTGGGCCTGGCCCTGGTCGGTGTTCGCGGTTATTTCAAAATAATATGTTTAACAAGATCTTGGTATTTGATCTGAGTCTGGCTGCTGGTCTATACGCACTAACCATCTACGCAGGGACAATTATGGGCACTCGACGTCGTGGTATCAGCCGAAGCCTTCGTGACGTCAGCAACTGAGCGGCGCGTGCCGGATTGGACTGGAACGCCTGCTAGGCTAGGTCTGCTTCCGGCCGCCCTTGCAACGTGCAGGTGTGCAACGGGCGATGGGCCCAGACCCCTGCGCCATAGGATTTAGACCGGCGTGCTGACCTCTCTGTTGTGCCTAGGTAGGGCTGTGACGTGTTGATCTTCCGAGGCTGGGCATGACCCAGGAAAGTGTGTCCGACCAAATGGGATCGAGCGTGTTGGGTTATGTGGTGCACCCCTGCAGGGAAGTTAAACTATTCGAATAGCCGTGATCTTCGGTAACAGGACGACTTGGAGTTGTACCTTGACCTTATGACAACTAGAACCGGATACTTAATAAAACACACCCTTCCAAGTGCCAGATACAACCGGTGATCGCTCTCTCACAGGGCGACGAGGGGAGGATCATCGGTTAGGGTTATGCTATGCGATGCTACTTGGAGGACTTCAATCTACTCTCTTCTACATGCTGCAAGACGGAGGCTACCAGAAGCGTAGTCTTCGACAGGATTAGCTATCCCCCTCTTATTCTGGCATTCTGCAGTTTAGTCCACCGATATGGCCTTTACACATATACCCATGCATATGTAGTGTAGCTCCTTGCTTGCGAGTACTTTGGATGAGTACTCACGGTTGCTTTCTCCTTCTTTTCCCCCTATCCCTTCTACCTGGTTGTCGCAACCAGATGTTGGAGCCCAGGAGCCAGACGCCACCGTCGACGACGACTACTACTACTCGGGAGGTGCCTACTACTACGTGCAGCCCGCTGACGGCGACCAGGAGTAGTTTAGGAGGATCCCACGCAGGAGGCTTGCGCCTCTTTCGATCTGTATCCCAGTTTGTGCTAGCCTTCTTAAGGCAAACTTGTTTAACTTATGTCTGTACTCAGATATTTTTGCTTCCGCTGACTTGTCTATGATCGAGCTCTTGTATTCGAATCTTCGAGGCCCCTGGCTTGTAATATGATGCTTGTATGACTTATTTTATTTGTAGAGTTGTGTTGTGATATCTTCCCGTGAGTCCCTGATCTTGATCGTACACGTTTGCGTGTATGATTAGTGTATGATTGAATCGGGGGCGTCACAGGAAGTTTGTAACTTTCCCCAAATTTCAAACAAGCACGTCTCAAACCGAAACATTGTTCCCCCTTAGTTCCCCGCCTCCCTCCGTTTCCCCACTCATACTCCGTGGGCATGAAAACGCCCTCTCCAGCAGCTGCGAAACCCCAGCCTCCTCCGTCCTCCACCCCATAGCGGCCAATCCACTGCCGCCCTCCTCCATCACGTTGGAACCGGTACCCCGACGTTGTCGTCCAACGCAACCGCAACCGGAACGCCCTCAAGGACTTAGCAGTTGAAGCCGAGGTAGAGCTGCCTCCACGACGCCGACGCCGACGTGCGCCGTACCAAAACCACTCCGACCACACCGTCCTGCGCCTCACTACTGCGGCTCCACTGTCGCAATGCCCACCACATCGGAGTTGTTCCCGCTACGCCGTTGTTCGCCGCCTCGGATCTGCTTCCCCGTCGCCGAGAGAAGGCCACCGCACCACACTCAACAACTTGGCCATGGGTTCGTCCAAGGCTGCACCGTCCTCCACAACTTCTGGTTTCTGGCGAAAAACAAGAAGATTGTCGGAAAAACAGAAGGAGGACACAACACTGCCAGCAGAAAGAGGTACTCCTCTTCCCTTATTCGTGCAAATCTTACGTCTCCGCTCACACCGTATTCATCCCACGAAAGAAACTAGTTGAGCGCTTCTTACTGCATCTTCTTCATGATACTAAATGCATAAGGTTTCCTCCCTTTTACTATTTTACCTTTGCTAGAGGTCAGTAGCCCACCTGGATTTCAATTCAGGGTCAGTCGAACCGCAATTAAAAGAAGCAGCACCCGCTTAGGCGCGCGGAGCACCTAGTCCGCCTGTTCCCCGGGGAAGCGGCGCATCGGTGTCTATCATAGGGGTGTGGGGCGCAGGAGCTGCTTGCGCCCGATCTGGAGGTCGGCGGGGCTTGAATGGATGGCCAGGGGGTGCCAAGCACGGCGATGCGGTGAGGTCGAGGGGAGGGCGCAGGCAGGGGAGGAATACTGGGCTGGTGGTCACTGGTGTTTCGAGGAAGATCGTCAACACTGACTCGCTGGAGGTTAATGAAGGTGATCTGCCCGTTCTTTGTACATCGGATGGTGCAGAAAAAATGAACCGACCTATTTGCTTTCAGTCGACTGTTACTTTCATAAAATCCTGTAGTAATTTAGTGTGCCATGCATGTTGTAGAGCTATCATATGTCTCCCGTCAATTATTTCTCACCGACCTGCTATCTGCTACCTTTACACTATACTAATTGTGCACACACTTCACCCATACTCACACTATTGTTTTTTTATGCATGGGTATTTCAGACTCTGATGCAGTGTTGATGAATGCAGAAAAGAAAAGACAGAAGTCGCTCCAGTGTAATTCGAAGATACGCACTAAGTGTTCCAGCACTCTAACGGGTGCAGTGTCAGCAGTTGGAGACAGTAAACTTAGCTCTGCAGTTGATGATCTCAATTGCCACACACAACCATCCCAGGTGCTTGCTTTGACATCACATTTCAAATGTGGTTGCATGTTGCATATGGTGTCTAGCTTGTATTGCTTCCAATTTGGTTAAATTGCATCTGCTTACTTTACACATTATACCTTTGATAATGACATGCCTTCCTGTTTTTGATACATACTACATATGTCTATTAACCATGTTCGTACATCAAACTAATGCTCTTTTGTATCCCTCTTCAATCACTTATGATGAGACAGTCACCCGGGTGGGTTTCTGTGAGACACCATACTCGTTTAAAGAGTGCAGTGTCATCCTCCCCACATGATTCTCAAGAAATAGCAAGGCTAAATGAAGATAGTCAACGTAGCTCTCTAGTTGATCACTGCAATTCCCCCACACCACCATCGCAGGTGCTTGCTCTTACTTGGCAGTGTGATATGTAGTGTTCGTCTTACATGAAAGTAGTGTTCGTCAGTATCATGCATCAATGAGTTCTGAAGAGCAAATTTATTCCCTTTTCTTGTGGGTTTGAATTGACAAGGCAAAATCAAGAAAGAGGAAGGAAAAGAGTAAGGAAGGCGATGATGGTGGTCCTCTGCAGCAACGTAAATGGAGCATCTGTACCGATTCTCCTTGTGCTGACAGTGCATTACAAGGTCCAAGTCTCCGCTCCCCTACTCCACCATCCAAGGTGCTTGCTCTAACTTGGCAGTGTGATATCTGGTTGCATGTTGCATATGGTGTCTAGCTCGTATTGCTCCTAATTAGTGTAAACTGCATCTGCTTAGCTTACACATGATACATGTGAATATGACACGATTTCCTGTTTTTGGTACATACTATATCTTATGATAAGGCACTTTTCTTGTGTATCCCTCATCAATGCTCCTAATTTGTTAAATTGCATCTCCTTAGCTTACACATTATACATGTGAATATGACACGCCTTCCTGTTTTTGGTACATACTACATCTGCCTATCACACCATGTTCTTACATCAAACTACTGTTCTTGTGTATCCTGCGTCTATCGCTTATAATGAGACAGTCACGCGTGTGGGTTAATATGAGACGCAATACTCTTATAAAGAATGCAATTTCATCCTCTCCACATGATTCTCAAGAAACAACAAGCCTAAATGAAGATATTGAACGTAGCTCTGTACCTGAAGACCGCACTTCCCCTACACCACCATCACAGGTGCTTGCTCTAACTTCGTAGTGTGATATGTGGTTGCATGTTGCATATGGTGTCTAGCTTGTAATGCTTCTAATTAGGGTAAATTGCATCTGCTTAGTTTACACACTATACCTGTGAATATGACATGCCTTCCTATTTTTAGTACACACTACATCTATGTGTTAACCTTGTTCTTACATGAAACTACCTCTCTTCTGTATCCTGCATCAATCACTTACGACGAGTCACCTTTATTCATTGCATATTGCATATTATTTCTAGCTTGTTGCCATGTATTGCTTCTAATTTGGTCGAATACATTTGTTAGGGCACCCTTTTAATTTGGCAGAGTGATATTAGTTTCATCTTTCATATGGTTTTAGCTTGCATCGATTCTAACAAGTTCAAGCACCTTGTGCTTAGTTTACACTTTATACGTCATACATGTCAATATGTCACGCCGTCTTGTTTTTCATATATATTCCATCCTCCTATCATGCGGCTGCCTTACATGAAAGTAGTGTTCGTCAGTATCATGCATCAATGAGTTCTGAAGAGCAAATTTTATTCTTTTTTCTTGTGGGTTTGACTTGACAAGGCAAAATCAAGAAAGAGGAAGGAAAAGAGTAAGGAAGGCGATGATGGTGGTCCTCTGCAGCAACGTAAACAGAGCATCTGTACTGATTCTCCTTGTACTGATAGTGCATTACAAGGTCCAAGTCTCCGCTCCCCTACTCCACCATCCAAGGTGCTTGCTCTAACTTGGCAGTGTGATATCTGGTTGCATGTTGCATATGGTGTCTAGCTCGTATTGCTCCTAATTAGTGTAAACTGCATCTGCTTAGCTTACACATGATACATGTGAATATGACATGCTTTCCTATTTTTGGTACATACTATATCTGTCTACCACACCATGTTCTTACATGAAACTACTCTTCTTGTGTATCCTGCATCAGTCACTTATGATGGGACACCTTTAAGTTGGCAGTGTGATATTGGTTTGCGTCTTGAATATGATTTCTAGCATGTATTGCTTCTAGTTTGATGAACGCCACCTATGACGAGACAGTTTTAACTTGGCAGAGTGATATTGACTGCACCTTCCATATGGTGTCTTGTAGTGTTTCTAATTTATTGAAGTGCATTCTGCTTAGTTACCACATCATAGGTGTGAATATGTCAAGCCGTCCATTTTTTCGTACATATTCCATCCTCGTATCATGACTTTGCCTTTCATCAGAGTAGTGTTCGTCAGTATCATGCATGAATGAGTTCTGAAGAGCGAATGATATTCCTTTCTTGTCGGTATGACCTCACAATGCAAAATCAATAAAGCTGAAGGAAATTGGCAAGGCATTTGGATGATGGTGGTCCTTCCGAGCAACTGAAATGGAGGTTCTCTACAGATTCTACTCCGCCATCCTCCCAACAAGATTCGCAAGACAATGCAAGGCTAGACAGTCAACGTAGATGTGTAGATGATGAGCACATCTCCCCTACTCCACCATCACAGGTGCTTGCTCTAACTTGGCACTATTATATGTGGTTGCATGTTGCGTATGATGTCTAGCTTGTATTACTTCTAACTTTGTTGAATTGCATCTGCATACTTTACACATAATGCCTGTGAATATGACATGTGTTCCTGTTTCTACATCAGACTACTATTCTTGCATATCCCACATCAGTCACTTATGATAAGGCACCTTTAAGTCGCCACTTTGATATTGGTTGTGTCTTGCATATGATTTCTAGCATGTACTGCTTCTAATTTGTTGAAACTCCATACAGTTTGAACTTGGCAGAGTGATATTGGTTGCATCTTTCATATGGTGTCTAGCTTGCAGTGCTTCTAATTTGTTGAAATGCCTTCTGCTTAGTTACCACATCATAGGTGTGAATATGTCACACCATCCTATTTTTCATACATATTCCATCCTCGCATCATGTGTTTGCCTTTCATCCGAGTATTGTTCGTCAGTATAATGCATGAATGAGTTCTGAAGAGCGAATTTTATTCCTTTTTCTTATCGGTTTGACTTCACAATGCAAAATCATTACAGCTGAAGGAAATTAGTCTGGCAGTGGATGATGGTGGTCCCTCGGAGCAACTCAAACAGGGGGTCTCTACAGATTCTACTCCGCCATCCTCCCAACTAGATTTGCAAGACAACACAAGGCTGGACAGTCAACGTAGCTGTGTAGATGATGAGCACATCTCCCCTACTCCACCATCGCAGGTGCTTGCTCTGACTTGACACTATTATATGTGGTTGCATGTTGCGTATGATGTCTAACTTGTATTGCTTCTAACTTGAATTGCACCTGCTTACTTTACACATAATGCCTGTGAATATGACACGTGTTCCTGTTTCTAGAACATACGTGTACATGATGAGCACATCTCCCCTACTCCACCATCATAGGTGCTTGCTCTTACTTGGAACTGTTATACGTGGTTGCATTTTCCGTATGATGTCTAGTTTGTATTGCTTCTGATTATGTTGAATTGCATCTGCGTAGCTTACAACTTATACCTGCAACGATCACTTACCCATAAGACACATTTAACTTGGTACTGTGATGTAGGTTGCATCTTGCATTATCTTCTAGCTTGTACTGCTTCTAATTTCTTGAAATCGCTCTTACGACGAGACACTTTTTACCTGATAGAGTGATATTGCTTGCATGTTCATATGGTGCCTAGCTTTCATTTCTTCTAATTTTGTTGAAATGCCTTCCGCTTACTATTTTTTCATACATATTCCATCCTCCTATCGTACGTGTGAATATGAAACGCTGTCCTTTTTTGTATATATTCCATCCTCCTATCCTGCGCTTGCCTTACATCAAAGTAGTGTTCGTCTGTATCATGCGTCAACCAGCTATGCAGAGCTGATTTTATTCATCTTCTTGTGGTTTTGACTTCATAAGGCAATATCAGAAAATAGGAAGGAAAAGAGTAAGTTAGGGGATGTTGGTGGTCCTCCGCACCGACGCAAACAGAGACTCTCTAGATTTGCCACTGCTACTACTAATGAAGTTGAAGTCCCAAGTCTACATGATGAGTTCATCTCCCGTACTCCACCATCGCAGGTGCTTGCTCTAAGTTGACAGTGTGATAATTGGTTTCATGTTGCATATGTTGTCTAGCTTGTATTTCTTCTATTTTGATTAAATTGCACCTGCTGAGTTTATACGTTATACATGTGCATATGACATGGCTTTCTGTGTCTAGAATACATTGCATCTATCTATCATACCATGTTCTTATTACATCAAAGTACTGCTGTTGTGTATCCTGCATCAGTCACTCATGATTGGACGCTTCTAACATGGCAGTTTGAAGTGGTTGCATCTTGCATTGATTTCTACGTTGTACTGCTTCTAATTTTTCGAATTGCCACTTATGACAAGACACTTTTAACTTGGCAGAGTAATATTGGTTGCATCTTTCATATGGTGTCTAGCTTGCATTACTTCTATTTTCTTGAAAATCCTTCTGCTTAGTTTGCACATCGTAGCTATGAATATGTCATGACGTCCTGTTTTTCTTACATATTCCATCCTCATACGGTTGTCTTACATCAAAGTATTGCTTGTCTGTATCATGCATCAATGAGTTCTGAAGAGTGATTATTCTTTTGTGTTGTGGGTATAGCTTGACATGGCAAAGTCAAAAAAATCAAGGAAAATAATATAGTAGGGAGTGTTGTTACTCGTTGGGTGAAACGGAAAAGGTTCTGCCGTCGAGATTCTGCTGGTACTTATAGTGCAGTAGAAGGTCCAAGTCTAGTAGCTAAATCTACAAACACAGTATCACCTGCTCCACCAGCTGCAGCATCCGCCAACTGTACCAGCATCTCAACCAGTTACTCGTTCGTTTGCTCCGGAACTGGCCAGTTCCCAAGCTGCCTTCACACCTAATACTACTTCCGAAGCACTGCTGACACAACAGGACTTGGCAAGATCAGATGAACCTCATGAGCATCAACACCAAGACGGTACCTGACCGAGTCAAGTTGCATTTGCATGCTCCTTTATATGTACTCTCATAGTTTGATGTACACTAACACTTTCCATATTCGTTGTTGAACTAGCACCACGGCGCAAGCGGAAACAGACATCAGGGATAATGCTTGACAGATTAACAAAATCTAAAGGAGGAAGAATGGAGATCCATTTTGAGGCAGGTTTAAAAAGGCCACGTGATGCTACAGAGTCAGCCAAGTTAGTATCAGAGGCAGCCGTTGCCGTTAGGTGTCATGCACGTATCCTCCCAACGTGGATCCAGTACAGGAATGAGAGAAACAATACCCAGTTTAACACCTTCCTTGACCATTTATCCGTAAGTAATGTTATTCATCGCAATTAGTAATATTGTCTTGCTCTGTCCCATACTTTCTAGCTTCCTCCTAATAAGACTTACATTCTTTTTTCAACAGATGAGGTTCAAGTTGGATCTGAAAGATGATGCAACTAGACAAGCATGCACTCATGTTTTTCAGTCTGCTCTGCGACAGTATCGGTACCACCTTAGAAAATCTCACTTTGAAGGAAAGGCTAACAATGAAATCGCCCAAACATCTCCAGTGGAATATATTACAGATGAAGACTGGACAACCCTCGTTAAACACTGGTCTGATCCAAAGTATCAGGTAGGCTATATGTATTTGATCAGACCACATATTGAACTTGTATTTATGTATGTGCCTCACAAGTGTATCTTCTTCTAGGCTAACTGTTTGAAGAACAAAACCAACCGTTCTAAAGTGAAATTCCAACAGACCACAGGATCTCGTAGCTATATTGCACACTGCGAGGCTCTTGTAAATAGTTGCTACTTCCTTCTTCTTTTTTTGTGCCATATTATCGTATCTATATTGACTTGTTCCAAATATAGAGGAAATCCCGTGCGGACCAAAAAGAACTTGAACCGAATGCAGTGCAAATCTTCAAGGATTGCCACACCAGCAAGATGAAGGGCATGAGCACACCAGTTCAAGCCGCTGTTGTAAGTCCTTACTCCTCCTGCCTTGAACTGATTGGTACTGTGATGTGTTCATTTAACTACTTGGTTTGCAGCCAATGTCAGTTACTCTGTTCACTTTTATTCATAGTTGTCTTAACATATCATTTCACCTTACATGGTTTAAAAGAGATGAAGGATATTCTTTTGGTCTTGATCTGTAATCTAGTTGTTATGTTCATGTGCGCACACAATGATAAAATAGCATGTTTGTTTTATATCTGTTTGCCCATGATATGAATGATGTCATACTATGTTCATCCTACTTTAAACCATGTCTCTTTATCCTTAGATGTCAACGAATGTGAGGAAATAGACAATACAGTAGGCATGCTACATGGACATATGTTCCAAAAGTGATTTTATTATGTAGTTGGCACTACAATACATGCTAATGTATTACAGTAGTTCACCAAAATAAGTTATGTATAAATGTTTAACCTACTTTGTTTGTTTTTGCCTCATTAGTAACTTATCTGGTACACTAATCTACAAGTTCAAACTTTCAGGAAGCTATGGAACAAATGATTGAACAGCCACAACCACCTGAAGGTGACGAGGCTACTACAGGCACAATGTCACCTCTTGCTGCAGTGCGTCAGTATCTCTCCACTAACAGTGCAAAAAGCACCTTCCTGCGTAATTCTGGGTTGGTTGTCAAGGTAACCTCGTCCAAATCGCCTATTGAACAAAATCTTCCTGCTAGACAGAGTGATATATCTGTGCTCCAGACACAAGTCCAATCCCTAGTGGACGTTGTTTCGGAAACAAGAATAGTGGTTGAGAAATGTTGTCAAGATATGAATGGTTTTGAAACCAGACTATCAGACATTCGCTTCGTTGTTCAAGAGCAATGGTGGAAAAAAGGTGGAGATCGTGCTGCTCCATCAGATTCTGCAGCCTAAAACATTAGCACTCAGGTCAAATGATCTGTGCTTCTATACATCTGATGGTGCTTTTATCTGGAACGACTGTAAACTTTATGCCAACAAGCCTTTTGTTGTATGGTTGGAATTTATTTTGTTGTGATACAACATTTATGTTGCTGCCTCAGGCTGCAGTAATTACGATGCTATTTTTGTATAGTGTAGGTTTATCTTAGTAATGTATTCGGCCTAAAGCTTCGTAGGAGCCCAACATGCCAACATTCGTCGGGCCCATTCCAATTGGGCTAAAAACGATTATGGGCCGAAATTGGCATGTAGCCCACTAAAAATATCTGGGCCTAAATCAACATAAGCTTTCATATTTTTCTGGTAGGCCTGTGCCCATAGTGGGCCTTTAACAAGCCTAAACATAATTTGGGCCCGCAGTAAAAATAGGCCGTTTACTGGTGTAAATATCTCGAGCCCATAAAATACATGGGCCTTTAATAGACCGAAAGTGAGATTGGGCCCTGATTGTGCTAAATAACCCACTGGACTTTAACAGGCTGAAATTCAGATGGGCCGTAAATGCGCCGACCTAATACACGGGCCTTTAACAGGCCGGAACTTCGGTTGGGCTAGATTATCGTCATTTTTATATGGGCCGTTAATGGGCTTGATATGACGTTGGGCCACATATGGCCCATGGTTTAGGTCCGGCGTTAACAGGCCGAAAATGACAACAGGCCAAAAGTGGCCCAAAGCTATAGTGGGCCTCTAACAAGCCGAATGTCAGACATGGCCGAATATGACACAAATCCTTCACGGTCGTTTATGGGCCGAAAGTTTTGATGGCTTGTAAATGGGCCCAAATGAAGCCGGACCTTTAACAGGCCGGAAATACACCGGGCCGTAATTCGGCCCAATTACTTACCGGACTGTTAACAGGCCAGAAGTGACCATGGGCCGTGTTGATGACAAGTTCAGGACAGGCCGTTGACGGGCCGATTTGATAGAGAATGTTGGGCCTTTAGCTGGGTTGGCCCATTATGGTCGGCAGAATCTAGTGGGCCTTTAGCTGGGCTGGCCCATTGCGGTCCGCAAAATCTTGTAGGCTTTTAGCTGGGCCAGCCCATTATGGTCTGCAAAATCATGTGGGCCTTTAGCTGGGCCGACCCATTATGGTCCACTAAATTTTGTGGGCCTTTAGCTGGGCCGGCCCATTATGGTCCGCTAAATCTTATGGGCCTTCGGTTGGGCCGGCCCATTTAATCTTTGTGGGCCACTTTTGGGCCGGTCCACGTGTCAACATATCATAGGCCCATCTCGACCATTGGATGAGTGACACCTGTGCCAACGTGGAGCTGACGCGTGGGTCCGTCATCCAATGAGAATTTTACACATGGAAAATCGGCATTGGTCGTGGCTGTTAACGGGCTATCGGATCTAAAATCCGACCCGATAGCTTAACGGTGTTCCGTTACGATGGATGCCACGTGTCGGTCACCCTTGATGAAAGCACTTCTGTGACGCGCAATTTATCATCATGGAAGTGGACACTTCCGTGATGATAATTTTGGCATTGTCATGGAACACTTCTACGATAGCACAGGTATGAATATCTTGATTCTGTCATAAATTTGTTATGGATGTACATGCATGATAGAAAACGCGACCTACTGTGACAAACACGTATCATCATGGAAGTGTATTTTTTTGTAGTGTGTCATCGGTGCAATAAGGCAATAAAATTTGCTTCTAAAAGTGTTAGATCATTTAGTGTAAGAGAAAATTGAGCATTGTATGAACTTGTGATGGCGAAGAATAAAAGCGACAGACTGCATAATAAATTTTGCTATCATAAGGGGCAACATAACGTGACGTTCTTTTGCACTAAGGGATTGAGCATACAAACAAAAAGCGCATGGCAACCTCTGCTTCCCTCTGTGAAGGGCCTATCTTTTTCTTTTATGTAGTTACTTTCATGAAAGAGTCAAAGTTTTTCTCTCTATTCCTTTTTAGTTTTCTCTTTTGGCAAGCATCATGTGGTGAGGAAAGATCTATGCACATCCAGTTGGATATGGGTAGCATGAGTTATTATTGTTGACATCACCCTTGAGGTGAATACGTTGGGAGGTGAAATTATAAGCCACTATCTTTCTATGTGTCCAGTTGAAACGCTTTGCTCATGTGTATGCGGTGAGTGTTAGCAATCATAAAAGACTATATGATGGTTGAGTATGTGGAGCTCTTACTAAGACTCTGTTGAATAAGTTGAATTGCAAATTGCTTGGTGACCGAGAACATAGGTTGTTGAGTCTCAAGAGAATTCATTGTTTGAACCTTAACATGTGAATTGGTTGCTACTTTAACAAGAGAAGTTTTATAAGAATTGCTATTATGATGCTAGGAAATGTGATTGAAATTGTCATTGATCAAACTTGTGCACTTTGCTAGCATTCACACTTCATAAATTATTTCTTTTATCATTTACCTACTCGAGGACGAGTAGGAATTAAACATGGGGATGCTGATATGTCTCGAACGTATATATAATTTATGAAGTATTCATGTTGTTATATTATCATTCTTGGACGTTTTACAATCATTTTATAGCAACTTTATATCAATTTTTGGGACTAACCTAATGACCCAGTGCCCAGTGCAAATTGTTGTTTTTTGCTTGTTTTTTACATCACAGGAAATAAATATCAAACGGAGGTCAAACCCTGCGAAACTTTTTGTGGATTTTTTATGGACCACAAGACATCCAGTGGGCCAAAGAAGCACCTAGGGGCGTGCCCCAAGGGGGGCACAACCCACCAGGGCACGCCTGGGGGCCTAGGCGCACCCAGGTGGGTCGTGCCCACCTCAGTGGCCTCCTGCACCCCTCTTTGCCCTATAAATCACCAAATATTCCAAAAACCATTGGGGTAACCCTAGATCAGAAGTTCCGCCGCCGCAAGGCTCTGTAGCCACGAGAAAGCAATCTAGACCCCGTTCCGGTACTCCGTCGGAGGGGGGATCATCACCGGTGGCCATCTTCGTCATCCCGGCGGCCACCATGATGAGGAGGGAGTAGTCCACCCTCGGGGCTGAGGGTTTGTACCAGTAGCTACGTGTTTAATCTCTCTCTCTCTCTCTCTCTCTCTCTCGTGCTCTTGAGATGTCACAGTCTTGATGTATCACGGGCTTTGTTAATATAGTCTGATCATATGGTGTTTTCCCCTCTCTATCTTGTGATGGATTGAGTTTTCCCTTTGAGATTTTGTTTTATCGGATTGAATACTTTTATGGATTTGAGAGCACTTGATATATGTCTTGCATATGAATACTCGTGGTGACAATGGGGTATCATATTGATTCACTTGATATGTGTTTTGGCACTCAACTCGCAGATTCCCGCAGTGACATTGGGGTAATCTATGCATAGGGGTTGATGCATGTTCTCGTATTTTGTTTCTCCGGTAAAAATCTTGGGGCATGCTACCTCTTGAGCTTGCGTTGGTTTTCCCCGAAGAGGAAAGGATGATGCAGTAGAGTAGCGTAAGTATTTCCCTCGGTTTTTGAGAACCAAGGTATCAATCCAGTAGGAGGCCACGCGCAAGTCCCTCGTACCTATACAACACAAAGAGCTCAATGCAACCAACGCGATTAGGGGTTGTCAATCCCGGTCACTTACGGAAGTGAGATCCGATAGATAATATTTTTGGTATTTTTGATATAAAGATGCAAAGTGAGAAGTAAAAGGCAAAGTAAAAACAAAGCAAGATTAAAGTGATGGAGATTGATATGATGAGAATAGACCCGGGGGCCATAGGTTTCACTATTGGCTTCTCTCAAGAGCATAAGTTTTCTACGGTGGGTGAACAAATTACTGTTGAGCAATTGACAGAATTGAGCGTAGTTATGAGAATACCTAGGCATGATCATGTATATAGGCATCATGTCCGTGACAAGTAGATCGAAACGATTCTGCATCTACTACTATTACTCCACTCATCAACCGCTATCCAGCATGCATCTAGATTATTAAGTTAAAACAGAGTAATGCTTTAAGCAAGATGACATGATGTAGAGAGATAAATTCGTGCAATATGAAATAAACCCCATCTTGTTATCCTCGATGGCAACGATATAATACGTGTCTTGCTGCCCCTTCTATCACTGGGAAAGAACACCGCAAGATTGAACCCAAAGCTAAGCACTTCTCCCATGGCAAGAACTACCAATCTAGTTGGCCAAACCAAACGGATAATTCGAAGAGACTTGCAAAGATAACCAATCATACATAAAAGAATTCAGAGAAGATTCA
Organism: Triticum dicoccoides; assembly: GCF_002162155.2. Taxonomy (NCBI): domain Eukaryota; kingdom Viridiplantae; phylum Streptophyta; class Magnoliopsida; order Poales; family Poaceae; genus Triticum; species Triticum dicoccoides. The sequence continues at coordinate 117,492,140 of NC_041386.1, read as the reverse complement.
AATATTGTTCATAGATAGACTTGATCATAAACCCACAATTCATCGGTCTCAACAAACACACCGCAAAAGAAGAAGATTACATCGAATAGATCTCCACAAGAGAGGGGGAGAACATTGTATTGAGATCCAAAAAGAGAGAAGAAGCCATCTAGCCAATAACTATGGACCCGAAGGTCTGAGGTAAACTACTCACACTTCATCGGAGGGGCTATGATGATGTAGAAGCCCTCCGTGATGACGGCCCTCTCCGGCGGAGCTCCGGAACAGGCCCCAAGATGGGATCTCGTGGATACAGAAAGTTGCGGCGGTGGAATTAGGTTTTTGGCTCCTGTTCTGATCGTTTGGGGGTACGTGGGTATATATAGGAGGAAGGAGTACGTCAGTGGAGCACCGAGGGGCCCACGAGGCAGGGGGACACGCCCTGTAGGGGGGGGGCTACCCTTGTGACCGCCTCCGGTACTTCTTGGAGTAGGGTCCAAGTCTCCTGGGTCTTATCCGAGAAGAAAATCACGTTCCAAAAAGGATTTTTCTGTTTGTACTCCGTTTGATATTCTGTTTCTTCGAAACACTGAAATAGGCAAAAAACAACAATTCTGGGTTGGGCCTCCGGTTAGTAGGTTAGTCCCAAAAATAATATAAAAGTGGAAAATAAAGCCCAATATAGTCCAAAATAGTAGATAATATAGCATGCAGCAATCAAAAATTATAGATACTTTGGAGATGTATCAGGCATCCCCAAGCTTAATTCCTGCTCGTCCTCGAGTAGGTAAATGATAAAAACATAATTTTTGATGCGGAGTGCTACTTGGCATAATTTCAATGCAAAATTTCTTAATTGTGGTATGAATATTCAGATTAGAAAGATTCAAGACAAAAGTTCATATTGACATAAAGAATAATAACACTTCAAGCAAACTAACAAAGCAATTATGTTTTCTCAAAGTAACATGGCCAAAGAAAGTTCATCCCTACAAAATCATATAGTTTAGTCATGCTCCATTTTCGCCACACAAGAATGCTCTCATCATGCACAACCCCGATGACAAGCCAAGTAATTGTTTCATACCTTAATAATTTCAAACTCATAAACTTTCACGCAATACATGAGCGTGAGCCATGGATATAGCACTATGGGTGGAATAGAATATAATGATGGGGGTTGTATGGAGAAGACAAAAAAGAAGAAAGTATCACATCAACGAGGCTAATCAATGGGCTAGGGAGATGCCCATCGATTGATGTTAATGCGAGGAGTAGGGATTGTCATGCAACAGATGCACTAGAGCTATAAATGTATGAAAGCTCAACAAAGGAAACTAAGTGGGTGTGCATCCAACTTGCTTGCTCATGAAGACCTAGGGCACTTGAGGAGGCCCATTGTTGGAATATACAAGCCAAGTTCTATAATGAAAAATTCCCACTAGTATATGAAAGTGATAACTCAAGAGACTCTCTATATGAAGAACATGGTGCTACATTGAAGCACAATATATGAGACTCGCTATATCATGGTGCTACTTTGAAGCACAAGTGTGGAAAAAAGGATAGTAACATTGCCTTTTTTGGGCCTTCTTTTTTTGGCCTTTTTTTGGGACAATGCTCTATTGAATGATGATCATCACACTTATATTTATTTACAACTCAATGATTACAACTTGATACTAGAACAAAGTATGACTCTATATGAATGCCTCCGGCGGTGTACCGGGATATGCAATGAATCAAGAGTGACAAGTAAAAATTATGAACGATGGATTTGCCAAAAATACTATGTCAACTACATGATCATGCTAAGCAATATGACAATGATGAATGTGTCATGATAAACTGGATGGTGGAAAGTTGCATGGCAATATATCTCGAAATGGCTATGGAAATGCCATAATAGGTAGGTATGGTGGTTGTTTTGAGGAAGATATAAGGAGGTTTATGTGTGAAAGAGCGTATCATATCACGGGGTTTGGATGCACCGGCGAAGTTTGCACCAACTCTCAATGTGAGAAAGGGCAATGCACGGTACCGTAGAGGCTAGCAATGATGGAAGGCTGAGAGTGCGTATAATCCATGGACTCAACATTAGTCATAAAGAACTCATATACTTATTGCAAAAATCTACAAGCCATCAAAAACCAAAGTATTACGCGCATGCTCCTAGGGTGATAGATTGGTAGGAAAAGACCATCGCTCGTCCCCGACCGCCACTCATAAGGAGGACAATCAAATAACACCTCATGTTTCAAATTTGTTGCATAATGTTAACCATACGTGCATGCTACGGGACTAGCAAACTTTAACTCAAGCACTTCTCAAATTCACAATTACTCTAGTAGCATGACTTTGATATTACTACCTCCATATCTCAAAACAAATATCAATCATCCAACTTTTCTTAGTATTCAACGCACTCAAAAGAAAGTTTCACAAATCTTGAATACCAAGCAAGTTATTATTAAGCAAATTACCATGCTATTACGACTCTCAAAATAATTTAAGTGAAGCATGAGAGATCATAGTTTCTTTAAAACAAAATATCACCATGCTCTAAAAGATCTAAGTGAAGCACATAGAGCAAAATTTCAACGCTCAGAAGATATAAGTGAAGCACATAGAGTAAAACTACATAGCTCAAAAGATATAAGTGAAGCACATAGAGTATTCTATCAAATTTTAATTCATAGATGACTCTCTCAAAAGGTGTGTACATCAAGGATGATTGTGGCACACTAACAAACAAAGACACAAATAATACAAGACGCTCCAAGCAAAACACATATCATGTTGGTGAATAAAAATATAGCTCCAAGTAAATTACCGATGGAAGTGGACGAAAGAGGGGATGCCTTCCGGGGCATCCCCAAGCTTTGACTTTTTGGTGTCCTTGGATTATCTTGGGGGTGCCATGGGCATCCCCAAGCTTAGGCTCTTGCCACTCCTTGTTCCATAATCCATCAAAAGAACTCACCCAAAACTTGAAAACTTCACAACACAAAACTCAATAGAAATCTCGTGATCTCCGTTAGAGAAAGAAAACATAAAACCACTTCAAGGTACTGTAATGAACTCATTCTTTATTTATTTTGGTGTTAAACCTACTGTATTCCAACTTCTCTATGGATTATAAACTATTTTACTAACCATAGATTCATCAAAATAAGCAAACAACACACGAAAAACAGAATCTGTCAAAAACAGAACAGTCTGTAGTAATCTGTCACTAACGCAAACTTCTGGAACTCCAAAAAATCTACCAAAATTATACAACCTATATAATTTGTTTATTGATCAGCAGCAATTGAAATCAGTATTTTATCACGTTCTGATGATTTTCAGTAATTCTGGCACTGAACGCAAAGTTTCTGGAAATTACAGCAAGATCAAATAACTATCATCCAAGAAGATCCAATAGGTCTAGCTTGGCACAAACACTAATTAAAACACAAAACCACATCCAAACAGAGGGAAAATGGGTTATTTATTCCCTAACATAAGAAAAACACAAAAAAACAAAAAATAAAATTGGGTTGCCTCCCAATAAGCGCTATCGTTTAACGCCCCTAGCTAAGCATAAAAGTGAGGATAGATCTAGGTGTTGCCATCTTTGGAAGGCAATCCATAAGTGGCTCTCATGATGGTTTCATATGGCAATTTTATTTTATTTCTTGGAAAGTGTTCCATGCCCTTTTTTAATGGAAATTGGAATCTAATATTCCCTTCCTTCATATCAATAATCGCACCAACCGTTCTAAGGAAAGGTCTACCAAGAATAATAGGGCAAGAAGGATTGCAATCTATATCAAGAACAATGAAATCTACGGGCACATAATTCCTATTTGCAACAATAAGAACATCGTTAATCCTTCCCATAGGTTTCTTAATAGTAGAATCCGCGAGATGTAAGTTTAAAGAGCAATCATCAAGATCGCGGAAATCTAGCAAATCACACAAAGTTTTGGGGATAGTGGAGACACTAGCACCCAAATCACACAAAGCATAAAACTCATGATCTTTCATTTTAATTTTGATAGTTAGTTCCCACTCATCATAGAGTTTTCTAGGGATATAGACTTTCAACTCAAGTTTTTGTTCATAAGATTGCATCAAGGCAACAACAATATGTTCTGTGAAGGCTTTCTTTTGACTATAAGCATGCGAAGAGTTTAGCACGGATTGCAATAAGGAAATACAATCAATCAAAGAGCAAATTTCATAATTAAATTCCTTTAAATCCAATATAGTGGGTTTAGCAACATCTAAATTTTTATTTCTTTCAATCCCACTTTCATCAATTTCATCATAAAGATCTAAATACTCCAAATTTTTGGAATGCCTTCTAGGTAAAGGAAGATCATATTCAGTTTCATTAAGATTAATATTGCAAACAAAGATTTGATAGGGGATACATCAATAACTTTTAGATCTTCATCTTGATTTTCATAGGTATTGGAAGAACACGCTTTAATAAAGGCATCTTTTGAAGCACGCATCCTAGCGGTTCTTTCCTTGCACTCATCAATGGAAATTCTCATAGCTTTGAGAGACTCGTTGATATCATGCTTAGGAGGAATAGATCTAAGCTTTAAAGAATCAATCTCAAGAGAAATTCTATCAACGTTCCTAGCCAAATCATCAACTTTAAGCACTTTCTCTTCAAGCAAAGCATTAAAATTCTTTTGTGAATTCATAAACTCTTTAACACTATTCTCAAATTCAGAGGGCATCTTATTATAATTTCCATAAGAGTTGTTGTAGGAATTTCCATAATTATTAGAAGGATTACTAGGATATGGCCTAGGATTAAAATTCCCTCTATAAGCGTTGTTACCAAAATTATTCCTACCAACAAAATTCACATCCATAGATTCATTGTTATTCTCAATCAAGGTAGACAAAGGCATATCATTAGGATCAGAAGAAACACTCTTAGTAACAAATAATTTCATAAGTTCATCCATCTTTCCACTCAAAACATTGATTTCTTCTATCGCATGCACTTTTTTATTAGAAGGTATTTTAGTATGCCATTGAGAATAATTAACCATAATATTATCTAGGAGTTTAGTAGCATCTCCTAAAGTGATTTCCATAAAAGTGCCTCCTGCGGCCGAATCTAAAAGATTTCTAGAAGCAAAATTCAATCCGGCATATAAATTTTGTATAATCATCCACAAATTTAAACCATGAGTAGGGCAATTACGTATCATTAATTTCATTCTCTCCCAAGCTTGTGCAACATGTTCATGATCAAGTTGCTTAAAATTCATAATATCGTTTCTAAGAGAGATGATCTTAGCGGGAGGAAAATACTTAGAGATAAAAGCATATTTGCACTTGTTCCAAGAATCAATACTATTTTTAGGCAAAGACGAAAACCAAGCTTTAGCACGATCTCTAAGCGAAAAAGGAAATAGCTTCAATTTAATGACATCATTATCGACATCTTTTTTCTTTTGCATATCACATAAATCAATGAAGCTATTCAGATGAGTAGCGGCATCTTCACTAGGAAGGTCGGCGAATTGATCTTTCATAACAAGATTCAACAAAGCAGTATTGATTTCACAAGATTCAGTATTGGCAAGAGGAGCAATCGGAGTGCTAAGAAAATCATTATTGTTGGTATTGGTGAAGTCACACAATTTGGTAGTATCTTGAGCCATCGCGACAAACAAGCAATCCAACACACGAGCAAACAAAAGGCAAGCGAAAAAAGGCAAACGGAAAAGGAGAAGGGGAAGGAGAAATAGAGGGCGAATAAGACGGCAAGGGTGAAGTGGGGGGAAGGAAAATGAGAGGCAAATGGCAACTAATGTAATGCGGGAGATAGGGATTGTGATGGGTACTTGGTATGTTGACTTTTTGCATAGATTCCCTAGCAACGGCGCTAGAAATTCTTCTTGCTACCTCTTAAGCTTGCGTTGGTTTTCGCCGAAGAGGAAAGGATGATGTAGTAGAGTAGCGTAAGTATTTCCCTCAGTTTTTGAGAACCAAGATATCAATCCAGTAGGAGGCCACGCGCAAGCCCCTCGTACCTACACAATACAAAGAGCTCAACGCAACCAACGCGATTAGGGGTTGTCAATCCCTTCAGGGTCACTTACAGAAGTGAGATCCGATAGATAATATTTTTGGTATTTTTGATATAAAGATGCAAAGTGAAAATTAAAAGGAAAAGTAAAAACAAAGCAAGATTAAAGTGATGGAGATATGATGGGAATAGACCCGGGGGCCATAGGTTTCACTAGTGGCTTCTCTCAAGAGCATAAGTTTTCTACGGTGGGTGAACAAATTACTGTTGAGAAATTGATAGAATTGAGCATAGTTATGAGAATATCTAGGCATGATCATGTATATAGGCATCACGTCCGTGACAAGTAGATCGAAATGATTCTGCATCTACTACTATTACTCCACTCATCGACCGCTATCCAGCATGCATCTAGAGTATTAAGTTAAAAACAGAGTAATGCTTTAAGCAAGATGACATGATGTAGAGAGATAAATTCATGCAATATGAAATAAACCCCATCTTTTTATCCTCGATGGCAACGATACAATACGTGTCTTGCTGCCCCTTCTGTCACTGGGAAAGAACACCGCAAGATCGAACCCAAAGCTAAGCACTTCTCCCATGGCAAGAACTACCAATCTAGTTGGCCAAACCAAACGGATAATTCGAAGAGACTTGCAAAGATAACCAATCATACATAAAAGGATTCAGAGAAGATTCAAATGTTGTTCATAGATAGACTTGATCATAAACCCACAATTCATCGGTCTCAACAAACACACCGCAAAAGAAGAAGATTACATCGAATAGATCTCCACAAGAGAGGGGGAGAACATTGTATTGAGATCCAAAAAGAGAGAAGAAGCCATCTAGCTAATAACTATGGACCCGAAGGTCTGAGGTAAACTACTCACACTTCATCGGAGGGGCTATGATGATGTGGAAGCACTCCGTGATGACGGCCCTCTCCGGCGAAGCTCCAGAACAGGCCCCAAGATGGGATCTTGTGGATACAGAAAGTTGCGGCAGTGGAATTAGGTTTTTGGCTCCTGTTCTGATCGTTTGGGGGTACATGGGTATATATAGGAGGAAGGAGTACGTTGGTGGAGCACCAAGGGGCCCACGAGGCAGGGGGGCGCCCTGTAGGGGGGGCGCCCCCTACCCTCGTGACCGCCTCCGGTACTTCTTGGAGTAGGGTCCAAGTCTCCTGGGTCTTATCCAAGAAGAAAATCACATTCCAAAAAGGATTTTTCTGTTTGGACTCCATTTGATATTCTGTTTCTTCGAAACAGCAATTCTGGGTTGGGCCTCCGGTTAATAGGTTAGTTCCAAAAATAATATAAAAGTGGAAAATAAAGCCCAATATAGTCCAAAACAGTAGATAATATAGCACGGAGCAATCAAAAATTATAGATACATTGGAGACGTATCGGGGCACTCTTTGAGGTTCTTTGTGTTGGACTGAGCATTATGAATCTGAAATTATTTGGTGTTATTTTAGTACGAACTCTTGGATAGATCGATCGGAAAGAATAGCTTCAAGGTGGTTTCGTACCCTACAAACGATTTCTTCTTATGTAATCCACTAGATAGGGACTTTGGAGTGATTCTTCGTTGCACGTTGAGGGATGGTTATATGATCCAATTATATTAGCATTGTTAAGAGATTCCACTAGTGAAAGTACGGACCCTAGGCCTCATTTTCAAGCATTGCAATACCGTTTTTGTGCATGTTTACTATTTGCTACCTTACTGTTTTTATTTATTCAGATTATAAAAATATATTTCTACCATCCATATTACACTTTTATCACCATCTCTTTGCCAAAATAGTGCACCTATACAATTTGCCATTCTATTAGGTGTGTTGGGGACACAAGAGATTTCTTGTATTTGGTTGCAGGGTTGTTTGAGAGAGACCATCTTCATCCTACGCCTCCCACAGATTGATAAACCTTAGGTCATCCACTTGACGTAAAATTGCTACTGTCCTACAAAACTCTGCGCTTGGAGGCCCAACATGTATCTATAAGAATAAAGTTGCATAGTAGACATCAGTTGGATAGAGTATTATGAACCAACATATCTAGGTGGAATCCCGAATTAATGATTTTGAACTTTTTGATGCAAACTTGTTGGGGCACATTTAATGATTTTGAACTTTTATTTCTACACAAAAAAATGACACCACGGTAGTTCTGCTGAAAACAGCGTCTGTCCTGGTTAGTTCTAATCAAATCATACCAAAACCATATAAAATTGTTGTAAACATGGCATGAATACTTCATAAATTATAAATATGTTGGAGATGTATCAGCCAACTATCGTGGTTTTGTCACGGCAGATGTCTTAGTGTGAGGACTTAGTCATGAGGCCATCGCAACTAGGTAGTAGCTTAAACGGGGTTGATCGGAGTCGAGAGACACGGGTTTTACCCAGGTTTAGCCCCTCGTGGTGGAGGTGAAAGCCTACATCTTGCTTGATTGATATTGATGATGATGATTGACGGTGTCCTGGACTAGGGGGTACTCACCATGCCGTCTCCCGATCAGTTAGATTGGGTCGAGGACCCCCATGGCCGTATACTCATGGGCTAGTTCGGACAGCTGCCGCATACAAGGAAGATTCCACAAGACTTGGTGATCAAGACAAGGACTCCTCCCCACCGGCGTATTCGGCTAGGACTCTTGTTATCCTAGGCCTCTGGTGCATTATATAAACCGAGGCCAGGCTAGTTGATAGAACATATACAACAACCATACCATAGGCTAGCTTCTAGGGTTTAGCCTCTCTGATCTCGTGGTAGATCTACTCTTGTACTACCCATATCATCAATATTAATCAAGCAGGACGTAGGGTTTTACCTCCATCAAGAGGGCCCGAACCTGGGTAAAACATTGTGTCCCATGCCTCCTGTTACCATCCGCCTTACACGCACAGTTTGGGACCCCCTACCCGAGATCCGCCGGTTTTGACACCGACATTGGTGCTTTCATTGAGAATTCCGCTGTGTGATCGGCAAAAGGATCGATGGCTCGTCTGCAGGTCCACTGCGATGCCGACATCTTCGTCGCTGGCTCGACTTGTCACCTTGGCTCGACCGAGGACCATGCTCCATCTCCGATCATCATGTTCGGACGAGGGCCTTCATCAACATCAAATCCGATCTCTATCAAGATCATGGAGAAATCATGCATGGAGTTCGGGGGCTCAACGTCAACATTGCCCTCGGGCGACCGTGTTGTTTTTTTGAATAGCGAACTTGTATCCGCTACCACCACCTCTTAGAGCATCGCTTTGATGATCTCTTTCGTGGAATTGTGCGGGATTGAGTCTACAACATCCATGCAAAATTTCGTCGAGTTCCGATGGAGGAATCTTCGACAATCTACGATATTCCGGAGCCCTGTCAAATCTGGACGGGAATCTGGACAAGTTTAGCGTGGTCTCTAGAGCCCATCTCGGAGGTCCTTTGGAAGATCCAACCGTTCATCTACTGCGGAATTCCCATATCTACCACCCCTCCAAATTTCAGCTTGATCCGACGGTTCAAACTCCAGGAACCTTCCGATGAGTGGACCAATTTTCGGATCTATTTTCTGCGCGAATACGGATTCGACCCGAATTCATGTTTCTTTATGAACGTGATATTGGACAACCTTTTTAGAGGAATTCTCTTCTAAGGTATTGTGCGTTGTTTTTAAGCATGTGCCCGTAAATTTTTAAGCCTCCCCTGAGGTCATCTTCATCATCATGCTGGTGTCAAACCAGTCCGGCGATATCGCTCCAAGGCTGCCGACCTGCGCTAGACACGTCGTCACTTTGTCGAGCCGAGCTCAACTTCTTCGGATCATCATCTCGGCAAGCCAAACAAGAGTTCGGCATCGCGAAGGATAAATCATCACCAACATTGCCGCCCCACAGATTACACGGAGCGGGCATACCGGCATCGCCGCACGGTCACTTCATCAAGCCGGCATCGACCACATCATGAACTGCATCGACAGGGCTGCACTATTGCTTCTTCAAGCTGGTGTCCATCACGCCGACCTACACCGACTCATCGGCTGACATCGAGGCTTCGACATCTCAGCTGGACCGGGGGCTTCGCCATCTCTTCATCAACCTACTCCGGAGACTTCGGCGTCACTAGCCGACCAGCTCCTTCACGTTAGCTGGACCGAGGGCTTTGCCTCGGCGAGCCAACCTTTGCTAGCATCGCCATACCGTCGCTTTATCGCCCATCAGGCAATGGGTGTGCGGATCGAGTTCCAATTTTTGGAATCACCTTTCTTCGGATTGCTGCAACAAATAAACCAGGTGCTATTAATCCTAGTATTTTTTGCTTGTTCGGGTTCATTTTTTCCAAGAAATTATTACTCTGGTTTGTTCATCATATGTACACAGGTCTATCAAATGATGGCCGCATTAACGATAGTCGCATGGTGGTTCGGTCAGTTTCCGTACATGGTCCGGCGAACGCCGCATCCGGAACTCGGACCGACCTGTGAATTCAGGCTTTGCCACGCCTTTACCTCATCACGCCGATGCCCTGCATCGACATTGACTTCGGCGCTAGGCCATATTTCTTTTATTACTCACTTTGCATAAATTATTTATTATGCAATGATTTTTTATTTATTATTATTACTATTATCTCCGGTTTGCACTATATTTTGTGCACAGGAAAATGATCCGGATTCCCATTACTACCACTTCGGAGTGCCGAGCTCTTCGCTCCGCCACCTTGGGACCGGCTTGGGGGATGGAACCTTGTCCCGCATCAAGCTCGGGTCGCGTCATCAATATCGAACACATTAACCAGCTAAGTTTCCTTCATGCTCGAAGTTTTTTAAAAAATTAACTTGTGTTCGGTTCGACCAAGCATTATACTTTTTTAGAAAAAAGTTGCTTGTAAAAAAATTCCTTGTCCAAACTTTGTTTGTGACGCACAAATTCAAATACCCAGTTCACTTGGGGGCTTCCTTCATGAAGCCTTTCCTCTTGCATATGATTATACTTGTACGGCTTCGTTCCTTGTTCGTGTATTACGCCACAATATGCACCATATTGACTTAAGCGATTTGCAAGCTGGGTTGCCTGGCTCCTGTGCTTACCCCTATGTTTCCGATTGTTCGGCTAGCGAGTAAAGGGAGCACCTCTGCGATTGTCACGATCGGGTCCTTCGAACTCTGACCTCAGACTGGGTGAAGCCGAAAGCTACCGCTCTTATTGTTTTCAATCATGGTCGGCACACAACGGAACTTATGAGTACAAAAAATCTATTGCACAAGTCTCATAGTAATAATGAGCACCGAAGAAAGGTATCGGTGGGGGTACTATTTTCTTTGAAGATGCTTCTTGCACTTCGTCTGTAATATAGCATAAGTTCCCTGAGCGCGCTTTGTCTGTTACAGCCTTATGGCCCGGTTGCCTAGTTATCGGAAACACTGACGATATTCTCGACAGGTGGAGTACATAACACTTTTCGGTCCTTGACCGAAGAGGGAGAAGCCGACGGTCGGCTAAGACGCGTTTAAAGTTCGGGTGAACAAAGATATGATATTAGTACTTCGGTACATACAATCATTATACATAAAATTCTTTTACCCAAGTCACTTGGGGGCTCTTAAATTTATATGAGCCATTTTATAATAAGTGTTCTTCTTAGTCGTTGCAAAGTTTTTCTTACTATTATTATTTATCACTCCTCTTTTCGACACGAGTGTGTGGTCACTAGCCGGGGAGCCTAATTTCTCTCTCAAAGCCGCTAGAGTTAGTTTGCTAAACTGGCCTAATGAGAAGTACTCCGCCTTCGGGATAGGAGGTTGAAGCCGTAGGCTGACCCGCTTGAAGTCTTGAGATAGGATGTGTCATGTTAAAGCACCACAGAAGCAAAAAAAAATTCTAAGACCAAATTTCAGATTGGCACCGAACACTTGATCTTGTTCGGATGTCTAGTTTTTACTGACGTTTTTTGGTTTTCCAAGCTTATGGCACTTTCAAACTATTTGTGTGTTTTCAGCACAAGTCTCGCAGTGCAATGCCGGACACCTTTATAGATTCGGCAAAAACATTCTCGGATCTCACTATATATGCATTGGTTTCGAATTGTGTCTTCGGTCAATAGTTGGGTTGCCCGGCTCCTACGCTTGTCTCCTACGTTCCGCTTTGTTCGGCTAGGTGTGCAAAGGGAGAACCACTGCGATTGTGCTTCCAGCTCACATGGTTAAGCACCTCAGTGGAGAAAGCCGAAAACTGACTGTCACAATAAGCGTAAACTGGTCAGCGATCCGATGACGGTGTTAAATGACGGGCCATTCATAACAATGGCCGAAGTGTTTACGGCTTGACGTCCACTGTCGCCGAACACTACAGGGGCTATTAACTGGCCTCCCAAACTAAATCCTCAATATTTTGCTCTTACATTAGAGCTGAGGTTTCATGATCATGCTTAGCATGACAACCCAAAGAAAGGAACCGATAGTGGGACTATTTTCTTTGGAAGAAATTTCTTATGTTAAACTGTAATATAACATATCTCTCTGCGTACCTTTGTTTATAAAACCGTATGACCAGATTGCCTTGTTTGTCGTAAATCTTTGCCCTCATAAAGGCTTTATAAAGTAGGACAAACACTCCTCGGCTACTAGCCGAGGAGGTGGAAGCCGATGGTCGGTCAAAAAAGTTTTGTACAATGCGGATCCGAGCATTAAGGATGTAAAGTACTTGGATACATAGAGTCATTACACATAATTTGTGATTTTACTATGGATATCGATCCTTAATTCGGCCACCCATGCCCACATTAAGGCTCGGGGGCTACTGGGCTTTGTGCCCATTATTTACAAAAATTAAAGGGGCACATCGATCCCCTGATCTGGTGTTGCCACCCGACCAGTGTCTCGGGGGCTACTGCATTGCCTATTTCAATGCAGAAAATTCCAAGTGCCAAGTGTTCGGTTTGACCGAACTATGGGCAAACGTGTCTTCAGATAACAATAGGTACCATTTGGACCTATCCGACGTCAAGCTAAATAAATTACGACAACTTTTCAAGACCTCTCTCAAGGGCCCGTTCGCCGATCATTATTATCTCTAATATATTTACACTGCGTTTTTATTCCTATGTATGCTGCCGAGCTAGGAGTTGATCCTCAGGCCGATTTCGCGCATCGGCCCGAGTCTCAGGGGCTACTGGGAACAGTGATTTCATGTTTTCCTTCCAGTGCATCTCGGGTTTTAGACCGACACACACCTTGAGGGCTACTGGATATACATATACCGGTTATATATCTCGGCAGAGAATAAATTGCACCAATAAAAAATATTCACAAAATATCAGCCCGCTGTCGGGTGGTGCACTACCTCGGAAGCAGTCCGGCATAAAGCTCGGGCGCTAGTGGCTGGCTCCATAGAGGGCATTTCCAGCATTAAGCTCTGCTAAACTCCTTCAACTTTTTTGGACCAAGATGATCTATGACATCTTGGATATAGTCCGGCGTTGGAGGTTGGACACAGTCCGACATTGGATCTCGGATACATTTCGGCATTGGAGCTTGGAAGCAGTTCCGACATTGGTGCTCGGCTGCAAAAGATACCTCGAATGCAGTCCGGCGTTAGAGCTCGGACGCAAGAGGACACTGCCTCCCGGGAACAACTTCAAACCCGAGGTGTGGCATAAAAATAACAAGGCATTGATAAAGGCCGGAAACTTAAAGGGGCTCCTCGGATACCCGACGTGTAAAATCGTTGAATGCATTTCGGCGATCCTCAAGTTCGAAGATGAGAAGATTTGTTGAACCAGTTTTCAAGACCGACAACCGAAGATGAAGAACAGTTTGAAAGAATTGAGGAGCGTCCCTAACTTGAAGACCGGTTCAGGGGGCTACTGACGGTGTCCTGGACTAGGGGGTACTCACCATGCCGTCTCCCAATCAGTTAGATTGGGCCGAGGACCCCGATGGCCGTATACTCATGGGCCAATTCGGACAGCTGCAGCATACAAGGAAGATTCCACAAGACTTGGTGATCAAGACAAGGACTCCTCCCCACCGGCGTATTCGGCTAGGACTCTTGTTATCCTAGGCCTCTGGTGCATTATATAAAGCGAGGCCAGGCTAGTCGATAGAACATATACAACAATCATACCATAGGCTAGCTTCTAGGGTTTAGCCTCTCTGATCTCGTGGTAGATCTACTCTTGTACTACCCATATCATCAATATTAATCAAGCAGGACGTAGGGTTTTACCTCCATCAAGAGGGCCCGAACCTAGGTAAAACATTGTGTCCCCTGCCTCCTGTTACCATCCGCCTTAGACACACAGTTCGGGACCCCCTACCCGAGATCCGCCGGTTTTGACACCGACAATGATCTTGATTACAAGGGCGGTGTTTCGCTACCTCTATCTCGAGGGCTATTGTCTTGTCTATCTCTCCCAAATGTGTCCGTCTTTGGGTGCCTTGCCTCTCCTTATATAAGTTGAAGGGACTGGCTTACATGTAGAGTCCTAATAGGATTAGGACTAGTCTATCTTCTATTACAAACTGGATACTAGTCTAGGTCTTGCTTCCCTTGCCAGGTCTTGCTCTTCTTGGACCTTCTTCGTGAGCCGGCCGTCCAGGCCTCTCCTTGAGATGGCCCTCGCACAAACCGCCAAGTCCGGGCGGGTTACCGATGAGACGCAAAGTCCCGTCCAGGACATACTTCTGGCTGGGTTATACCGCGGGGTATATCCCCGACACTACTAATAGGTAGCTTCCATGAGACTACTCATGAAGCGTATGATCTGTTTAGATGATTTAGCCTGGAGCGAGCGATGGCCTTGAAAAAGGAGGTGGGCCTAGGTGTTTTCAATACATTGCCATCTATTCCCAATAATTACTCCAACGCTAATAATGTGGGATTGACCCTTATCTAGTGCTTCAACTCTACGTTGTATTTTTAGGAAGTTATTCTAGATTTTTGGAAACAAATATTGTTAGGAAAATTATTGTAGATTTTCTAAAGCAAATATTGCTTTCAATGTTTCCATCGACCAAATAATTTGCTTCCCACAATATATGAAATTTTCTTCAATATAAATTATTTTGACTATCATGATTATGCATGCTTCAACCGAAGTGGCAATGTGCCTCTAAACAAATAAACATTTGCACCCATTATAAGAAGAATTTGCTTCAATGGATAAAACATCTCAATCTGTAATCACAATATTTGTTTTTTGTAAGGTCTATCAGCACAAATATTTTCATTGTTATGCCACACGCTTCCTTTTTTGCAGGGAAATGCCACATGCTTCCAACTTGCTTTCTCTTTGCTTTCATAAACCTTGATGATGTATCCAAGGCCCCTCCTACACAGGCTTCCAACTTGCTTCCATCAAGCTATTTGCTTATTTTACAGGTGAAATTTGGTTGGACCTAACTATTTCCTTTTTGCTGCTTCAATGTAACAAAAATTTGCATCCAAGTATTTTCACACGGGAAATTTTGAGTCCCATCTATCTTTTTTTAATGTTTCCATCACAAGAAAAAATTGTTTCCATCAAGTACAAAAGTGTTTCGACCGGAAATATTATTTGCTTCTAACTTAACATAAGTTTTCACCGTGCTATGTATGTTCATACAACATGTTTTAGACATGCTACAAATTTTCTTTCTTCAAGTCACAAAGTTTCTTGCTTCCTAAGTTCATACTATATGTTTCTTCAATGCTATGGACTTACTTCCCTTCATCTAGCATGTGCCCGCCTTAATTGTGAGGAGGTAGTAGATCCAGGTATCATCGTGCTTCTTAGTGCATCTACTAGTTGCCTCCATATAGACATGTCTCGCCGACACCGATCAACCCCAAAGCCAGCATACAATTGTTTGAAGCATACACTAGTGATGGATAAGTATCGAAGGTAGGAAGCAACAATTGTTACTACATGTATGTTGCATTACTGATGAAGAGAATTTTTACATTCGAATGTGATTGACAAATTTAAAACAAATTTTGTAGGCTAAACTATGGAAACAAACTACTAAGACAAAGAAACAAAAATGTGGTATCATACGGGAGCATGGTATGTTTCAATGGTGATAACAAGGACAATAACTAAGGGCCAGTTCTTTTGGCAGCTTAAAAAATAAGCCACACCTCCCAAGCTTTTCTCATAAGACGCTTCTCTTATTCATTGGGGCTTCTAACCTAGTTATGGGATAACTACTTTAGAAGTCTCAACGGATTTAGAGGGCGGCTTATTTTTTAAGCTGGGGAGAGGCAGCTTATTATTTAAGCTGTCCAAAAGAACTGGCCCTAAATTGTAAAGTAAAATAAGGCACATGAAGAATTTCTAGCAAAAACTATCTCATTGTAGAAGCATTTGTAGTACACTTTGGAAGCTTCATATATAGGAAGCATGTAAAAATAACTGGTAAAATTGATTATTGTAGCAGGACAATGTAAGCAAGATTATGATGTAAGCACTTGTCTACTAGAAATTGGATAAGGAAAAAAATAGAGAACATGATGGAAATATTGATGCAAGATAACTTAAACTCAGAAACATGTTGGGTACAATATCAGAGCCCAAGATAGCACATGTAGCTATGTCAAAATTTCGACATAGTATGCTAGTAGCATACATGATGAAAATTACAATATTACTGCGAGAGCATGAAGCAACAACCCGAGATAGCAGATGTAGCTATGCCATTTTTCTTAGATTCGGAAAAAAGTACCTGGAAATCTGTACTTGGGTTGGGGGACATCATTAAGGATTGGTGAATAGTAAAGCTAAATAGATGAACTTTTTGAAGGACATGTCATCAGACATTATGTGTAGAAGCAACAGCATCAGGTTTTGTTTGTTAATGAAGACTCATAATTGTCTATTCTTTCCTACGAGTGGCCCATTTCCGAAAGCAACCAAATGGATCCAATCAGGATAACCAATTCATGGCAGTAATCTTTTTTTGGATTTTTTTTATTTTAGTAATCTCATGAACACACACAAAAGGTACAAACCAACCTCTCTACAGAAAAACACAACATAAGTTTTAGTAACCTCCGCCCATTTTCCTGCATTGAATGACTTCATATTACCACCAAAATATTATCTTAGAAGCCATGTTTCACATATTGTCATCGCTTATTATCTGGAACAAATTTCACCACTATATGAATCTGAGATGTAGGAACGTTGTTCAATTTCTAGAAAAGAACATACCACATCGAAACTCTTTCCAAATATCCGTGCAGTAACCTTTAGTTACCTCAGTACAAAATGCCTTCAATTGATTATAGGATTGGGCACTTCAAATGGGGGTGAGGAGGATGTCGGAGGCTACTACAGGTTCTCCAGCTGGCCGATGCTACTCCGACAACTGATTCAGCCTTAGGGTGACCTGGCGAAGCACCAACCATAGAAGAACGATGGGGGGCTCGAGCCCCTAATGGCGGGATGGTGCACTTGCGTTTCCCCCGGGTAAGATGGTGTGGGGAGGAACAAAGTAACGGATCTGGACAATGGGTTAGTTGTGGTCGTCGACGGGGAGGGGACGATGTGCGGTGAGCTCGGGGGCGATGCACAGTCGAAGATGGAGGGGCGATGCAGTTTATGGTGAGATGAGTGGCGTTGCGTGCCTGGTGAGACATGAGAGAAGGGGTTCAGACGAGAAATTAGGGGCGGGTTACGCGGCCTGTGCGGGCAGTTCAACTTTTTTAAGCGATATCTTCACCGTGAGATTGAAAAGAATCAATGGCAGTTGATGGGTTTGGCAATTTGCTTCCAATCAGACTACTGATTATAAGTGTTTACCAAACATGTATTGGCAATACATGTGAGAGAATATTCGAGAAGTGGGCCCATTCTGAAGTTAATGTGTGTTAGAGTATAGACTGTTGAATGGAGTAGTAGTAAATATGGTGGGACCATGCATGTGAAAATTGGCTACAATGAGAGTGAAGGAAATATGCCCTAGAGGCAATAATAAAGTTGTTATTTATATTTGCTTATATCATGATAAATGTTTATTATTCATGCTAGAATTGTATTAACCGGAAACTTAGTACATGTGTGAATACATAGACAAACAGAGTGTCCCTAGTATGCCTCTGCTTGACTAGCTCGTTAATCAAAGATGGTTAACTTTCCTGACCATAGACATGTGTTTTCATTTGATGAACATGGTCACATAATTAGAGAATGATGTGATGGACAAGACCCATCCGTTATCTTAGCATAATGATCGTTTAGTTTTATTGCTATTGCTTTCTTCATGACTTATACATGTTCCTCTAACTATGAGATTATGCAACTCCCGAATACCGGAGGAACAACTTGTGTGCTATCAAACATCACAACGTAACTGGGTGATTATAAAGATGCTCTACAGGTGTCTCCGATGGTGTTTGTTGAGTTGTCATAGATCGAGATTAGGATTTTTCACTCCGTGTATCGGAGAGGTATCTCTGGGCCCTCTCGATAATGCACATCACTATGAGCCTTGCAAGTAATGTGACTAATGAATTAGTTACGAGATGATGCATAACGGAACAAGTAAAGAGACTTGCCGGTAACGAGATTGAACTAGGTATGATGATACCGACGATCGAATATCGGGCAAGTAACATACCGATGACAAAGGGAATGACGTAAGTTGTTATGAGCTTTGACCGATAAAGATCTTCGTAGAATATGTAGGAACCAATATGAGCATCAAGGTTCCGCTATTGGTTATTGACCAGAGATGTGTCCTGGTCATGTCTACATAGTTCTCGAACCCGTAGGGTCTGCACGCTTAACGTTCGATGATGATTTGTATTATGAGTTATGTGATTTGATGACCGAAGTTTGTTTGGAGTCCCGGATGAGATCACGGACATGACGAGGAGTCTCTAAATGGTCGAGAGGTAAAGATTCATATATTGGAAGGTTACATTTGGACACCAGAATGGTTTCGGGAAGTTTCAGATAAGTTTCGGAGTACCGGGGGTTACCGGACCCCTCCCCCCGGGAAGTTAATGGGCCATCATGGGCCTTAGTGGAGGAGAGAGGGTCGGCAAAAGGACGTGGCACCCCCCCTTGCCAATCCGAATTGGACAAGGGGTGGGGGCGGCGCCCCCCTTTCCCTCTCCAACTCCTTCTCTCTTCCCCCTTTGCTACTCCGGAAAAGGAAAAAAAGGGGAAGGGGAATCCTACCAGGACTTGGGAGTCCTAGTAGGACTCCCCACACTTGGTGCGCCCCTAGGGGGGCAACCTCCTCCTCCTCCCTCCTTTATATACAGGGGTAGGGGCACCCCAAAGCACAACAGACAATCTCTTAGCCGTGTGCGGTGCCCCCCTCCATAGTTATCGGAGAGCTTAGGCGAAGCCTTGCGCCGGTAACTTCATCATCACCGTCACCACGCCGTCATGCTGACGGAACTCTCCCTCGTCCTCAATTGGATCAAGAGCTCGAGGGATGTAATCATGCTGAACGTGTGCTGAACACGAAGGTGCCATATGTTCGGTCCTAGGATCGGTTGGATCATGAAGACGTTCGACTACATCAACTGCGTTACTAAACGCTTTCGCTTTCGGTCTATGAGGGTACGTGGACACACTCGCCCTTGTCGTTTTTATGCATCTCCTAGATAGATCTTGCGTGATTGTAGATTTTTTTTTGAAATACCGCGTTCCCCAACAGTGGCATCCGAGCCAGGTCTATGCGTAGATGATATATGCATGAGTAGAACACAAAGAGTTGTGGGCGATAATAGTCATACGGCTTACCACCAATGTCTTACTTTGATTCGGCGGTATTGTTGGATGAAGCGTCCCGGACCGAATTACATGACCGCGTTCATGAGACTGGTTCTACCGACGTGCTTCGCACAGGTGGCTGGCGGGTGTCTGTTTCTCCAACTTTAGTTGAATCGAGTTTGACTACGGCCGGTCCTTGTTGAAGGTTAAAACAACACACTTGACGAAAAATTGTTGTGGTTTTGATGCGTAGGTACGAACGGTTCTTGCTAGAAGCCCGTAGCAGCCACGTGAAACTTGCAACAACAAAGTAGAGGACGTCTAACTTGTTCTTGCGGGGCATATTGTGATGTGATATGGTCAAGACGTGATGAGATACAAATTGTTGTATGAGATGATCATGTTTTGTAAAAGTTATCAGCAACTGGTAGGAGCCTTATGGTTATCGTTTTATTGTATGAAATGCAATCGCCATGTAATTGCTTTACTTTATCACCAAGCGGTAGCGATAGTCGTGGAAGCAATAGTTGGCGAGACGACAATGATGCTATGATGGAGATCAAGGTGTCAAGCCGGTGAGGATGGAGATCATGATGGTGCTTTGGAGATGAGGATCAAAGGCACAAGATGATGATGGCCATATCATGTCACATATAGTGATTGCATGTGATGTTTATCCATTATGCATCTTATTTTGCTTAGTACGGCGGTAGCATTATAAGATGATCCCTCACTAAATTTCAAGGTACAAGTGTTCTTCCTGAGTATGCACCGTTGCTACAGTTCGTCGTGCCGAGACACCACGTGATGATCGGGAGTGATAAGCTCTACGTTCACATACAACGGGTGCAAGCCAGTTTTGCACGTGCAAAATACTCGGGTTAAACTTGACGAGCCTATCATATGCAGATATGGCCTCGGAACACTGAGACCGAAAGGTCGAACGTGAATCATATAGTAGATATGATCAACATAGTGATGTTCACCATTGAAAACTACTCCATCTCACGTGATGATCGGACATGGTTTAGTTGATATGGATCACGTGATCAATTAGATGACTAGAGGGATGTCTATCTAAGTGGGAGTTCTTAAGTAATATGATTAATTGAACTTTAATTTATCATGAACATAGTACGTGATAGTATTTGCATGTCTATGTTGTTGTAGATCAATGGCCCGTGCTACCGTTCCCTTGAATTTTAATGTGTTCCTAGAGAAAGCTAAGTTGAAAGATGATGGTAGCAACTACACGGACTAGGTCCGTAACTTGAGGATTATCCTCATTGCTGCACAGAATAATTACGTCCTGGAGGCACTGCTAGGTGCAAGATCCATTGTAGGAGCAACGCCGGATGTTGTGAACATCTCGCAGAGCAAAGCTGATGACTACTCGATAGTTCAGTGTGTCATGCTTTACAGCTTAGAATTGGGACTTCAAATACGTTTTGAACATCATGGAGCATATGAGATGTTCTAGGAGTTGAAGTTAATATTTCAAGCAAATGCCCTAATTGAGAGATATGAAGTCTCCAATAAGTTCTATAGTTGCAAAATGGCGGAGAATAGTTCTGTCAGTGAACATATACTCAAAATGTCTGGGTACCACAACCACTTGACTCAACTGGGAGTTAATCTTCCTGATGATAGTGTCATTGACAGAGTTCTTCAATCACTGCCACCAAGCTACAAAAGCTTCGTTATGAACTATAATACGCAAGGGATGGATAAGACAATTCCCGAGCTCTTCGTGATGCTAAAGGTTGTATAGCGACCAGACCTCAACCAGTCTGATCTCTCTGCATCAGTGTCATCCCTGGATCAGTAATGTTGACACGCACAGTACTTTAAGGATTTATAACAGAGTAGGAATCACACACTTATTACATCGAATGTCTCAAAAGAGAACTTATTACAATAAATATGGCTTAAGGCCATCTAATAATGATAACAACGGATGGCTTGGAAGATAAGTGAGTCCATCAACTCCAACGGCATCACTGAGAATAGAACCACGACCTAAAGGCACCTTACTCGTCGTCTGAAAAGTCTGCAACATGAACGTTGCGGCCCAAAAACGGGTCAGCACATGGAATATGCTGGCAATGTAACACATAGAGAGTAATGAAAGAATAAAGCTATACTACATGCATATATGGCTGGTGGAAAGCTCTATGGTTACAATTTTGCATAAAGCCAAATTTTCCCTACTGCAAAGGAATACCTTTTATTTAACTATCATGGTAGTTGTTAAACATTGAGAAGATATACATCCTCTCAATCCCAATTAAGCATCATCTTTAAAACCCAACAATATTAATTAGAGTAACATGATGAGATTCACATGATAATCCAAGTACTAGATACTCAAGACGTCCATAACCGGGGACACAGCTAACCATGATTAGTTTATACACTATGCGGAGGTTTGCGCACTTTTCCCCACAAGACTCGATCTCCTCCGTTGGGATTCTCGCACTACATGGTGTTTGAGAAACGGACGATCGAGACATAGTCTTTTAGAAGCGCTAGCACCTAACGATCGGGTAGACCATTACACCTACTTTCCCCTACATCTGCTAGTCTACCACTGTAAGAGTTCGCATGACTTAATCAACTACGCTAGAGCCCATAATAGCTTGTGACTGCAGACGAAAGTTTCTAGTATGAATAATCTCATGATCCCTTTGAGCCTGGGTGGCGGTCCATAAAGAAAAACAGGCAATCGCTGGATACCTAGGTGCCTCAATCCACCCAGATGTGTGTTTAAGTTGCCACCTTAAATAAACTATTAATTTAACAATCTCACATCGGTCATGGATACACTCACCCAATCCACGTCTACTAGCATAGCATGGCAATATAAGCAAACGTAGAAGTAACTCCCAAAGGTTTGATAATAGAATAGGAAATAGGTACTACCTCATCTACTTCCCAAAACCCACAATTTAATTAGATCCTAATCATGCAATGTTTGAGGATTGATCTAATGCAATAAAACTGGGTATGAAAGAGGTATGATCAAAGTGTTACTTGCCTTGCTGATGATCCGTGAAACCTAGAGATTCGAAGTAGCAAGCGGCGCACTCCGGGTACTCTATCGCAATCAAACAAGCATACAATAAGTACTCAACTAATGCACTGGTAAAACTCAAATAAGAGATCTAACCAGAAAGTTCAACTTAAGAACTCCGGTTGGCAAAAAGAATCAAATCGAACGAAGCAACGAAAGTCAAACGGCGAAAGAAAGAAGCTTCATTTACTAATCTGGTCCTAGGTCAAATTTTACAGAAGCAAATACTTGTTTGAGTTGGTTAAATGGAAAGAGGGTTTTGAGACAAAACTCCAGGCGCTTGAATCGCCTGATTCCGTTAAACGAGCAAAAAGTTAAACTAAAACGAAAATCGGATCATAAATCGCGATCAGAAATAATCGCGGATAAATCTGAGAAAAAGAAAAACGATGAACAGATTAATGAACGAACATTCGTTTTCTGGAACAAAACGGTGAACGCGTTCGTTAGAACGAACGAAAGAGCGAACGCTCGCTGGATTAAATAAACCGGTCTAAAAAACTAGGGTTTTCTTAAAAAACCGGATTGGTTTTTCTCAGAAAACCGGGGCGGTGGGCCGCTACCTTGGCTCGGGCTCCTGCGAGGTTCCGGCGGGGCTCCGGGTGGCGTGGGGTGGTGTGGGGTGGCGGCGACGGCGGCGGCTCCTGGCGGCGGGGCGGGCTGCGGCGGCGGGGTGAGGAGAGGGTGGCGGCGGCGGCTCCTATTTAAAGGGGGGCGGCCATGGCTTGGGGAAGGGGGCGGCCTCGGGAGGCATGTCTCTCCCGGACACGGCGGCGGCGGCGATCGGGACTTCGGTCCCGATCCGGTTACGGGAGGCGGTGGCGGCTGGGCCGGCTCGGCTGGGCCTTCGGCCCAGTCGGGCGCGCGGTTTAAAAAAAACAATTCCGCCGAAACTAAGAATTTTTTTAGTAAAATAAATAAAAATATAAAATTGCCAAAATAAAATTTCACCGTATAAATAAAATATTTAGAACGAGATGAACATTTTCTTGGCCCTAAAATGCAGTTTTGAAAACATGCAATTTTTCCTAAATTCAAATAAAATAGCAAAACTCCAAAATAAAAACTTATTTGTTTTTTATTAAATCCTCAATATTTCTTTATTTTGGGAAAGTCATTTTATTCCCACTCTCATATTTGTATAATAGAAATAAGTGAAGATAAAATAAATGAAATCAAATGATCCTATTTTCAAAATTTGAGAAAACTCAAATATGAAAATAACGAAGTTCCCAACTCTCTCCGAGGGTCCTTGAGTTGCGTAGAATTTCTAGGATCAAACCAAAGGCAAGAAAATATGATATGCAGTGATGATCTAATGTATAACATTCCAAATTGAAAATTTGGGATGTTACAAACCTACCCCCTTAAGATGAATCTCGCCCTCGAGATTCGGGTTGGCTAGAAAATAGGTGAGGGTGGTCCTTCAGCAGATCTTCCTCTCGCTCCCAGGTGGCTTCATCCTCGGTGTGGTGGCTCCACTGAACTTTGCAAAACTTGATAACCTTGCTGCGGGTGACTCGGCTGGCATACTCAAGAATCTTGATTGGTTTCTCCTCATAGGTCAAATCACTGTCCAACTGAATCGCTTCTAGCGGCACTGTATCCCTCAGCGGTATATCAGCCATCTTAGCATGGCACTTCTTCAACTGGGAAACGTGGAACACATCGTGAACTCCTGACAATCCTTCGGGCAATTCCAACTTGTAGGCTACCTCTCCCATATGCTTCGAAACCTTGTATGGTCCTACAAAACATGGCGCTAACTTTCCCTTTACTCCAAAGCGCTTAACTCCTCGAAGTGGAGATACTCGAAGATAAACTCGGTCTCCGACTTCGTAAACTGTCTCCTTGCGTTTAGAATCTGCATAGCTCTTCTGCCTAGACTGGGCTACCTTGAGCCTATCGCGAATCAATTTCACCTTCTGTTCAGACTCCTTAATCAAATCTGGTCCAAACAACTGGCGGTCTCCAACTTCATCCCACGACAATGGGGTCCTGCACCTCCTTCCGTACATGGCTTCGAAAGGGGCCATCTTCAAACTGGATTGATAACTATTGTTGTAAGAGAACTCTGCGTACGGCAAATTGTCGTCCCAACTAGATCCATAATCTAGCGCACAAGCTCTCAGCATATCCTCCAAAATCTGATTGACTCTCTCGGTCTGTCCATCTGTCTACGAATGAAAAGTTGTACTGAACTCTAGCCTGGTACCCAAAGTTTCGTGCAACTGATTCCAGAACTTTGAGGTAAACTGGGTTCCTCTATCTGATACAATGCTCCTTGGAACTCCATGCAAACATACGATCCTGGTCATGTATATCTTTGCCACCTTAGCACTGGTGTAAGTAGTCTTTACTGGGATGAAATGAGCTACCTTTGTCAAACGATCGACTACAACCCAAATCGAGTCATAGCCTGAACGCATTCTGGGCAATCCTGTAATAAAATCCATGCCTAGCTTATCCCACTTCCATTCGGGTATTGGCAATGGCTGTAACAATCCTGCTGGCTTCTGATGCTCTGCCTTTACTCTCTGACATACATCACAAACTGCTACATACTCCGCGATATCCTTCTTCATTCCGGTCCACCAGAAAGTATCCTTCAAATCCAAATACATCTTGGTATTTCCTGAATGAATCGAATATGGTGAGTCATGGGCCTCTTGCAGAATCAACTTCCTGATCTCTGGGTCATTGGGCACATAAACACGGTCTTCAAACCATAAGGTATCGTGCTAATCCTCACGAAATCCTTTAGCTTTTCCTTTGCTCATCTCTTTAATAGAAGCAATCTCCTTGTCAGTCCTCTAAGCTTCTCTGATCTTATCCATCAAGGTAGACTGAATCTCCAATGCTGCTACATAGCCTCTCGGAACTATCTCCAAACATAGCTCACGAAGATCCTCGGCTAACTCCTTTGGTAATTCTCCCGACATTAGTGTGTTGACATGGCTCTTACGGCTCAATGCGTCAGCTACTACGTTAGTCTTTCCGGGGTGATAATGCAATCTCATATCATAATCCTTGATGAGCTCCAACCATCTCCTTTGCCTGAGATTCAACTCCTCACTACAAAAAAAATACACTTTCGTGATGATACGTGTTTGTCACAGTAGGTCGCTTTTTTTGTCATGCATGTACTTCCATGACAAATTTACGACAGAATCAAGATAGTCATACCTGTGCTGTCGTAGAAGTGTTCCATGACATTACCAAAATTATCATCACAGAAGTGTCCACTTCCATGACGATAAATCGCGTGTCACAGAAGTGCTTTCGTCAAGGGTGACCAACACGTGGCATCCACCGTAACGGAACGCCGTTAAGCTATCGGGTCGGGTTTTGGATCCGATAACCCGTTAACAGCCCCGACCAATGGGGATTTTCCATGTGTAAAATCATCATTGGCTAGAGGAAACACGTGTCGGCTCATCGTCGGGACAGATGTCATCCACTCACTGGACAGAAGGCGCCTATGATACGTCGACACGTGGCACGGCGCAACAAGTTTAAATGGTCCAGCCCAACTAAAGGCCCACAAGATTTTGCGAACCATAATGGGCCAGCCCAGCTAAAGGCCCACGAGATTTTGCGGACCATAATGGGCTGGCCCAGCTAAAGGCCCACAAGATTTTGCGGGCCATAATGGGCCGGCCCAGGTAAAGGCCCACATGATTTTTGTGCACCATAATAGGCCGGCCCAGGTAAAGGCCCACAAAATTCTTGCGGGTCATAATGGGCCGACCCAGCTAAAGGCCCATGAGATTTCGCCGACATTAATGGGCCAGCCCAGCTGTAGGCCCACAAGATTTTGAGGACCCTAGTAGGCTGGCCCGTTAACTGGCTGCCATGTTTTGGGCCAAATGCCGGCCCATATCTGATCCGGTCTATTAATGGCCTTCCATGCTCCGGACCTAATAGTGGCCCATATGAGATCAGGCCCGTTAAAAGCCTACCACATTCTGGGCCAAATTACGGCCTAGATCAGGTCCGACCCTTTAAGAGGTTTTGGGCCTAATTATGGCCCATATCAGATTCGGCCCATCAACTGGACATTATGCTTTTGGGCCCACTTGCTAAAGGCCCACTTAGTAATTCGGCCTAATATTAGTTTTGGCCTGTCAAGGGCCCGTTTAACATTTCGGCCCTATATTAATTTCAGCATGTTAAAAGCCCGTCATGTAGTTGGGCCTAAATACGGCCCGGTTTGCATCCGGCCTGCTGGCAGCCGATATCTGATTGGGCCAAACAAGGACCGAGACAATTTTTCGGCATGTTAAATGCCCGTGATTTGATTCGCACAATCATGGGTCGGGGTTCATTTCGGGCTGCTGCCGGCCCGTGAGCTGACCGGCACGTTTCAGGCCCAACCTACATCGTGATTGCATGACGGCCCGATTATGTACCATAATTTTACGGTTTGGCCGGTTTACTACGAAGACATGATATTATACAGTAAAATAACTGCAGCATTGTGAATAAGAAAAAGCCTATACTATACAATAAAGAAATTACGGCATATTACATCCATTGGGCATCAAAGTTCACCACTATGATAATAAAACACAAGTAGACAGCAGATTACATACACTGGGCATCAAAGGTCGCCACCAGTGCAAATAAACACGCCGACAAAATAATATACAAAATCGGCAGCACTTCAATAGAGTTCAAGAAAGGTTAGCCCTGCTAGGGAGCTGCAGCGCAAGCAGCTGAGCAAGATGATGAGACTGCGCTTGTTCGACACTTATATCTTCCTCACTCTGAAAGATAAACAAGCAGACAGATGACAGGTTTTGCACATAAAAGTATCAGTGCTGACAATTCATCACATTTCTTACTGACGAATAAAGTGACACAGTTTAAATTTGCATTAACACAATATGGTATTGTTCAGGTCAAGACATGGCAGGAAATGGCATTATGAAGGAGTTGGCAGCTTCACGACACCACTGGATAACAGATCAAGAACTCATAAGTATCAATGGTTAGTGTGCTGTCAATTTATACCATTTCAGATTGGCAAATAAAGAGACGGTTTAAATAATAGTAGAATGATATGACATTGTTCATAGTTAAGACATTGCAGAATATGACATTGTGCTGTAGTGGGTAGGTTCACCACACCACTGGATTACAGATGAAGAACAAAAGCATACATGCAGTGCAAAAGAAGATCACTTGCTTTGTATAGTTTAATTTACATGGTATGAAGAAGGAACTTGGTTGTACAACTGAAAACTTAAATTGAGAAAGGATGAACTTTTGTTTATTAACTACATATAATAAACTTTAAACAAGCAATTTGATGCAAACACCAAAAATAAACAGCTATTGTAGTCATGCCTAACCAAATATATACAACAAAGTTTGAAGGCTTGAGATGGACAAACTTACATTATTGGTGAAGACAGGCTCTATAAAGGCCTTGTCCATGCTAATGGGGGGGGGCAATTCAAGAAGTTTACCACATAATCTTCTTCAAAAGCAGTGCCTTTATTCTACATTTTGTTAAGAGTAAATATAGATGTGATAATATATGAAAAAATGGAGAATATTTAAGATAAGATGAAGAGTGATGCTACATAACCAAGTAGCTACAAATGTAAGTGCAACAATACATGCAAAAAGTACAGCCAAGAGCAATGCACAGCTAAACTTCTTCAGTACCAACCTTATGGTAAGAGTAAATATAGATCTGATGTGTAGAAAATGGAGGGCAAAGGAAAATAACCTGCAGAGTGATGGTACGTGAACAACTACCTGTCATTATAAGTACACTGATAAAGGACAGCATGTACTTACAAGAACAATGCAGAGCTAAAAAAACATTGGCATTGGATATATTCTACACTAATGTAACCATTCATACAGATCAGATAATTTGGAGCGAACAATTGATAAGCAAGCTATCATGCATACTGTTGTCACATAATGAACCAGGTATGTATGCAAGTACAGTGATACAGGACAACAGGTACTAACAAGAGCAAAGCAGCGGGTAACATATTTGCGATATCCTGTCGTTCTTGTCAAACCAGAATTCTTCTTCGAGCAGATTTCCTGCAAAAAAGATCCATAAGGCACATGCGGAAAAGTAGAAGTTCAAATTGTCATGTGATTTTATAGACAGTACCTCATCCTGGGAAGAGACCAGTGCATAACAAGGTTTTTCCATTCAATGTCTTCTGAATTTAGCACAGGAAACTTCACCGGAAATTCGTTTATAGACTTGCCATCAAAGTGTGATTTCCTCAGGTAACACCAATACTGCTGCAATGCTTCCTTGAAAAGCACAAGCAAGCTTTGCTCGTCATTACTATCCAGATTGACTCTCGCCTAGTTACAACAATGTAATGTAAATCATTGATGTGTTCAATCAGCAGAAAACAGGAAAATAATAACCATGAATAATAGCACTTACACGTAAGTTGGACAGGAAGATGTGAAAATGGTGTTTGTCTTCACAATAATCTTCCCATGATGGGAATATATGCACGTAGTCCCTAACAACATTGAAAGCATTGTCTTTTAAACTGGAAATAAATGGAATGGGGTTCCAATCTGCAAGAATTGGCCATCTCTGCAGTTGGGATAGGTCTTCGGCCGGTGGACTTGCTGTACTTTTTGCTGGAGTGGGATTTTTCTGTGGTACAGCTGGTGCTATGGCAAATGAAATCGGTATACCTTTTGCTGGAGTGCAGGTCCTGTGTGCTGGGGCTAGTGGTGTGGCCAGTGAAGTATGGGTACAGTCTGCTGGAGTCGGTCATATACCTTTTGATGTCTGATGCACAAGAACAGCATTTGAGTGGAAAAACATGGTATGATGACAGATGGAATATGTATTGATAATGGATGGGCATGGCATCTCGACATATATGATGAGTAAACTAAGCAGATGGTGGTGCAACAAAGTAGAAGAAATGCAAGACAACATATGCAAGATACGCGCAATCAATAAAACCTTGCCAAATTAGAACAGGCACCTTGATGGGTGAACAGGACAAGCCATCTACCTTTGACTCCTCGAGGTTAGAATAGTCATTAGGATGATATTCTAAACAAGAATCAACAGGTGGGAGCGTACGAGTTTCATTGCTTCCAGAATGGCACTCAATGCCTTGCTGCCAATTTTGTCAGTCATTGTAGTGTTCCACAATATTCTTCTGATTCGCGGATTCTGATATTCACTGTAATTGCGTATAATATCTGAGAACCATGAAAACATAAATAGTTGTGAGATTATGTTTGTAATGCAGAAGATATTATAATATAGGGGCGCCCCTATAAACACTTGTGTGCTATCACTTGATTCTGATGAGAGAGCTCATGTGTGCTGTAATATGGTGCATGCATTTATATAATCTGGCACAAGTACACAAAAAATAGGCTCCAAAAGTAAGGATAGCTGGCAGATGATAGGTTCATAATATACTGTATAGAGAGTTTATTGCCAAACCATGATAACAAGAGCACACAACAACTAGGCAGATCATAGGGGCTGTTTGGTTTTAGGACTAGCATTGCCACACATTTTTGCCAAACTTGACTAAGGTTAGTTCATCAAAATGAGAGCCATAAGTTGGCAAGCCTAAGGGAATCTTGCCACACTTTTTGTGTGTATGCCATGTGGGGTCCAAGTGTGGCTTGCCTAAGATGTGGCTTGAACCAAACACTCACCTAAGTTGGTCAAACTTGCCTAACCTTAGGTATGGCAATCTTTGGCAAAGTTAGTCACAAACCAAACATCCCCATAGTGTACATAACAGGGGTACACCATAACCAGGATATATAAATCAGGAAAGTGGAACTGGCTGGAAATTACGGTGTTGTATTGCCGCTAGTAATTGAAAGCCTATCGATCACGTACAGGCCAGCTCTATCAGCTGTTGACTGTAGATGTACCTGCTCCCCTTCCTGACAAGGAACATACTGTGCTTCCCATACAGAACACCGCACGGGCCACCGGCCGAACCACCGGCCCCACCACCTATGTTCCTCCGCCACCCCCACCCCCGCCCCCACCCACGTCGAGTTTTCTTTGTTCGATGAGGCCCCACCACCGCCCCCCACAACCACCGTCCCCACCCGAGCCCCTTCAATCGCATCGGCGAACTTCGGCGAGCTCTGAAAAATTGACTGGCCCAATTTTGAAATTTAGTCTACTGTGATTTAACTAGTGTCGAATAAAAAAGGGGAAAACCATAAGCATTGCGAGTATGGTGTTGAGCGTGCCATGGCGGATCTGAAGGTGCAAACCGGACAAAGGCAACTTCGCAACCAAGACAACAAATCAGAGTAAAGCAGTGGCGATCTATTTTCTTGCTGCGATAAATAAGTTGAGCAGATACGAAAGAGTACCGCCTCTGGTGCGGCGCCGTGTACGCATCTGCTGAGAATTTGACGGTGTTGCGGTAGCGATGGCTGTCGGTGATGTAGACACAGAACTAGGGTAGGGTAATAGGCCTGACCTATACGCCCCACCTAAAGTCTTGTCCTAAGAACTAAGGAGTTCAAGAGTCAGAAGCAGAGGACCAACAAAGGTGTCGAAGCGAAGTCCACTCGACCTATCAATCACTCGGAGACCTCTCTTACTCAGGTCACTCGACCACCAAACCACTCGACGTATCAGAAGACCTAAAGCCACTCTGCGCAGCAACGGTCAAGCATTCATTCGCATACTTAATGCTCATTTGTAGCACCTTAATACAGGCGTTACCTGTAATGCCTCCTCTTAATGTATATTGAACCCTATGTAACAGAGGGGAGCTGGGGTCCTGGCGTACTCTATATAAGCCACCCCCTCTTCTGGGACAAGGGTTCGCACCCCCTGTAATTCACACACGTATAATCCAGTCGACCCCCTCTGGGCTCCGAGACGTAGGGCTATTACTTCCTCCGAGAAGGGCCTGAACTTGTAAACCTTGTGTGTACAACTCCTCCATAGCTAAGATCTTGCCTCTCCATTCCTACCCCCATATTCTACTGTCAGACTTAGAACCACGACAGTTGGCGCCTACCGTGGGGTAGGTGTCCTAGCGACTTGTTGGAGAAGTTGTGATTTTTCCGATCCCCTTCATCATGGTTTCGGGCGGAGTTTTGGTGGAGGGCCGCGAGATCCGTCTCGGCGCGCTCACGTTCATCGCCGACGACTCCGCTTGGCTTCAGGAGGCTCCTCTCGATGTTGACGCGCTCCCCGTCCGCAGGGCAACGCACTTTCGCACATGCATCCGTGGCATCCTCTTGCGGCAGCCGTCGACCCAGTATCGGTCGGCCCCTGTGTCGTCCTCCCTCCCTGTTTCCCGCCGGCGCAAGCGCTCCGGTCGGTCGAGACTTCAACGGTGGGTGAGACACGCGGTGGCTCGCCAGTCAGCCACCCCCCAAGTCGCGGTGATCGAGCCCGACGAATCTCTCTACAGCCTGTTCGACCTGTCGACTGGCTCCGCAGAGACTGCATTCGAGTGCGACAACAGTGATCCGGCGGCAGAGGTTCTGATGGTCGATGAACCACGCAGTCCTCCCGACTTTCCGCGCACCAACGGAGGCGACGGCGGAGGCGGTCCGTCACATACTCATGAAGAGTATCTCCCCGAGCCCCTTACTTCGCTGCAGAGAGAAGAACTTCGCCGCCGGAACATGGATGCGCTGCACACTCCTATCGTTGGAGAAACCCCTGAGGCCCGTGCCTTAGAGGACGCGCGGTTGGCCAACTTGGCTGAGCGCACTCGACTGGAGAACCTCCAGTAAGCACTCGACAAGCATGCGCGACAACGGATTCCAACATCCAGTCGACGTCAGCTCTTTCCGCCACCGACTCAGGTATATCGAACTCCGATTCAGAATTTAGCAGCTGTAGCCCATATAGCAGAGTCGATTCAGCATTCTCAGTCAGAGGCTGGCAGAGGCTTGTTGCAAATCAGAGCATTGCTCCGGGCAGCAGGAGATCATAATTCAGCTGTGTCACAGTCGCGAAATAGGATCCACAGCAGATCCGTCGCTGCAGATACAGTCCAGTCGGCTCACAGCCCAAGATCGCCCCCGGGGCGTGAGGGACGTGGAGACCGGCGCGATCAGAACAGGAACCGTGAGCAGTATGATCACCGACTCGGTTGGGACGATCGACGTCGAGTACCCACCCCTCCCCCGAGGAGTGGATCGTACGTGCCTCGACAGCAGGATGACAGACGCCCTCACAGTGTTGGGCGAAGGATTCCAGTCGACCCCAGGGAGCCAGGCTTTGATGCGAGATCCGTTCTTGTTCAGGGTTTGGTCGACAGGAACAGAGCCCACCGAGGAGGTCGAGACAGAGATGTACCCACCAGCAGTAGAGTACACGTCTCAGAACCGGAGTGCTTCAGTAGAGCCATCAGAGCCGCGGTGATTCCTCCCAACTTCAGGTTGGCGACTGGAGTCAGTAAGTTCACTGGTGAGTCCATGGCTGATACTTGGCTTGAGGATTACCGAGTGGCTGTTCAGATTGGCGGCGGTAACGATGAAGTGGCAATGAAACACCTGCCTCTTATGTTGGAAGGCTCGGCCAGAGCATGGCTGAATCAGTTAGCACCCAGCAGCATTTACACTTGGGAAGATCTTGCCCGAGTGTTTGTCAGAACATTTGAAGGAACTTGCAAGCGACCAGCAGGGTTGACAGAGCTGCAATCTTGCGTGCAGAAGCCGAATGAAACTTTGAGGGCCTACATCCAAAGATGGATTACATTGCATCACATAGTAGAGAACATATCTGATCACCAAGTAGTTTGTGCCTTCAAGGAAGGCGTTAAGTACAGAGAACTGAACCTGAAATTCGGTCGAACCGGAGACATGTCTCTGAGTCGAATGATGGAGATTGCCACCAAGTATGCCAATGGTGAAGAAGAGGATTGGCTCCGGAGTGGCAAGCTCAAGTCAGTCGCCCACGAAACCGGAGGAGGGAACTCCAGTCGGAAGCAGAAGCGGAAAGCCGAGCCAGCTGCTCCTGGAGAAGCCTTGGCCGTGACTCAAGGAAAGTTCAAGGGGAAGCCCAAAGGGCCTTGGAACCCCAAGAAGGTGAAAGACCAAGACAGAAATGATGTTTTGGATCTGCCATGTCACATTCACACAAAGAAAGATGAAGAGGGTAAACTCATTTATCCGAAGCATACCACTCGACAGTGCCAGCTCTTGATCCAGCAGTTCCAAGGGAAACAGCCCAAAGATAAGGAAAAGGAGTTGGACAAAGTTGAGGACAAGGAAGATAGTGATGATGGGTATCCCCAGGTCAATTCTACCCTGATGATTTTTGCTGATGTTGAAAGCAAAAGTCGATTGAAAGTTATCAACCGAGAAGTGAATATGGTCGCCCCGGTGACACCAAGTTATTGAAATGGTCTCAGACTGCCATCACATTCGACCAGTTCGATCACCCGGCGCACATAGCCACCTCGGGGAGGCAAGCTTTGGTGGTCGACCCAATTGTTGAAGGCACTCGACTGACCAAGGCTTTGATGGATGGAGGCAGTGGCCTGAATATACTGTATGCAGAGACGTTGAAAGGGATGGGCATTCCGATGTCCAGACTCAGTACCAGCAACATGAGCTTCCATGGAGTCATTCCTGGAAAGAAGGCTGAGTCACTCGGCCAACTTGCTCTTGATGTGGTTTTCGGTGATTCCAAAAATTACCGCAAAGAAAAGTTGACGTTTGAAGTTGTG
The DNA here is from genome assembly GCF_002162155.2 of Triticum dicoccoides. Lineage (NCBI taxonomy): Eukaryota > Viridiplantae > Streptophyta > Magnoliopsida > Poales > Poaceae > Triticum > Triticum dicoccoides. Next base: position 117,457,629 of record NC_041386.1, on the reverse strand, counting down.
GACTTCCAGAGCGCTTATCACGCTATTCTAGGCAGGCCAGCTTATGCACGATTCATGGCTCGACCATGTTACGTGTACCTCAAACTGAAGATGCCTGGTCCCAGAGGTGTGATCACTATTACCGGCCATCGGAAGAAAGCCGAAGAGTGTTTTCAGAAAGGCTCAAAGATCGCCGATGCTCAGATGGCAGTGGTAGAGCTGCAGGAATACCAGAAAACTATAGACCCGAGTGATTTGTTGCGAGCCAAGAAGCCTGCTACGGTATCAGCGTTTCAGTCGTCCGGTGAGACGAAGTCGATTCATATTCACCCGAACGACCCCAGTGCTGCTCTGACTCATATCTCTACGACACTCGACTCCAAATAGGAAGAAGCGCTCATCCAGTTCCTCTGTGAGAACTGGGACATCTTCGCATGGAAGCCTTCTGACATGTCGGGTGTTCCTAGAGGGCTGGCTGAGCACCAACGACGAGTCGACTCAAAAGTGAAACCGGTCAAAGAACATCTTCGACGGTCCGCCGTCCAGAAGAGAAAGGCCATCGGAAAGGAGGTGGCTCAGCTCTTAGCAGCATAGTTTATCCAAGAGATTTGCCACTCCGAGTGGCTCGCCAATGTTGTCATGGTCCCCAAGAAGGACAAGTCACTTTGCATGTGCATTGACTTCAAACATATCAATCGGGCCTACCCGAAAGATCATTTTCCTCTCCCCCGCATTGACCAGATAGTCGACTCGACTGCGGGATGCGAGCGCCTATCTTTTTTAGACGCCTATCCCGGTTACCATCAGATCCGTCTGTATGGTCCCGACGAGATCAAAACAGCTTTCATCACTCCATTCACGTGCTTCTGTTATGTTACCATGCCATTCGGCCTAAAAAATGCCGGAGCCACGTTCATGAGGATGATTCAGAAGTGTTTGCTCACTCAAATCAGTCAGAATGTGGAAGCATACATGGATGATATTGTGGTCAAGTCACGGAAAGGTTCCGACCTACTGACTGACCTTGCTGAGACATTTGCCAACCTCGGGAGGTATGATATCAAGCTTAACCCATCAAAGTGCACATTCGGAGTTCCTGGCAGAAAGTTACTCGGTTTTCTCGTTTCTGAACAAGGAATTGACGCCAACCCAGAAAAAGTTGGTACTATACTCCGAATGAAGCGCCCTGTGCACGTGCACGATGTCCAGAAGCTTACTGGTTGCTTGGCCGCTTTAAGTCGATTCATTTCTCGCCTCGGTGAAAAGGCATTGCCTCTTTACCGACTGATGAAGAAGTCAGACAAGTTCGAGTGGACTCCCGAAGCTGATACAACATTTGCAGAGCTAAAAGCCCTGCTCTCCACCCAGCCGGTGCTTGCTGCCCCAATCAGCAAAGAGCCTTTGCTGCTTTACATTGCAGCCACGGGACAAGTCGTCAGTTCAGTACTTACAGTCGAGCGGGAAGAAGAAGGAAAAACCTTTAAAGTTCAGCGCCCGGTATATTATGTTTCTGAAGTTTTGACCCCATCAAAGCAAAGATATCCTCATTATTAGAAGCTTGTATATGGGATTTATATGACCACGAAGAAGGTTGCACATTACTTCTCTGACCATTCCATTACAGTCGTCAGCGACACTCCATTGTTAGAGATTCTGCACAATAGAGATGCAACTAGTCGAGTGGCAAAATGGGCGATTGAACTCCTTCCCCTAGATATCAAGTTTGAGGCAAAGAAAGCTATCAAGTCCCAAGCAATTGCAGATTTCGTCGCCGAGTGGATTGAACAGCAACTGCCGACTCAAGTTCACTCGGAGCACTGGACCATGTTCTTCGACGGTTCTAAGATGTTGAATGGTTCCGGTGCTGGGGTAGTATTGGTTTCCCCCCGAGGAGATAAGCTCAGATATGTTCTCCAAATCCACTTTGATTCCTCTAATAATGAAGCAGAATATGAAGCACTTTTGTATGCGTTGCGCATGGCCATTTCACTCGGCGTCCGTCGCCTCATGGTCTATGGTGACTCAGATTTGGTGGTGAATCAAGTGATGAAGGAGTGGGACGTCAGAAGTCCAGCCATGACCGGTTATTGCAATGCAGTGAGAAAGCTAGAGAAGAAATTCGAGGGGTTAGAGCTGCATCATATACCCCGACTAAAAAATCAAGCAGCTGATGATTTAGCAAAAATAGGTTCCAAGAGAGAAGCCATTCCTAGCAATGTGTTTCTGGAACACATCCACACACCATCAATTCAAGAGGATCCTTTCACCGAAGAAGTCCCGCAACCAAAAAGTGCCACGGATCCGACTGAAGTTGAGGTTCCAGCAGTGGTCGACCTGATCATGGAAGTTTTGGTCATCACTCCCGACTAGACAGTGCCGTACATCGCGTACATCCTAAGGAAAGAACTCCCAGAGAATGAAGAAGAGGCTCGACAGGTCGCCCGTCGATCTAAGGCCTTCACTGTGATAAAGGGACAGTTGTACGGGGAAAGCGCGACTGGAGTTGGTCAAAAATGTATAACGCCAGAAGAAGGTCAAATAATTCTTGATGATATCCACTCGGGGACCTGTGGCCATCATGTGTCCTCTCGGACCATCGTGGCTAAAGCATACCGAGCGGGATTTTACTGGCCGAAAGCAAATGAGATGGCGAAGGAGATAGTCGACAAATGTGAAGGATGTCAGTTCTATTCCAATATGTCGCACAAACCCGCCTCAGCCTTGAAGACCATTCCACTCATCTGGCCCTTCGCTGTTTGGGGATTGGATATGGTTGGACCATTGAGAACTGGCAGGAGTGGCTTCACCCATGTGCTGGTGGCAGTCGACAAATTCACTAAATGGATTGAAGCTAAACCTATCAAGAATCTTGATGCCTGCACCGCTATCAGCTTTATCAGAGAGTTGATATTCAGATATGGAGTTCCGCATAGCATCATCACTGACAATGGGTCAAACTTCGATTCCGACAAGTTCAGAGCTTTTTGCGCCTCTCAAGGCACACGAGTCGACTACGCGTCAGTCGCTCACCCCCAGTCGAATGGACAAGCAGAAAGAGCTAATGGTCTAATTCTCAAAGGACTAAAACCTCGATTGATGCGTGATCTCAAGCATGCAGCAGGCGCATGGGTCGACGAACTTCCGTCAGTTCTTTGGGGATTGAGGACCACCCCGAATCGGTCGACTGGACGAACCCCATTCTTTCTGGTCTATGGAGCTAAAGCAGTTTTGCCGAGTGACTTGCTTCATAATGCACCCCGAGTCGAGCTCTACTCTGAAGATGAAGCAGAACAAGCCCGGCAGGACTCAGTCGACCTCCTAGAAGAAGAAAGAGAGATGGCCATGATCCGATCGACCATCTATCAACAGGACTTGCGTCGGTTCCATGCCAGAAATGTGAAGAGTCGAGCCTTCCAAGAAGGAGACTTGGTCCTCCAAGTGGATCAACAGAAACCACACAAGCTCGCTCCTACTTGGGAAGGTCCTTTCATCGTCACCAGAGTTATCCACAATGGAGCATACCATCTTTACAATGTCGATTGCCAGATTGATGAGCCACGAGCCTGGAATGCGGAGCTGCTCCGCCCCTTTTATACTTAAGTACTCACTCGGATGAGATGTAATAAGAGATACCTCTGTAGTTTGTTTATCAAAATACAAAAGTGTTATAATTTTCCCAGTGATTGTTGCTGCTTTTGTTTATGTGAGAAATCCCCCAGTGGGTGGCTTAGCAGTGAATCCATTTCGCCTAAGTTTTAAAAAATCCCACCGAGTGATGAGCCAGCCTCCCACTCGGGGGCTTAGCTGCGAATCTGTTTCGCCTAAGTTTTAAAAAATCCCACCGAGTGGTGAGCCAGCCTCCCACTCGGGGGCTTAGCTACGAATCCGTTTCACCTAAGTTTTAAAAAATCCTACCGAGTGGTGAGACAGCCCACCACTCGGGGGCTTAGCTGCAGTCCAAGTACTCGCCTAAGTTTTAAAAATCCTACCGAGTGGTGAGCCAGCCTCCCACTCGGGGGCTTAGTTGCAGTCCAAGTACTCGCCTAAGTTTTAAAAATCCTACCGAGTGGTGAGCGATCCTCCCACTCGGAGGCTTAGCTGCGGTCCAAGTACTTGCCTAAGTTTTTAAAAAATCCTACCGAGTGGTGAGCCAGCCTCCCACTCAGGGGCTTAGCTGCAGTCCAAGTACTCGCCTAAGTTTTAAAAATCCTACTGAGTGGTGAGCGATCCTCCCACTCGGGGGCTTAGCTGCAGTCCAAGTAC
>NC_041386.1:117444245-117453080 GCF_002162155.2 Triticum dicoccoides | reverse complement strand
CAAGTACTCGCCTAAGTTTTAAAAATCCTACCGAGTGGTGAGCGATCCTCCCACTCGGAGGCTTAGCTGCAGTCCAAGCACTCGCCTAAGTTTTAAAAATCCTACCGAGTGGTGAGCGATCCTCCCACTCGGAGGCTTAGCTGCAGTCCAAGCACTCACCTAAGTTTTAAAAATCCTACCGAGTGGTGAGCGATCCTCCCACGTGGAGGCTTAGCTGCAGTCCAAGTACTCGCCTAAGTTTTCCCACCTCAGAGCTCCATTCCAAGCGCAAAGAGTATTCCGAGCAAAAAACAAATTCCAGTCGAAAGCAAACACCAGCATATTCAGAAATAAACAAAGTTCGGATAAACCCCAAGGTCCCAGACGGCAGATCAAAAGTATTCGAGCATCAAGCGTGAAGAAGTTTAACGGTTACACAATCACTCGGCATTCCGAGGCAAATAAAAGTGGAGCATAATGTTTTTTGGTCACGCATGAGGAGAAGGACTGGCTGGGTCGCAGAAACTGTTGAGGTCAATGTTGTCTGCAATGCGAGTGGTGGCGTCAAGGAAGGTGTCCATGAAAGACTGAAACGTATGCTTCCTCGTGTTAGCAACCTTGAGCTCCGCCAGCTTGTCTTCTTTGACATCCTTGCAGTGCACTCGAACCAGAGACAGAGCGACGTCAGCACCACAGCGAGCAGATGACTTCTTACATTCTCGCACGCGTTCAGGGAATTGATTCGGTCGAGCCATCAAAGACTCGAGATCTTGAGACAGCTCCGCCTGAGGCTAAAGACTAGCATCAACCTGAGTCATTGCAGCTTTCAAGCGTGCCAGATAAGCAACCGCGTTGTCCATGCGAGACTCCAACCGCAGCATGTTCATCGCAACATCATCTTTGACTAGACAGTTGATGGGATCGAGACCCGTCTCGACCCGCCCGGTTTCTGCTTCAAAGTCTTGGCAAAGTTCTGCATGATCGAGAGAATTATGAGTCGATGGCACCATTAGACTTGTCAGTCGACAGAAATAAGACAGATTAGTCAATACCTTCAAGTTTCAAGACCAGCTTCGCAGCAAGTTGGCCCAGATAAGACTCTAGCCCGCCATTCTTGGCCTTGAGGCTTCCAAGTTTGTCGGTCAACTTCTCTTTGTTCTTCTTCAGTCGCTCGACCTCCTGATTGGCGTCAGATACAACAGTCTTCAGCTTGGAGTTTTCTTCTTCTAACTTGCCAACTGAAGCAAGCTTCTTGTCAGCAAGCGTTGTCTTCTCGCGCGCCTCCTTCTGTGCTGCGGCAAGATCCAGATCCTTCTTCTCCAGAGCTTCCTTCTTTTTCTCTAAAGAAATAACATTCTTCAGGCGAGCTTGGAGTTGGTGGTGTTCACTACATACATCTGCTCGAGTGAAGCCACTCGGTTCAAAGATGGAAAGGAAAAGTGCCAGTGTTGGGATATGGAACGGTCGATTGGTTACCTCCCATGGCAGCTACTTCATCACAAGCAGTCTTGAGGTTCTTCTTGGCCAGTTCCAGATCAAGGTTGAGGCTGATTTGTTGTTTGTTCATGTCAGAAAGTTGAGCCCCAAGATCACAAGATCTCTGCAGTCACAGCCATATCAGTCGACAGAGATAAAAAGAGATAATCATTCTAAGACTACCGCCGAATCAAACATTCAACGGTAGTCTTGGGGACTACACCCAGTGGGTGCACTTAGCGTGCCCCCACTGATTTCCAGATCATAGTCAACGATCGACTGTCCTTCAAAAAAAGAAGAAAAAGAGAGAAGACAGATCCAAATTCTCAGACCACAGTCGACTGCCCGCAGTCAACTACGGTCTCGGGGACTACACCCAGTGGGTGCACTCAGTGTGCCCCCACTAGTACAAAGAATCAGTTCGCACCGACGCAAAGAGATATACTATTTCCGAACCGCCACACTCCAGTGGGTGGTCAGACAAAAAAACGGTCGATCGAAAAATCAACTAACCTGGACATTGGTTTCCATGGTAGCTCCGGCGTTGAAGGCCACCTGACTAGCCTCATGCACCACCTTCAGCTGCCCCATCACAAGGTTCAGTTGAAGAAGAGCTTCTATGGCAGCAGCCGGTGGATCGTCCGGAGTCTGATATGCAGCAAAAAGTGACGGAGGTAGAGCTGTCAAAGCAGTCGCCGGATCTGAAGCACGGAATGACATCGGCGCAGCAGGAGCCTGAGCAGCTAATCTCGAGGGACAATCAGTCGACAGAGGAACAACGAAGGTGACGTTGGTTCGAGCCGGGTCTGTCGACCGCTCAACCGTCACCGTAGGTGTCCCAGTCGACCGAAGAACTTGGGCTTTGGTCGCCTTCCTGCCCGGCTCCTTGTCCTTCCTCCTCCTTCCTCTCAGCGGTACTTCCTCTTTATCGTCTGGGAGCACAAAAATGTCTCGTGGAGCTGCGATAAATAGAGAGAGCCATAAAGACAACTGACCAATATTCCAGTTGACCAAACAAACTTCGAGTCGGGCAAACTTACTGGCTTTGGAGGAAACAACATCATCAGCTTCCTTGTCGGCAGGGGTCTTGTCAACATCCATATCAGTCGCAGCCGAGGTCGGGCTATATAGGTCCATCATCCGCTCGGTCAGAACAAGAAAACCGATCGGAAGGAGAAAATATGAGAAGAACATTTACCGAGAGGCAACAAGGACGTCCATCTTGATCCTGGGCAAGGTCTTCCGAGCCTTCGAAGGATTAGCTTTGGGCTGCTTGGGGACCATCTCAGTCAACTTTGGAGTCGGAGACCGAGTGCGCTTGTGGGTTGGAGCACTCGACGCCGCGGCTTTGCCGCGTCTGCTCACTGGGTTGTGCCGCTGCTTGGATCGACGTTCAGAGCGAGAAGGCGAGTCGGCCAACTCCTCATTGCCAGACTCGTCACTCTCGTCATCTTCACCATCAGCTGGGGACTCCCACTCGCCGCTCTCCTCGGCGCTGTCCCCGCCCTCTTGGTCTTGCTCCAGGGCTTGTTCACCATTGGGCATCGAATACATCTCCGTGTAGATCTGCAAAACAAGGAACCAATCATAAGTCAGTCGGAACCTCAGTCAGTCGGAAAAATATGTTCAAAAATTCGGTTATGACGACCAGACCTTGTCTGGCAGGTTGTTGTCGCTGAAAGGGTCGACTCTCCTGGCGCCCCTGGGGTTGTCTTTGTTCCCGGTAATGCCCATCAGCCAGTCGACCACGGGTTTGGCCTCCACTTCCTCCGGATGAACTCGAGCAGTGTCACCAGCCCCGGAGTACATCCACATAGAATGATCGCGAGCTTGGAGGGGTTGGATCCGCTGACTGAGGAACACCTCGAGCAGGTCCATACCAGTGACGCCCTGATTGATTAGTTGGACTACTCTCTCAACTAGCATGCCTGTCTCTGCCTTCTCAGCAGCGGTCACTCGCAAGGAAGATGGAGTTTGGACACGATCAAAAGAAAAAGGGGGAAGTCCGGTCGACTGGCCTGGGGTCACGATATCCTGGCAATAGAACCAGGTTGACTGCCAACCCCTGGCTGACTCAGGAAGAGTCATCGGAGGAAAAGAGCTCCTCTTCCTCTTCTGAATGCCTAGGCCCCCGAACATCTGGATAATGTGGGTTTTCTCGTCTTTCGAGTTCACTTTCTTCACGGTTTGGGATCGGATAGTAAAGATGTGTTTGAAGAGGCCCCAGTGCGGTCGGCACCCCAAAAAATTCTCACACATAGAGACGAATGCAGCAAGGTACGTGATGGTATTGGGAGTAAAGTGATGGAGTTGGGCACCGAAAAAGTTTAAGAAGCCCCGAAAGAAAGGATGTGGTGGAAGCGAGAAACCACGGTCGACATGGGTGGCGAGCAAGACACACTCACCCGGTTGCGGCTGCGGCTCCGATTCCCCCTTCAGCAGGCGCCGGGATTCATGGACGATCAGCCCTAACTGTGCCAAATCATCCAAGTCCTCTTGCCGGAGTGAAGATCGGATCCAGTCTCCCTGGATCCAACCTGATGACAGCCCCGAGCGCGATGAAGACCCCCGATTCATCTTCTTGTTCTTCGCCGCCCCCGTCGCCTTCTTCCCACGCTCTAACGCCGCCGTTTTGTCCTTCCTCATGGCGGCAGAATAGCGGTGTCGAGAGTGGTCGTGCTATGCAAGGTGGAGACGCGAGAGGAAGAAGAAGGGAAATGAGCACGCACGGTGCGAATGCCTCAGCTTTGCCGCTTTTAAAGGCCTACTTCCGAGTGACTGACGCGTGGGCCCGATCCGCCGTGTCAAATCCCCCCAACAGTTGCACACATGATACATGGCGAAAAAGGTGGCGCAGAAATCGAAACGTCCGATTTATCTACTCCACTTACCGCGGGACGCTCTGCCTGGCGCGCTTCCACCCAAATTTCGAATCCCGTGAGATCCGGGATCCTCTGTAACCGATCTCACCAAAGATTCCAATCAGAGATATCACTCGGCAGATGTCACTGAACAAAGCAGTCGGTGATTTTTTGAATCGATCAAGGCGACTGAAACGAAGTCGAAAGTTTCAAACAACTGTCCTCCACTCAGAGAAGGAGATAAGGCAGATTAAGGGAGAGGACCAGGTCAACTACCGTCCTTCTTTTACACTCAAACCTCGATCCATTCGGGGGCTAATGATGTAGACACAGACCTAGGGTAGGGTAATAGGCCTGACCTATACGCCCCACCTAAAGTCTTGTCCTAAGAACTAAGGAGTTCAAGAGTCAGAAGCAGAGGACCAACAAAGGTGTCGAAGCGAAGTCCACTCGACCTATCAATCACTCGGAGACCTCTCTTACTCAGGTCACTCGACCACCAAACCACTCGACGTATCAGAAGACCTAAAGCCACTCTGCGCAGCAATGGTCAAGCATTCATTCGCATACTTAATGCTCATTTGTAGCACCTTAATACATGCATTACCTGTAACGCCTCCTCTTAATGTATATTGAACCCTGTGTAACGGAGGGGAGCTGGGGTCCTGGCGTACTCTATATAAGCCACCCCCCTCTTCTGGGACAAGGGTTCGCACCCCCTGTAATTCACACACGTATAATCCAGTCGACCCCCTCCGGGCTCCGAGACATAGGGCTGTTACTTCCTCCGAGAAGGGCCTGAACTCGTAAACCTTGTGTGTACAACTCCTCCATAGCTAAGATCTTGCCTCTCCATTCCTACCCCCATATTCTACTGTTAGACTTAGAACCATATGGAAGGGTCCCTGTCCGAAGCCGTGGATGAGAGAGGTCGATCTCTTGTAATGGACGACGGCGTCAGGGTATCAGCTCTGACATGGTGGAGGAGGACGGCGGTGGATGGGGTGGCGGACGGCGGCGGACGGAGGAGGGTGGGGTGGAGAGGGTGTTTTGGCGCCCACTGTGACGCCCTCGATTCAATCGTACACTAATCATACACGCAAATCTGTATGATCAAGATCAAGGACTCATGGGAAGATATCACAACACAACTCTAGACACAAATTAAAATAATACAAGCTTTATATTACAAGCCAGGGGCCTCGAGGGCTCGAATACACAAGAGTCAGTGGAAGCAACAATATCTGAGTACAGACATGAGTTAAACAAGTTTGCCTTAAGAAGGCTAGCACAAAAGCAACATCGATCGAAAAGGCAATGCCTCCTGCCTGGGAGCCTCCTAACTACTCCAAGTCGTCAGCGGTCATCACATAGTAGTAGGCACCCTCGGGGTAGCAGTAGTCATCAGTGGTGTCGTCTGGCTCCTGGGATCCGTCATCTGGTCGCAACAAACGGGTATGGGGGAAAAGAGGTAGCAAAGCAGCCGTGAGTACTCATCCAAAGTACTCACAAGACTTACATCAGATCTAAACTAAGTATGCATCTGTATCGAAGGAAATGGGCTGTATCTGTGGACTAAACTGCAGAATGCCAGAAGGGAAGGGAAAGCCTAGCCTATCGAAGACTAGCATCTTCTGGAAACCACCATCTTGCAGCAACAGGAGGGAGTAGAGTAGCTTAAAGTATAGTAGTAAAAGTGATATCAACCTCGGCCAGAGATCCTTTCTCGACTCCCTGCGAGAAAGTAATCCCAGAGCCATACTATCTAGTTATCATCACAATCCAATTCTCATCACCATCCAGTTCTCATCACAAGTATCCAGTTCTAGTTGTATCGATCGGGATACAACTCCAAGTGTCCGTTACCGTAGGACAGGCTATCGATATATGTTTTCTTCCCTGCAGGGGTGCACCAACTTACCCACCACGCTCGATTAACTCTGGCCGGACACACTTTCCTGGGTCATGCTCGGCCTCGGCCAAACAATACGCCGCAACCCGACCTAGGCTTAATAGAGAGGCCAGCACGCCGGACTAAACCTATGCCCCCAGGGGTCATGGACCATCTCCCCGGGAACTCCTGCACGTTGCGAGGGCGGATGGTGAGCAGACCTAGCTACCTCCCTAAAAAGGTAGGAGCTTACCAGTCCAACCTAGCGCGTGCCGCTCAGTCGCTGACGTCTATTAATGCATACGACGCAGAACGCCCATACTATGCCCACGTGATGGTTAGTGCTATCAGGCAAGAGGCCCCTCGGATCAAATATCCAAATCGTAGTGGATTAGGAATGCGCGGTAACGAGCAGAGACTCACGATCGATGTGACCCCGTCGCCCTGTCTCGAGTACTTGCGGCAAGGTCTAAGAATGCCCGGCCACGCCTCGTAAGTATCTCGCGGGCACCTTCCAGGTCAACCCGACTCCACATCACTCTCTAATAAGCTCACGCGGGTACCCCTCAGGGTCGACCCGTCTTTAGTAACATGGCTCGGTGTAAAGTCATAGTAACCATAGTAACTGTATGTCTAACACCAAAGGGAAAACCCGAGGAATCACCCCCGGTGAATACCACTCGATGTTATCATCAAGGTGAACGTAAGAGGATCCACCCTCGAGGTTCACACTTGAGGGGTTGCACAACATAGCGGTAACGGAAGTGGTTAAGGAGGAAATCACCCTCGATGACCTCGACCGTATAGCTACACTGCAGAGATCTCATTAGGAATGATGTAAGAGGTTCCACCCTCGGCACTTGATGGTGACTCTGCAGAGTCGTACAACTAGGGGGTGATGTGCGGTGTCGGGGCCTGGACGTCGATCACGTTGATCGAGCCATCGAACATAATGCGAGGCAACTGGGACAAGGTGGGGTCACTAATGGATCACTAACCAACCTATACTAAGCAGTTTAGGATAAGCAGGTAAGGTATGATAACAGGTAACAACAACAGGCTATGCATCAGAGTAGGATCACACATAAAGCAATAGAAGTTCTAATGCAAGCATGAGAGGGAAAGAAATGGGCGATATCGAAATGCTCAAGGGGGGTTTGCTTGCCTGGTTGCTCTGGCAAGGAGGGGGGTCGTCGTCGACGTAGTCGATCATAAGTGCAGCACCGGTCTCGATGTCTACCGGAGAGAAGAGGGGGAAAAACAGTAAATATAAAGCAAACATAGCACCACAAAGCATAACATGGCAATAAGATGTGCCGGGTGTGACATAACGCGGTAGGAGGTGATACCGGCGAACGGGGGAAACATCCGGGAAGGTATCCCCGGTGTTTCACGTTTTCAGACAGTAGGACCGGAGGGGGAAAGTTGTGTGTTCTCTATGCTAGGGATGTGTGACAGACGAACGGGCTACGTATCCGGGTTCGTCTCATCGTTCTGAGAAACTTTCATATATAAAGTTTTTCCATCCGAGCTACGGTTTATTTTATATTAATTTTAAAAGATTTAAATCATTTTTAGGATTTATTTAATTAATTTAATCAACATTATCCAGAATAGTGTTTGCTGACGTCAGCAGTCAACGTTGACCGTTGACCTGGTCAACCTGACGTGTGGGCCCCGTGGGCCCCACCTGTCATCATTTGATTTAGGTTAATTAGGGTTTAGGTTAATTAAACAGGATTAATTAGGTTAATTAATTTAGTTTAATTAATCAAAAATTAATTAAGTTAATTAACTCTTTAATTAATTAATTTTACTATTTATTTTATTTATTATTATTTGTTTAACAAAAATGTTTCTGGGCGGGCCCCATGTGTCAGTGGCCCAGGGCCATAGCGGGTGCGGGCGACGGGTTTCGGGCCCAACCGATCGGGCGCACGTCCAGGGGCGCCACGGCAAACGAGGCCGGCGAGGCCGGGCGGTCGCCGGAGGGGGACGTCGGCCGGAGGGCAGCTGAGCACCACGCAGCGGAGCGCGGGGCCAGCAGAAGCGGCCCCAGCAACGGCAAGAAGAGGGGGGCGGCGTGGCAGCGCCGGTGCAGCCACAAGCAGCAGCAGTGGGGCGCGGGCGGCTAGCGGCGCGTGGGCGGGTGTGGTGGAGGGACGCTACCGGGAGGCGAAGGGATCCGGAGCGCGGGCGAGCATAGACGGCCGCGGTAGCAGCGCACGTGGGAGGACGAAGGGAGGGGCGTGGTAGCGGCGAGGTCTAGTGCAGGCGCGCGCGAGCGAGTAGCGGCGGTGAGCGCGACCAGACGCGGCGTCGGGCGCGCGGTGCGCGGCACGGGGGAGAGCGTGTGCGCGGGGGAGGAAGAGAGGGGGAGGTGCGATGCTCAGGGCGGGGCGCAGGGACTAAGGCAGCGGGCTCGGGGACGTCCGGCGAGGCGGCACCAGCGACGGAGAGGACGGTGTTTGACGGGGCGGCGACTTCGACGGCGAGGTAGCTTCGGGCGGCGTCGGGTGATGGCGGTGGGCGACAGTTCCTCGGGCGCGGGCATGCCGACGAGGTAGGGCTCCGGACGGCGACATTGCGGTGAACGGCGGGGCGTGGCATCGGTGGCGAAGCCCACGG
>NC_041386.1:117434040-117444097 GCF_002162155.2 Triticum dicoccoides | reverse complement strand
GGGGGGGGCTTTGTTTCTTTTTCTTTTCTGTTTTTTGTTTGTTTTTGTTAGTTTAGTTTCTTTAAAATACAAGTTAGCACCTAAATTAGTACCATCAAAAATAGGCCACTGCCAAACCTAGTTGGGACCCAAAATAATTTAGTTTAATATTTTTATATACTCAAAAGCAATTAAATTATTATTTTAGACACAATTTTTAATTATTTTAGGGCATTTAAACACTTTGGAAAAGGTTGGTTCCACCACCAAAACTAGTTAGGGCTTATTTGCCACATGATGAACATTTCAGTTTTAATGTTTCAAAACTTTTACCGATTGACTTGATTTTGAATTTTAATTTGAATCGTCATCGAACTAACAGGGGATTAGCAACAGTAATTCGAGGTGACATGGCATCATTAGCAGAGGGTACTGTAGCTTGATTATCCGGGCGTCACAATTCTCCTCCACTACAAGAAATCTCGTCCCGAGATTTAAGTGCGGAAGTAAAGAGTAACTTCGAGAGAACTGACCCTTATAGGGTTAACTATCTGGTGAACAATTCAGGAAATGTGGCAGAAGTATCTCTCGAGTTGGAACTTAATAAAACATCAAGAGCAAAATATGAAGGTACAATAGGAAGTTTAAAGTGAATGGTCAAACGATCGATACCTGAACAGAGTGTGAGAAGGGGGTTCAGAGCATCGGGAATAGATCATCTCTCGGACGGTGGCTGGTGACAACACTCAAAGCCAAGAGCAAATGATACTTCGGAATAAAGGATATACAGGAGAGTCAGGTTTCGATCCTGTGGAACTGTGGGTTATGGGCCCACCATGTGGATTAAAAGTAGAAGTGTGCTGACATCTTGCACGGTTATGATAGCAAGGCATGTCAGAGGGTAGCCTGTCAGTTATGTCGGCAACAATGTTGGTACCAAGGGTGAGGGACGAAGAGAACCATTATCCTGCTCGTTGAACGAGGCAGGCCATTAGGCAAAGTTCTCGTCCATCGGTGGCTACCGGAATGTCATCAACAATAGTAACAGGGTCTTACTGACAGAGTGATACAACGAGGTGTTTACATAAGCAGGGAAGTATTGCTCCTTATATAATATAGATCACAATAAGGTTTAAACAAACCAATGGAAAGGAAAATGTAATTGTCAGATTAAACAGAACAATGTAAAGGAAAATGTGTTTAAACACATATTTCAGGGGCATATCCTTCCCAAGGACAAACAGAGCATGATATCCATGACAGGATAGAAGTATAAAACCATTAGGTAAGGGGAAAGAAATTTCATGATGTTACCCATACAACGGTGTTTGGATAATTGATAAAGAAGATTTAGTATCATGCTTCAATTGTTCTTATTGGAGACTGGATTACCACACATATGCTTCGAGATGGCATTGACATGGTTTCAAACAAAGGTCAGACTTTGGATACACCAAGGATCCATCGGAAACAACTTAGAAAATAAGTCATACAATTTTAGTAGGGAAAGATGAGGGTGTGGCCGACGGGCTCAGTAGCAATCCATCGACATTTCAAAAAGGATGTATCCCCAAAATTAATATGATCAAGTTTGTGTTGGGGGGAAGACAAGAATGTTGTTGATGCTGACACAAATCATCGAGAGGCAAAGATGGTATTTCTAGCCATGAATTCAACTGACATCTCTGAAGAAGCCAAAGTGTGATGGTGATCAAGACAAAGTTTGTCGAGAGACTCTATGAAGATGCCCTTGAGCAGAAAAGGGAGTATGAAGTGAAAGGCTATGAGAACCACGGATTCGACACAAGCTCAAAGTCAAGCTTGTTGTTCGAGGTGAAATGATAAGATGAGGAAGATCGACGTAAGCTTAGCTCATCGTTGGAAGTTGCTCCGGGCATAAGGACCAGGTAGCACAGTTAAAAAGTTGTCATGATAAAAGATAGTCGATCAGGCTAGGAATGATGTGATGGGGTATAAAGTGTCCCAGTATCAAGTACTAGGTGTAATGCCAGAAGGTAAATCGGAGTAGAGGTTGGACGGGGCGAAATGATTTGCAGAGGATAAGTAATTTTAACTTACCCAGTGAATGAGATCAAGGAGGAAATATGGTCGAGACCATAACTACAAGGGATCCAATTTATGATACCTGAAGAATTATTCAAATGATTAAATATCCTTGCAAGAAGCTTTCATGATAAGTTCCACACCATGTCCATGGGCATGAACACAAAGGTTCAGGGTCGACTCCCACTTCTATAATGCATAACCTTTCATTTTACTTCTCATTCTTGATGAAGCTGTAGTATTGAAATTTTATCTGACAAAAAGCTAGTAGAGTATAACCCGCATAACTTTCGAGTTCACACAGATTAGGGAAGGCATAGGTTCAACCCATCGGGGCATCTTAGGAACATATATCATAAATTTCGAGAATTAATAACACAAGCTCGGTAGTAGAGTATGCTTGAGAAAGCAGAGGATACTATTTTCCAAAAGCATTATGTATCCGAGGAAAGGCTCACAAGCTTATTGAATATGAAGGACGTTGTCGGATAAAATCCGAAAAAGGGGGTGTGGTGGTCCACAAGGGATTTCATGTGAGCATCAGTATTCAACCTGAGGTAGAACAATGCAAGGAGATCAGATTATAGAAACAACTGACTAACTCAAAGCTCTATTTCAAAGGAATTATGATTTCCAAGACAAGGGATCAGAAGCAATGCTCTGATTAGGGAGGGATAGGTGGAATAGCCTTAGGGGTACATTCGATGGCGATTTGATTGGTCGAGACCCAGCACATGTTAAAATGACGTCTGTGCTGGAAGGTTGAATTCTAGGATCTGATTGAGGATTGCGAGCATTCGCAACATATTGTATCAATGGACTCAAAATGATAATGACAAGGCTGATAATAAGATTACTAGACTTATGGTATTAACCATAATGCAAGCAAGCAAGAAATCCAAGAACAATAGGCTGTTGAGGATTTTCACAAGAATGAATGGTATTACGAGGACTTTTGTGAAGTACAAGAATCAACTGAGGGTGAGCGGATACTCGGTAGGTGCACAAAGTTATCTGTAGGGGTATTCAGGTGACAAGGAACTGCAAGGCAGTAAGCTCAAAGGATTCTCGGAACAAAGGAGAGCAGTTCAGGGCATATTGTAATAACAAGATCAATGGGATAGAATGTAGGATTGGCAAGTGTGTGTAGTTATCCATAAGGATATTTCGATGGTAGGGAATTGCAAAGGCAACACGCACAAAGTCTCAGGAGAATATCATAAAGTATCTTCGGAATATTCTGATACAGCAGGCGATCATCTGAAATAAGGGGCTCTCCAGGAGGAAGTAGTTACGAGATCCTAATGTTAGAGTTAGCAAAATTGTTTAACCCGAAAGGAAGAGAGATCAAAGTCCCAGAGTATAGACGAGGAATAAAAGATCCTAATACCACCCAATGGTGACGTGGGCCCGTAAGCCACACAACCATGTTAGTAAAAGTTTTTGTAGTGACTAGACTCGACTTCATCCAAGGAGTTGGAAAGGGGGCTACCTACAGGCAGTCGGCTCTGATACCAACTTGTGACACCCTCGATTCAATCGTACACTAATCATACACGCAAATGTGTACGATCAAGATCAAGGACTCACGGGAAGATATCACAACACAACTCTAGACACAAATTAAAATAATACAAGCTTTATATTACAAGCCAGGGGCCTCGAGGGCTCGAATACATAAGCTCGAATACACAAGAGTCAACGGAAGCAACAATATCTGAGTACAGACATGAGTTAAACAATTTTGCCTTAAGAAGGCTTGCACAAAAGCAACATCGATCGAAAAGGCAAGGCCTCCTGCCTGGGAGCCTCCTAACTACTCCAAGTCGTCAGCGGTCGTCACGTAGTAGTAGGCACCCTCGGGGTAGTAGTAGTCATCAGTGGTGTCGTCTGGCTCCTGGGATCCGTCATCTGGTCGCAACAAACAGGTATGGGGGAAAAGAGGTAGCAAAGCAGCCGTGAGTACTCATCCAAAGTACTCGCAAGACTTACATCAGATCTAAACTAAGTATGCATTTGTATCGAAGGAAATGGGTTGTATCTGTGGACTAAACTGCAGAATGCCAGAAGGGAAGGGAAGGCCTAGCCTATCAAAGACTAGCATCTTCTAGAAACCACCATCTTGCAGCAACAGGAGGGAGTTGAGTAGCTTAAAGTAAAGTAGTAAAAGTGTTATCAACCTCGGCCAGAGATCCTTTCTCGACTCCCTGCGAGAAAGCAATCCCAGAGCCATACTATCTAGTTATCATCACAATCCAATTCTCATCACCATCCAGTTCTCATCACAAGTATCCAGTTCTAGTTGTATCGATCGGGATACAACTCCAAGTGTCCGTTACCGTAGGACAGGCTATCGATAGATGTTTTCTTCCCTGCAGGGGTGCACCAACTTACCCACCACGCTCGATTAACTCCGGCCGGATACACTTTCCTGGGTCATGCCCGGCCTCGGCCAAACAATACGCCGCAACCCGACCTAGGCTTAATAGAGAGGCCAGCACGCCGGACTAAACCTATGCCCCTAGGGGTCATGGGCCATCTCCCCGAGAACTCCTGCACGTTGCGAGGGCGGCCGGTGAGCAGACCTAGCTACCTCCCTAAAAAGGCAGGAGCTTACCAGTCCAACCCGACGCGTGTCGCTCAGTCACTCACGTCTATTAAGCTTCGGCCGATGCATACGACGCAGAACGCCCATACTATTCCCACGTGATGGTTAGTGCTATCAGGCCAGAGGCCCTTCGGATCAAATATCCAAATCATAGTGGATTAGGAACACGCGGTAACGAGCAGAGACTCACGATCGATGTGACCCCGTCGCCCCGTCTCGAGTACTTGCGGCAAGGGCTAAGAATGCCCGGCCACACCTCGTAAGTATCTCGCGGGCACCTTCTAGGTCAACCCGACTCCACATCACTCGCTAATAAGCTCACGCGGGTACCCCTCAGGGTCGACCCGTCTTTAGTAACATGGCTCGGTGTAAAGTCATAGTAACCATAGTAACTGTATGTCTAACACCAAAGGGAAAACCCGAGGAATCACCCCCGGTGAATCCCACTCGATGTTATCATCAAGGTGAACGTAAGAGGATCCACCCTCGAGGTTCACACTTGAGGGGTTGCACGACAGAGTGGTAACGGAAGTGGTTAAGGAGGAAATCACCCTCGATGACCTCGACCGTATAGCTACACTGCAGAGATATCATCAGGAGTGATGTAAGAGGTTCCACCCTCGGCACTTGATGGTGACTCTGCAGAGTCGTACAACTAGGGGGGTGATGTGCGGTGTCGGGGACTGGACATCGATCACGTTGATCGAGTCATCGAACATAAAGCGAGGCAACTGGGACAAGGTGGGTCACTAATGGATCACTAACCAACCTATACTAAGCAGTTTAGGATAAGCAGGTAAGGTATGATAGCAGGTAACAACAACAGGCTATGCATCAGAGTAGGATCACACATAAAGCAGTAGCAGTTCTAATGCAAGCATGAAAGGGAAAGAAATGGGCGATATCGGAATGCTCAAGGGGGGTTTGCTTGCCTGGTTGCTCTGGCAAGGAGGGGGTCGTCGTCGACGTAGTCGATCACAAGTGCAGCACCGGTCTCGGGGTCTACCGGAGAGAAGAGGGGGAAGAAACAGTAAATATAAAGCAAACATAGCACCACAAAGCATAACATGGCAATAAGATGTGCCGGGTGTGACATAACACGGTAGGAGGTGATACCGGCGAAGGGGGGAAACATCCGGGAAGGTATCCCCGGTGTTTCGCGTTTTCGGACAGTAGAACCGGAGGGGAAAGTTGCGTGTTCGCTATGCTAGAGATGTGTGACAGACGAATGGGCTACGGTTTATTTTATATATAAAGTTTTTCCATCTGAGCTATGGTTTATTTTATATTAATTTTAAAAGATTTAAATCATTTTTAGGATTTATTTAACTAATTTAATCAATATTATCCAGAATAGTGTTTGCTGACGTCAGCATGACGTCAGCAGTCAACCTGACGTGTGGGCCCCGTGGGACCCACGTGTCATTCTCTGATTTAGGTTAATTAGGGTTTAGGTTAATTAAACAGGATTAATTAGGTTAATTAATTTAGTTTAATTAATCAAAATTAATTAAGTTAATTAACTCTTTATTTAATTAATTTTTTAATTTTTTAATTTTTTTTTTACTAAAATGTTTCTGGGCGATCCCCACGTGTCAGTGGCCCAGGGCCATAGCGGGTGTGGGCGACGGGTTTCGGGCGCGACCGATCGGGTGCACGTCCAGGGGCACCACGGCGAGGCCGGGCGGTCGCCGGAGGGGGACGTGGGCCAGAGGGCAGCAGAGCACCACGCAGCGGAGCACGGGGCCAGCAGAAGCGGCCCCAACAGCAGCAAGAAGAGGGGGGCGGCGCGGCAGCGTCGGTGCAGCCACAGGCAGCAGCAGGGGGGCGCGGGCGGCTAGCGGCGCGTGGGCGGGTGCGGTGGAGGGACGCTGCCGGGAGGCGAAGGGAGTCGGAGCGCGGGCGAGCATAGACGGCCGCGGCGACAGCGCGCGTGGGAGGACGAAGGGAGGGGCGTGGTCGCGGCGAGGCTAGTGCAGGCGCGCGCGAGCGAGTAGCGGCGGTGAGCGCGGCCAGACGTGGTGTCGGGCGCGCGGTGCGCAACACGGGGGAGAGCGCGTCCGCGGGGGAGGAAGAGAGGGGAAGGTGCGATGCTCACGGCGAGGCATAGGGACTAAGGCAGCGGGCTCGGGGACGTCCGGCGAGGCGGCACCGGCGACAGAGAGGACGGCGTGCGACGGGGCGGCGACTTCGACGGCGAGGTAGCTCCGGGCGGCGTCGGGTGATGGCGGTAGGCGACGGTTCCTCGGGCGCGGGCATGCCGACGAGGTAAGGCTCCGGACGGTGATGTTGCGGTGAATCGCGGGGCATGGCGTCGGCGGCGAAGCCCACGGGCGGCGACGGGATCGAGCCCCCTGATCCAGATCGGGGGCAGAGGAGGACGAGAGAGTGGGGGTCGTGGGGGAAGTGGGGGGGGTAGCGGGCTCTAGGTAGTGGGTGTTGAACCGCTAGGGTTCAACCGGGTGGGGATTAGTACGGGGAGGCTGGGCCGGTTGTGGCCTGGTGGCCAGCTGGGCCACAGCCCAGCAGTGGGGGGGGGCTTTGTTTCTTTTTCTTTTCTGTTTTTTGTTTTTGTTAGTTTAGTTTCTTTAAAATACAAGTTAGCACCTAAATTGGTACCATCAAAAATAGGCCACTGCCAAACCTAGTTGGGACCCAAAATAATTTAGTTTAATATTTTTATATACTCAAAAGCAATTAAATTATTATTTTAGCCACAATTTTTAATTAGTTTAGGGCATTTAAACACTTTGGAAAAGGTTGGTTCCACCACCAAAACTAGTCAGGGATTATTTGCCACATGATGAACATTTCAGTTTTAATGTTTCAAAACTTTTACCGATTGACTTGATTTTGAATTTTAATTTGAATTGTCGTCGAACTAACGGGGGATTAGCAACAGTAATTCGAGGTGAGGTGGCATCATTAGCAGAGGTTACTGTAGCTTGATTATCCGGGCGTCACACCCACGGAGTACGAATGGGGAAAAGGGAGGTAGAGAGGAAGGGGGGAACCATGTATTCAGGGCGCGCTTGTCTCAAATGCGAGGAAATTTACAAACTTAGCCCCCGTTTCAAATTTCTAGTACATCACAGCAACACTAGTCGGTTGGGGATAGGACGGTAATCTCGCATACACCGAATATTTGCCGACGAGAGTTTGTTTTTGGCGCCCACTGTGTATGAATATGAATTGGGGAGGGAGTCGATTTCGGCCGAGGACACACTGTGTTTTGGCGCCCACCATGTATGAATCCGGGTGAGAGGCGGTTACGTCACGTTTGGGTGAAATTACAAACCTACCCCTATCGAAACCTATAGAAATCCAGCATATAGGCTTTGCGTGGCAGGGATAGGCAGTAGTGATTTCCATCTCGCAGATTTTGGTTTCGGGCGGTTACTGCGACTTTCCCCGCTTTGTTCAAATTTTGCAGAGTGCACGTTTACCATGCCAACTCAATTCGAATCTCGTTTGTATTCTATTTTTTTCGGGCGGGATCCATTTTCAATTGGAATTACATTCTATATACATCATTTTTTATATATACTTTCAAAAGCACAACATCATTTATACATAAATATGGTTTACAAATGGCATGATCTCAGATTCATAAGGTTGTATCCATCAATTTGGATTTTCAAATATTTGAAACCACTTTATGTTGAAATCCAATGTATGCATTCCTCGCTAACTGTCTCCAATTAATGTGTGTTTCATGCGGGTTTTTTTTACTTCTCAAACATGTATAATGTGTTTCACACACGCAACATATAGTGTAATCCTGTTTAGACATTAATTGCATATAAACCATGCATTGTTTGTAATTGAAGAATCTATGGATCACCAATATTGATAAACTATATAACATTACACGTGTGCCCAAATTCAAATGAATATGCATGTTTGATACACCAATTTGCATTATGATATTATCGATGTCGTGATCTCCAGCTTAAATATTTGAATCACCTTTAATCCAGATATTCGTCTCATATAGCTATCACTCATGCTTATATAGGACTATCTCTTTGGACCTATGCACGTTCATCGTCTCTCAGGTATCTCTCGTGCTACCTGTATGTCGACAATGATCTTTTATCTTCGTAACACACTGACGGTACTCTCTCCCTCGACCTTCATCACTCTATCTCTCTCTAAGTATATCTCGCTCCCTGCTATGTGTCTCTAACTATGATTCTCCATGTGGAATCTCTTTCTCTCACACAAACACAAAACTTTGTCTCCCGGGGTCTCATTTCTCTCTACTATTCCCATGTGTGCCACTCGCACACCCCTCATACAGAGATGTCTTTCGCTCCTTAGATATGAGAACCTACAAATCTTCCTCTTCAATATCTCTTTCTCACACACAAACACAGACTCTGTCTCCCAGGGTCTCATATTTCTCCATTGTTCTCTTGTATGTCGCCCACACACACCCTCTCTCCCTAGAGATATCTTGCGTTCCCTCGTATGTCTCTCTAGCTATCACTCTCATTGTGAAATATCTTTCTCTCTCGCAGACACAAAACTCTGTCTCCCTGGATCTCATTTCTCTCTGATATCTATTTGTATGTGACTCACACGCACCCTCTCTCTATCTCTCTCTCTCACACACACATAACCTAGCCTTCTGATTCACTCGACTCCTATCTCTAACGCACACTAGCTAGCATCTTTATCTTTCTATTTATCTGTTTCTCCATCAACCTTCTTTCTCGCCCTCACTCTTGATTCCTATCACGCACACTACATATGTTTCTATCTACATGGAGTAAAGTGCCCTCTCACACACATATATAACTTCACCCTTTGAACCACCTGACGGTCATCTCCAACACCCAAACTAGCGGATGTCCCTCTAGCTAGCATCTCCATCTCTGTATCTATCTGTAGTTTCTCCGTCAACATTTCTTTCTCGCACGGAGTCTTGCTTCCTATCACCCACACTATACATGTCTCTCCATACATATGCATTTATAGGTTGGTCTCTTTTGCACAATCGTTGCACCTCACTCCCTCTGCTCTCCATAGATGCATGCTCCAGCCCACGCCACTATCTCTTAAAGACAAAAACACATGCTCAACTGTCGGGACTTCTTCCATGCATTCTCACATGCATACATATTGTCATACGGATCCTTCTCTCCCATGTCGTTGATCTTATGACTTATGTCTTCTTTCTTTTATCTCGATCATGCGCGCGCGCACACACACACACACATCCCACGTATACATGTATACCTCTCACACATGCACGTTCAAGGTCTCTATGTCTCCATACGTAGTTAATTACCCTCAATCCTAACGCCACATCGAATCGTTCTCCTCTTTTATGCACATAACTTCCGCCTGGATGGGTAAAACACACACTCACACTTAACAATCTCCTTCTAGCTACCCCCC
>NC_041386.1:117415539-117433571 GCF_002162155.2 Triticum dicoccoides | reverse complement strand
TATCTCCTCTCTCTCTCTCTCTCTCTCACACACACACACACTAAGACTCCATCTCACACACACATGCTCTAGGCAGAGCATTTCTTCCTACCACCCTTCATCCAACCTTACCCATATAATAAACAATCACCTTTATTTACTTTCATAACATGGACAAATTCCACTTTACTTTAGTAGTCAGCAAACTTATCATATGTACCCTTATAAAAAACGAGTTGGTGGTGATGGTGTGCCTGCCATCTTGCAATACAGACCGTATGATCTATATCTGAGGATAGAAAGAAAACTATGATAATTTTACAAAAGATACCGGCACCTCTCTCCACATCATTATCTCCCGCAACCTCATTGCTCAGCAATTAAAAAAGGAATAAGTCTCTGGAACAATCTAGCATGCATGGTGGCCGCTGCCGCCTGCCGGCGCTGTCCATCCCCATGCCTCCGCCCATTCCGACCACCAGTCACCACCACGCTCCACTCCTCCTCGCCTTATCTCTCATCTTTCATTTTTTCGATGACATTCTTGAGATACCAGTTTTCCGATAAAATTCTTGAGATATCATTAGTTTTTACACATGGGATTACTCCTGCATGGGTCAATCACAACAGGTGTTCTGTAAAAAAATGCATATTGATGTTCCGTGCAATGCACGAGAATCTTGCTTGTAATTATATAACGCAAATCACAAGCAGGAAGTGACATTTTTTTGACACAACCACGTTAACATGGCCACGTAAATCACTAGCTAAAGTAAATACCATTATACTTATATCCCAATGCAAAAGGTTGAGTACATGTCCGAAGAGTAGAGTCGCACACACGCACTATGTCTCTCAGAATCTCTCTCACACACACACCAGTTACGTGATGCCCACTTAAGCAGACACGTATGTTACAATTTGTGCACCCGCGGGTACACGTGATGCTATGCATTTATTTAAGCCGGAAGGCGAACCCAAACAGTAGTTGCATTCATTCCCCTCCCGCCGCCTCTTCTCTAGTCGCCGTCGCCCGGTAGCCATGGGCCGCCCGAAGGTAACAACATACGCCATACTCCCGCTAGAGCAGCGCTTTAATATGGAAATTTTAGTGGTCATGCATGCATCTTTTTGTGCTAGCACTCCTATATAAGGGTTGACTGGTCGCTTCCCGCGGACGTGCGCGGGCGGTGGAAGAGGAAGGAGAAGGGAAGCGGGCTGTGGAGTAATGTTTTTACCACAATTTCTTAGGAAACTGAGTGCAATAATTGAGTAGTTTTGCAAACTACCAGTACTACACCTGAAACGGTTCAAAACCTATACTCCCTTGCCAGCGCGTGCTTCCCGCGTGAAACGGTCAGCGTCGCCCTGGATCGTTAGTGCCGCATTGGGAATCTACAATGCAGGCGCTAACGCCAGGCGCCAGGGTCAGGATCCCAGCCGTTTCCTCGTAATCCCGTCCAAATCCTGAAATTTGGTTAGCATCGATGCCATAAGAGTCGTCCGGCACTAAACGAGCTGCCCGTTCTATTTTTTATGCGTAGCGCCCATATGCTGGCTCTCACCGTTGCATGCCTGGACTCCAAGCCGAGGCGCTAGGAGAAAAATCCTTTTTTATTCCTAATCAAGCGCCTGATTAAGCGCCAGAGCGGAGGCGACCTCTCACTGCGCCGGCTTTGAAGTGGCGCGACGGCCGAGAGAGCGCCGCTTCCCGGTGCACGCGACTGCTCCACGTCGAGACTGGCCATAGGCCATGTTTGGATCCATGGGTTAGAGTTAGTTTGAGCTAGTTGGGGCTCAAAGAGCCCTAAACTATCCAAGCATGAGGGTTTAAATTGGAGCAAGTTGCACCGAACCCACCAAAAAAAAACTATCCCACCCAAGAGGTGCTAACTAGAGATAGTTCTCATTGGGACCACTAAAAACCACTTTTCTCTCTCCATGAAGTGCATTTATTGTCAATCTAACCCTGTCACCCAAACACCTCTTTGGCTACAGTTAGTTCAAGGTTAGTCATGAGTTAGTCTAACCTCTAGCTAAGTAAGAGTATCAAACAGGAGCAGTATAGGGCATGCAAGTTGCTCAAAGCATACAGGCAAATTCGTACGTGAAAGGATTTTTTCTTTTTGAAAACGGAACATGAAAGGAATTTTTTTTAGAATGCTCTTGGCATGTCGCTAACATGTGATAGTTAACCGACCTCAATAGACGGCAGAAATGCCAGCCAGCCGCACTTTGATAGAGACAAGGAGGGAGAAGCGATACAGGCTGTTGGATTACTAGAGATAGGTGTCGCACGGAAGCCAAGAAATATGGTGATAGTGTGGGTTAGCCATGTACTAGTATGATACTACACTAGGCTGTCGTGTTTCGTACTCTTCCAGTCCATTGTGGAGATGATTGGTTAATTTTATATCGCTAAATAATATTAAATATTATGAGTGCAGACGCTCCACCACGAGGTTCCTTGCTCCTTCTCGGTCATCCGGAATCTATGTTCTTCCACTCTATTTTTTTACGTGAGCTTTGTTCATCCTTTTTCCAACACGCGATACATCTAGCAGCAAGGTGCACGTGTTATGCAAGGATCGTTCCATCTATATGAAGAACACATGGGACTGGAACTACGAGACGAACATGTACCCAGGAGTGGACGTACGAACCTGAGTAATGTAGCGCAGTAAGTGAAGTAGAAAGGCACAAATGGTATGAACATGTGTGGCATATAGGGTGTGTTTGGTTGCGTTCTCGTCTCAGCATAGTTGTTCCCTCTTCGTGCATGCTCAACTCAACACCCCTCTTTATGCATGCTCTCTTCATGCATGCTTCTACTGTATTTGTGCTAAACTAGTGTGGACTCATGCACCATCCATACACTCTACCAAACACCCAAAAGTAGGCCGAGAAGGGAACTCTTGGGCAGCATTTGTCTCTTACTATGTACTACCACTAAATGTTGTACGTGCAATGCACGGTGATGTTATGGAGTATGTGCCTAAGTACTCTACTACTACTATATTAGTTGGAGGCACATATTAACTTTTATATTTGTTTACGTGTATGCCCCGAGACCTTCCAACTAGACGTGTCTTTGTCTCCAGGTCGCACTTTGTATCATTCATACCACTAAGTACTACTATGTGTTGTCTCCGACCCAGAAGAGGAAGAAGTGGAGACGCTCTACCATGCTGTTTTTTTACGCTGGGCTCTACCACGCTGTTCATGTCGCACTCCTTTCGCTGACATGTGGGACATCCAGCACGTGCCGTGTTTGGCACCTTCCGTCGTAAGAGTTGAAACGCTAGCATTCATCAGAAATAAAAAATAATTATAAATCGGCAGTGATACTATTTTTTTGTGAACCAATCAGCAGTGATACTATACCACGCGGTTTCCTTGCTCCTCGATATTGGAAAGAATACTTCTGTTCGCCAACATGTGGGACGTCGACCATCCTGGTCCACGTGCCATGCACACAGAACTCCAAGGGAGTCACCCAGGTCATCGCGCCGCAGTAACAATGACTAATGAGCCGTCAAATCACAGGCCCAATTGCCACTTTGAAGTTGCTTGGACGAAGGAACCATCATGACTTCGTTGAATTCCGCTTCTTGAAGAAAACTACTATACCAGCAGTACTGCTAGCTATAGTAGTTACTCCAACAGAGGCCTCCTTTCGTTCATAGGATAGGAATATGAAAATCATAGGAAGTGAGATGACATGCATCTCAATTCCTATAGAGAAAGAGATGCCATTTGATGCTTAGGATAGGAATTTTTCCATTTTGTCTAGGCTAATGTACTGGTAATTTGCTCTAAAAACTACAGTAGTAACTAGTAGTACTGGTACATGCTCGTAATCAGACACACACACACACACACACTAACTACTAGTACTACTACTTCTCACATGCTGGCCAGACGCCGTCGTTCTCCTTCCCGGCTTTGTCGGTGACATCCCACCATGCTTGGATCTCCGCCGACCTCTCCGTAGCAGCGCGTGCATCCTTTTCTTTCTTGCGGCGGCGGGCCTCTCTTTTCTTGAGTGCTTTCTGACTTTTCCGCCCCCTCTGTGCGGCTTTGGCCGCCTCTTGCTCTACCACCCATTCAGCCTTGGCATCTTCAAATTCCTCCCACATAGCTGTGAGGTCGCGAGCGGCGATGAACTCGGCACGGCGGGATGCCATCGCTTCCCTACCATTTTGTGTGCGGTCGTGGGCGGCGAGGAACTCGGCGCGGCAAGATGCCATCGCTGCCTTACCGGTTAGTGTGCGGCGCGGTGGCATGAACGACGCTTGGTGAGAGCTCTGGGGTGGAGTGGCCGGACAACCGTATAGTGCATTGGTTTGTCAAGAGCTCAAGGACAGAAGACGAAGAAAATTTGGATTCCCCTTCAATCCTGGTCATTTATTACCGAGTAAAATGCATTGGCGGTCATCGAACTTGTGTTGATAGCTCACTTTGATCATTGTATACGAGATATGGTGATTATACGGTCACTGGCTCAGCGTATAGCTCCGTATTTGTCTGGTTGAACAGTCAAACAGTCCGCATGCGCCTCATCAGCTCGTGTTCTTTATCTATCTACGCGGGCCTACCTGTCAATGGAGAAAGAAATATTGTAAAAACCACAATTATGCTAGAGTGTGGACCGCTTCCGGAGCCCGCTCTCACCGCCCTGGCCCCTCAAGACGCCAGCTGCCCACCGCATGCATGCATAGCAAGTAGTACTCCTTATGTGGAGGAGAGAGAGGCATTGACAAGGTCAAGGAGTGGGCTATGCAAGAGCCCGTCTCTACATGTGCTCCTAGGTTTAAAAAATAATTCTAAAAAAGGCATAAAAACAATTGTGTCTTAAAAAAAGAAAGGTAAAAAACATTTGAGAGGAAATAGATAGAGAGAAAGTGAGAAAAAGTTGTAACCTGGGCATTACATGAGGAAGGAGGGAGTGGTGCACATGCCAAGTTCACTGGGCTGCCGTGTTTCACACTCCTCCGTCGTAACAGTGGAGACAATAGCTTTCATAAAAAATAAACAATGAATACTCGTTGCTCGCCCCCTATATCGGAAAGAATACTTT
Source organism: Triticum dicoccoides (assembly GCF_002162155.2). Taxonomy (NCBI): domain Eukaryota; kingdom Viridiplantae; phylum Streptophyta; class Magnoliopsida; order Poales; family Poaceae; genus Triticum; species Triticum dicoccoides. The sequence goes on along the minus strand of NC_041386.1, from coordinate 117,428,512 downwards.
CATTCGCCGACATGTGGGACGTCGACCATCCTGGTCCACCTGCCATGCACAAAATTATGCTGGTCTACCCCGGTCGTATCGCAGGCCCAACCTTTCCCACTGTAAGTTGTTCGGACGAAGGAACCATCATGACTTCGTTGAATTCCGCTTCTTTAAGAAAACTTACTGTACCCGCAATACTGCTACCACACGCGAAGACTAGACGACACTGTACCACGTCATATCACTGAAACCCACTAGGCCAAACTAGCCCGCCTAGGTCATCTATTTTGGAATGGAGGGAGTACGTATCTGCACTGCTATGATTTTGTGTTGCACGTCATATCACTGAAACCCACTAGGCCAAACTAGCCTGCCTAGGTCATCGATCGCTAAGCCTACAATTTTAGGAGCTAGGGCTATTGGTCGATCGACGAGGGATAAGTATAAGCGTACCACGAGCTCATCAGCCCCAACGTTTCTCTTCGGTGAGTGTTTTGCAAGTACTATAGCTCGCACAATAGCTAGCCTACTAACACCAAGAATCATCAAACAAGCCCTGCTGATATGATAAACAGTTCAAACTTACATCTAATCATGCCATTTATTACATCAAAAGCTGGTGAGGATACATCTGTTTCCATAACTCGGAGAGGGTTCGCATGATTCACTATCAAACAAAAGTAGCAAGATCCGCCCACACAAGACAGTGCACTATCCCTAAGATGGTTTGATAACACGCATCGTTCTGGTAATTAAACACAGGGCAATGCAAACTACCCTGAAGGATTAGCGTGACCAACTATTTCTTGTCATCGATCTCTCAGGCAATGACCATAGCATGGACAGCGGCATGGGAATCGATTTCTGGGGCGATGTCCGCAGGACTGACTGCGACATCGGAATCGATCTCTGGGGCGATGTCCACAGGATGGACAGCGGCATCAGAATCGACCTCCGGGGCGATGCCAACAGGACGGGCCACGACATCGGAATCATCAAGGACGTCCACCGGCACCTGCACAACCCTAACATATTAGCAAGCACATTGCAAATAATCAAAAACCACAACTATGGTAATAAGCCATTATTTTTTACCTTGTGCAGCTCACCGGGGGATCTCAACCCTCCAGGGGCCATCTCCTCGTCCTCGATGGGGGCCATCACCTTGCCAGGGGAATACTGCTTCTCAACGGTGACTATCTCCTCAAACTCGGTCTTGAGCCTCACATAGGTGGCAATCAGAGTTCCTGGGGTAGGCACGTTGGGGCCCTTGCTGTTCTTCCAACTTTCTTTGAGATGTTCGTCCGCCAACGTCCTCAACTCTTTGGCCAATGCTTGTTTCTTGGAGTTCTTCATCTCCATGGGTTGGCCCACCAACATGGTCAACTCGTTGGTCGGTGCTCACTTCCTGGAGATCACTGTCTCCAGTGGGTTGTCCGCCGGCAACTCTTTGCCTAGTGCTCCAGGATCCATCAATGAACTAACAAACAAAAAGCAATCGAAAGAAAACCAAAATCGCAATGAAAATGGGAAAAGAATAGGATGTGAAAATCGGTCGGTGCTTTGCAAAAAGAAGATTCTTGGAATGAAAATATAGCAGCATAACTGATTCGCCCACCTTTCCTTCGTCGGTACAGAAGAAAAATGGTAGAAGTGAGTAGCCTGAAGTGAGGTTTTCTTCAATAAAGGGAAGAAAGGGCTTGAACGAGCCTTCCAGTGAAATGATGGTTGCTTCGTCCAGTCCAACTTGGAGGCCACCTTACCACTGCTGGTAAAGGTGCGGGTTTTGTGATATGACGGGTCATGACGGCTACACCGGGGTTATAGGTGAGTATCGACTATAGCACCTCGTTGTGATTTGGTGGATGGCACGCGGGCCCGGATGCTTTGAAATGTCTCGCATGTAGATAGAGCGGCTAGTCATATATGAGTGCTCAATATTGTGCACCGCGACCAAGGCGGAGAGGAAAACGAGAGAACTACGTAATTAACGCATGAGTTTAATTAGGGTAGTTTCGTAAAGTATGAGATACATTCCTCCAATCGCAAAATTCCTTGGTTCACGAGATTTGAGATTTGAGCCTTATAAACCAGAAGGGAGGGAGTACTGCACACGGTGTAGTCTAGTCAGTTGTTGAAATCTCTAGAAAGGCAAATACTCCTTTCCGGTTTACAGGGCTATACTACTCCCTCCGTCTAGGTGTGTAAGTCATCTTACGAAAACCAAATAGTCCCAAAACACTTAGGCGCAGTGCATTAACTTCTACCTTGTTTCTTGTTTCTTGACATATCAACCAATAAGAGATGAGAGGTGTGCATGTTTTTAATGACTTGCAATGGCTAGTTCATTGCATGCAATGCTATTAATTAGCAAATAAACATTGGTGACCCCAGGAGGAAACGGTGCTAAGCGCGTGGAGCTATGCAGAATGAGTATCAACCAATGGATAATGGAGTTTATAATTGTTAAACAATAGCAATTTTGTCTCATGCAAGAGGCTGGCTAGTACTCCAAGGAACCGCACCACGCGAGCGTTCGCAACTGCCATGTTCGGGTTGCGCTTGGCTCTTCGCCTCTTCGAGAAGACGAACAATAATGATGTTACTCCTACTTCTATAGTATCGAATCCACTTCTGCATGTCCATCCACCTCGTGCGGGAGGGATAGCGAAAGCTTCAACTTACTGCTCATGCCTTTGCGTCTATGATAGGTGGGCCCAACAGGTGGTTGGCCCTCCTGTCATGCAGCCAAAGGCGGGTGCAGTTAAGGCACCGGAGCTCAGTCCGCGAGGGAGAGGGCGTTGTAGTAATCAAATTTCTCGGTCTTGTACGAGTTGACGAAGATAAGGGTTGCTTGCTTGCTAGGGTTGCTCACTACGTATATATAGGCCGGAGCCTCCACGCTTGCTTGCTAGGGTTGCTATATTCACACACTCTCATCCTCTCCAGATTTAAACAAGATAGGGGTAGTAACACTGTCTTTCTCCCTTCAAAAAACACTGGTTTTCTATCCTCACCACTGGTTACAGATCCGGAAGTATCCCCCTCCGCCGGTGAAGGGCAGGAGGGGCAGTGTTTAGGCCGTCGTCGATAGCGAGGGAGGAGACCCACTGCCGGCCGCACCGTTATCTCTGGCCGAGCGTCGGCGCGGGAGGTCCTCTGATCCCTTCGTCATTGCCTGTGGGCGGATCCGGCCTCCCACCTATCCACATCCCGACGACCTTCAGGTATATCTTTGTTCGAAAACCGCCTTAGCTCTACTTCCCCAGCTCGCTACGTCGCTGCATGTGCATCATTTTCTACCTCTCAGCCCCTCTCGATCGGATGGTCCAACGTCACATTTTTTTCTTCTATTGTTAGAGGTAAAGCTACTTCATGGAGTCGAATCTTGTACTCCCTCCATCCGAAAATACTTGTCATTGAAATGGATGTATCTAGATGTATTTTAGTTCTAGACACATCCATTTTTATGACAAGTAATTCCGGACGGAGGGAGTACTTGATTCAAACAAGAAATAAAGTGGGGGTGGGGGAATTTAGTATGTACATCGGACTTGGTACAAACAAGAAGGAAAGAGGGTGAAAGTAGTACAGACTGGTCATCCAACCGGTCTCTTGGTCAAAAAGGGAAATATAGGGGTAACGCTGTACACAGTGGTATGACCAGGACTAGATTTGCTATCTACACATAGGAGTAGGTGGCTAGAGTGAACAAAAATGGGACCAACCCAGATATGTTTCTTGGATGTTTGTTTCTCGGGGGCAACAAACTATGAATCACCACTTTATGCCCATGTTTACGTACATGGTGCTGGACTGCTGGTGCACCCACTATTATAAGCCATGACAAGTTTAGCCAAATGTTTTTGCCTGTAATTATTTGAGACTCTGACTGTTTCCTCCATGCCTTTTTGTGCAAACAGGGATATCCAATTCACCTGGTTGCTGTTGTGACCTTTTGGTGCACTGCACAAAACTCTTCTTAAAAGAAGTGACTTTTGTGCTGTTTAATTGGAATGTTAGAATGGAACAGTTGGTTCATTTTGGTGGAACTGCACAAAGGGAGATCTGTGTCCCAATCCTCATCATCCATATTGGCGCCATAACCTTCCTTTAGGTAAGAATGATATTTAATGCATGTGTTCATCTCTATTTTCCGACTGCCATGATAAAATAATGTTGTTTTTACTAGTACACTTGTATTCCCTCACTGACAAAACCAATTCTGAATTAGAAGGCCAATCATGTACTTGGTTTCACCAACTGGTGAGGAGAAAGATAAACAGAGCATGAAGAGGAGGAAGAAGAAGAATAAACAGTGCCAAGGCGATCTTGCTGAAGCTAGAGGCCTCAGTCGAGGTCATTCAAGGGCTCCGGCAACGACTACCTTACATGTGAGACGATCCTCCAGGGAACCCTTCCACTTCTGCTGTCTCACTTAATTAATTAGGAGTACTTAAGTACCACTAATTTATTACTACCTAATTTTCTTGTTGGAGTTAAACATATCTTTAGTAGGACCCTATGCTGAATCATGTACGTGTGTATGTTTGTCTATGGAGGTGAATCATGTGGTGGAGCAGGGAGGGAATATTATTAGTGTCATGACATAATAGTGCTATTGTTTTGCATGTCAAATTATTGCCACTGGTTCAATGAGGCAATGTTTTGCGTATTGTCCATCATGAATTTGATGATACTGGTTGAGTAATATGCTAATGTCTTCCTATCCTTTCTCACTAAGCTAATGAAGGCTTCACCTTATTCCTACTTGTGCAAACAGGGATCATGTTGTGCCAATCATACATTAAATGGAACTACACAAGACAATACAATGAACTATATCCCAGCCAGTGCTTTAACTCTGCTGGAAGTTCTTGATAATCTTTCGATATAATCTCAGCACTGGTAAACAAGAGTGATTTCAACCATACATTTTAAGTGCACAAAAATATATACTATTGTGTGATTCCAGTGAGTGCTTTTTCATCTCTTATGGGACTACATGAATAAGCTTTTTTTCTCACGTTGGTATGGGCCTAAGGCCTTCATCCATATTAGTTTGCTGTCATCTCTATTTGTATCGTGCTACTATCATGAGAAACTCCTTTATCTTTGCACATTAAAGTTTTGCAACCTATGATAAATGGCAATGCTTTGAGTGTTGAGTTGAGCTAGTTGGCACTGATTAAATAAACTAACACCTCTCTTTAAGCAAGACTACTATGTTGCTAACTTTACCCATTAATATAATGAGGGTGCTTCTATTTGTTAGCGTATGTTTCATAAACTAGTCCCACTATTACAGTAATCTCACTCTCTCAATATATGTGCCAACAGGGATGCTCGATTTTGGTGGAACTGCACAAACACTTTGGGTGCTTCATTGCCTCGACAGCTTCCGTCCTTTCCTGTCAATCGCTAAACTCCGCATGCTTTCTTCCTTTGCTATCAGTCGCTTGGCTTATCTCGACTTCCAGTCAAAGGAAATAGTAATTGATATGCTACCTCACACAGGTTGGTACTGGTCTTTATCCTGATTATTGTGCCTGTCATATGTATTGGTAATTTGGTATTGTGCTACTGTTTGCCGATTTCATAAAGGAGTAATTTGGAGCCTGAACTCGCAGGCAAATCATTACATCGGGTGATTTCAGTAGAACTGCACAAAATGATCAAATGGACAGGTACTTATGCTGCTGCTATGTACTCCAAAGTTCACTCAGACAAGCATCGATGTTGACAAGAAGTGCCTATATTCATTCGAGTATCAACCGGCGTCAACCAATTGTCAAACTCCAAGTGTTAGGAGAGTGAACGCCAAAAATATTGCTTGGTGCATAGCCCAGAAAAACGCAATCCAGTCTTTGGCCCCAACTTGTGCCTTTTGGTTATCGGCACATATGGTAGCGAACTATATGGCATGGAGTCTAAAGATTCCAAACAAGTTGGTTGATGCATATATTCATCTGGCACTTAATCAGTCTGCACGCCGAGGATGCTCCATTTCAGTTGAATTGCACAAAAAATTGGGTGGTTCATTTTCTCAACCGCCTCCTTTCTCGTCTTCAATGTAGAATTTTGGCGAGATACAGGACCAAGATGACCCAGTAAACTGGTTGGATGAAAGTAGTGGCCAAGTTGCTTAAACCTCCCTTGGCACGAGGCCACTATTTGAGGATAAACCTACAAGCAAAGTTTAGATTGTCTGTGCTGCCTCTTATGTACTCGAAAGTTTACTCATACAAGAACTAATTTTAGCAAGAAGTACCTCCGATTGAACACCATTTACCAGTTTGTACCCTAGGTAATTAAAGTTCGACCATGGATCATATTGGCTGTGATCTCAATCATTTGGATGCATAAACATACTGAACATGTGTATATCTGAATCTTTTTGTAAATTATGTATGAATATTGTCGTGTGATCTCATTTGGATGCATAGATATGCTGAGCTTATGTATATATGAATCTTTTGAGTTGTTGATTGTGAATGTTGGCTATGGATATGAACATGTCCTATGAACCTGAGTTTGATATGAATGTTTACCTTTTCTGTTGTATTTGTGTGTGAACTTGTTAGTATGCCTACTGTGGGGTATAAAACGCAGGTCTCTTATAAAAGTAATGTTGTGTCCAATTTATGTTTTCCTTTCTAACCACATTATATATATTTATATTATTACTATTATCGTATATTTTATAGAGACTTATATATACATTATAAAAACATCCCAACTTATAAAAGTAAATGTTTAACGGAAGTTGGCAAGGAAAATCCTGGTTGTTTTTGACTCACAGGCAAGGAAAATCCTGGTGATTGCGTACAAAAGCTTGCGAAGATTTTAAGGACCAATTTAATAATAACGCGCTCATTTTTATTTTGAGCAATAACTCGCTAATTTCTTAATTATATATATAATGTGCCTCACCGGTTTATTCTTTGATATTAATTGCTCCTTCTAACATAACATTATACTCCCTCCGTCTGAAAATACTTGTCATCAAAATGGACAAAAAGGGATGTATCTAAAACTAAAATACATCTAGATACATCCCTTTTATCCATTTTGATGAAAAGTATTTCCGGACGGAGGGAGTATATATAATGAGCCCACCTAATATGTGTATTTCAAGGAAGTGCAAATGGGCTGGGATTTCTTAGAAAATATAAATGGGCCTGATTGACGCAAAATTATTTGTTCACCCAGCCCAGCAAATGGACTATACATTCTAGAAAACATGGGTTAAATATATGCCACATTTTTGCAGGCTGACATGTGGGCCAATAGGTCGAAGCCTACGCAGGGCGTTGTCAACTTGGTCAACAAATGATTGTGTCATCCACAACCATTGGATTTATATCCAACGGCTGGCATGCACCTTCAATCTCTCGTCCTCTTCCTCCAGCATCGCCGGGACCGCTTGGTCAGGCCTCCGGTGGCTAGCGGCTCTGCTTAGCACGCATCGCTGCGAAGCGCTACCCCACCGCCGGCCAGGCTATCCCTCCACCCCTCGACACCTCCTGTTATTCTCCACAGACTACAGCCCCATGCCGCAATAGAACTAGTTATAACCCTTCTCCTCCTCTCAATCTGCGACTCCACTGCCGCGTTTTCCCATCTCCGAGTCGTTCTCGCCCGGGGCCTCGCCGTTGTCCACCGCCTCACTGCGTTCGGTGCGGCGTGGTCAACAAACGAGAGTCATCGGAAGAGGACTTAACGTGGAGAGCCTGACGGCTGGGACCCACAAGGTCCATGGTCGCATGCAAGGAAAGTTCCTCCTTATTAAGCTGAAAAAAATGTTTCCTCCACCTGACAGCTGGGACCCACCGGCTGTATCTTCGCACGAAAGGAAGTGCCTCCTTGTTTTGCGAAAAAAATTATTCATCCCGTTGACAGCTGGGACCCGTCAGATTTGGTGACTGACTTGTGGGCCTACTAAGCGGACGTGTACGCACGGCTTTGTCAACTTAATCAACAAATGATTCTAGCAGCTGGACCGTTGGATGTTAATCCAACAGCCGTGCTCCTTCTTCAACCTCTATTCTTGCTCCTGTCTCCCATGGGCGGCACCGCGGCTGTGCTGCCACGCACCTGAACCAGTGAAGTTTCCCACTCCTCTCCATCTGCGACTCCACTGCGGCTTAATAAATAGTAATGTCTTTGGTTTTAGCCCGGTTTTCCGTAGATTAACCAGGAAATTCTCTTCTTCTTAATTAATCGACGAGGCAATTCTTTTGCCTCCGTTTCGAAAAAAAATAGTAACGTCTAACTGAGCCAGTTAGTTAGATGCGTACACTTGGGGTCTGTTCGGGGATCCACCAGCTCCTCAAAATACGTGGAGCTGGGGAGCACCACTTCGGCCACTCTGAAATTTTTAGCCGCAGCTCCGTCCACTCCGGAAGCTGCAGCGCGGAGCGAAGGGCTTCCGAACGGTCCCTTGGTGTAGTAGGAATGTAGGATCTTTATTTAGTTTGATGCATACACTTGTTCTTTTTTGGTAGCCCTTTTGTAATGATGGCTGATGTTTGGTTTGGAAGAGAGAGCTGCGTCTTCACTCTTCTGGCCTGCTTACTACTTCTGTTGCACCCCCAGCCGTGGTTGTTGCTGCTGCTGTTTTCAATGTACAATTAGTAGTATATTTCGTCTGTTGGTTGAATAAATGTGTTGTTAGAACGACAAACACAATGTTTTGGAAGTCGTTGCACGGTTCGATCCTTTTGTGCCCCGTACCGTACGTAGCGCATACTATTTATCGTATGGAACACATTTTTTTTGAAACTCGGAACACATTTTCCACTTGTTGATAACATGCAGCCCACTGATGAAGTCCCAATAGAGAAGCCCATAATTAACTGGAAGGGAGGCTCTCATATGAATCCGGCCCAGGTACATGCTCATGGTCCCCTAAACATAAATAAATAAATAAAGCTAAATGCTCATGCACCAGTTCTTTGGGAAAATAGGTAGCCTAGTATTTCTTTTTGAAGAATACCCAAGTTAGGCCTATTTGTTTTCTCCAAATTACATGCTCATGGTCAATGTTTGTTAAAAGTAATATCAAAAGGGGTTGAAAATTCCAAAAAAATTATAGCAAATGGGATATAAGTTTCTTTTTTTGTTTTTGTTCTTCACTGATATCTTATACGTATTTCATTGGATTTAACATGACATAATACTAATTTATTTTTAAATTTGTTTTAGTATGGCTATTAATTTTTGGATTAAGAATATTTCGTTCCCCAGCAAAAAATTGCGAATTTTCAAAATTTCCCACATATTTAGTTAATTGTTTGACCCTGGTACTGACCAGAAAATGGCCAGCAATTGTAAAATGGTAAACAGGCTGCAATAAATTCCATATGAATTAGAAAATGAGTAAAAATTATAAAAATAATAGCAAATGGGCTGTACACACCACAGATTTCGAGGCTGACTTGTTTACGCAAGGCTTTGTCAGTGAACACACGATTCTAGCAGTAGTTAGTGTTGGATGTCTATCCAACGGCCGACATGCTTCTTCAATCTCTGATCTTCCTGCTCCAGCCGCCTAAACTAGCGCCGGCGGGAAAGCCTGCTCCCTCCTCTTGTGGCCCGCTGTGATGCCGTGCAGGCTTCCTCGGCCCACCCTACTCCCTCCGCTGGCCTGGCCGCACGCAATCAACTGCCTCCTTATTACGTGAAAAAAATGATTCCTCCCACTGACATCTGGGGCACACCGGTTGGGAGGCTGACCTGTCGGCCTACTAAGTTGACGCGTATGCAGGGCTTGTCAACTTAGTCAACGAACGATTCTAGCAGCAGTAACCGTTGGATTTGAATTGAACGGTCCTGCTACTTCTTCAACCGCTCCTCTTCTTGCACCAGCCACCCAAACCAGCGCCGGGGAGACCGCCTGCTCGTGCCTCCAGTGGCCGGCTATGCTGCCGATGAGGCCTCATCGCCCCCTACTACTCCCACCGCTAGCCAGGCCCTGCGGCGATGGCAGCCTCACACCGCAGCCGAACCAGTGAACCCTCGTACTCCTCTCCGCGTGGGCATCCACTGCCGCGTCTTCCCCGGCTCCACGTCGTCCCCTTCCTAGGCCTCGCCGTCGTCCACCGCCTTGCTGCTCTTGGCGCGGCGTGGTCAACGTGGTCAACGACATTCCATCGGAAGAGTACTGTACGTGGAGAGGTTGACAGCTGGGTCCACGGCCACAGCCCAGTTTTTTTGTGATTTGCCAAGTAAGTCGCTTTGTCAGGCCTATTGGGCTACAAATCTTTCAAGACGAGGAGAGATTTCATTCGGCTGGCCGAGAAAATGGCCCATCAGTAATGAGAAATGGGCTGTACATTTTTAAAACACATCAAACCGGCAATTAGTTTCAAATATCTTTTTTTCATTTCGAGATTTGAAATTACATTAATTTTTATGCATGGAGAATTTGTTGGATTTTATATTGATATACATTTATTTTTAAAATCAGTTTGAATGTGAGTCGAAATTTCAGGATTAAAAACAGTTTGGACCGCACCGAAATATGCAAAATTTCGTATAATTTTTTAACCGTGGCCACAATATGGGCTGTAATGCTAACAAAAAGAATATAGGCTCCAATAAAACCTTAATAATTAGCAAATGGGCTGTAAACTATTAGAAATAATGGCAGATGGGTTGTATGCTGTTTTCCACAGATTTGAGGCTTTCCTAAAAAAGGTTGACGCACAAGCAGTGACTGTTGGATGGCCATCCAACGACCGTCGTGCTTCTTCAATCTCTGCTCTTGCTGCTCCAGGCGCTCAAACAGGCGCCGGCGGGACTGCCTGCTCCCTCTTCCCCGCGGCCGGCTCTGCTGCCGCGCAGGCCTCACCACCCCACCGTACTCCCATCACTGGCCAAGCCATCCCTCTACTCACCCACATCTGCTCTTATTCTCCGGCGACGGCAGATGAACCAGTAAACCCTCGTACAGTCGTACTCCCCTCCGCGTGGGAAACAACTACCGAGTCTTCCCTGCCTCCGTGTCGTTCCCTTCCTAGGCCTCACCGTTGTCCACCGCCCTGGTGCTCTCGGCGCGGCCTGGTCAATGTGGTCAACGACCGACATGCATCTGAAGTGGACTTTATGTGGAGAGGCCGACAGTTGGGTCCACGGACACACGCAAGGAAATGCCTCCTTATTACGCGCAAAATAATGATTCCTCCACCTGACATCAGGGACCCACCGAAAGGGCCTCTGTATTTTCCGAAAAAATGTTACCACTGCTAACAGCTCGGACCCACCAGCTATATCTTCGCACGCAAGGAAGTGCCTTCTTATTACGCACACAAAAGTGAATACTCCCCCTGTTAGCTGGGACCCAGTATAGTGGCAGGCTGACTTGTGGGCCTATTAAGTTGACGGGGACGGAGGGCTTTGTCAACTTAGTCAATATGCACGATTCTAGCTCCAGTGACCGTACGATGTTCATCCAATGGCCGTAGTGCTTCTTCAACCTCTGGTCTTCTTGCTCCAGCCGTCCAAACCAGCGCTGGTCGTGCCTCGTGCTCCTACCTCCCGTGACCGGCTGCGATGCGTTGGAGGCCTCAACGCCCCCTACTACTCCCACCGATGGCCAGGCCATCCCTCTACTCACCCACACCCCCTGTTATTCTGCGGCGACGATAGCCTCACACCGCAGTGAACCAGTGAACCCTCGTACTCCTCTATGCGTGGGCATCCACTGCCGTGTCTTCCCCGGCTCCGTGTCGTCCCCTTCCTAGGCCTCACCATCGTCCACCGCCATGGTGCTCTCGGCGCGGCATGGTCAACGTGGTCAAGGAACGGCTTCCATCGAACGTGGACTGTACGTGGAGAGGCTGACAGCTGGGTCCACGGCCGCAGGAAGGAAGTGCCTCCTTATTACGTGCAAAATAATTATTCCTACACCTGACAGCGGGGACCCACCGGACGGGCCACCGTATTTCGCCCCCCTGACTGCTAGGACCCACCAGCTACATCTTTGCATGCAAGGAAGTGCCTGACAGTCGGGACCCACCTGGTCGAAGCGTATGTAGCGTTGTCATTCTGGTCGTGAACGTGTACGTACATATATACTGGTGGATGTAGAGGCGCGCATGTGTCGTAGTAGAGGCAGCCAGGTTGCAAGAAAGAAAATACGGCCACGTATGTGTACATACGGGCGGGGTCTCGAACGCCTACTCGCGCATACGTACGGCCAGGGCTCGTGTACAAGGCTGGGTCGAAACGGAGAAACAACATCGTCGTCGTGTTCATGGGGAGGCAACGGAATGCGTCGTGTTCATGGGGAGGCAACGTAATGCACCGTGTTCATCGGGAGGGCTTGGACGGAACAGGCGATGGAAACAAGGCCTGGCGTACTGCAGAACGGAGGAAACGACCTTGTGTTCGACCAGCCATGTTCGAAACGAGATCCTATTCATCGGGAGGGGTCTGGCATACCGCAAAACGGAGGAAACCGACCTCCTACGGTCGAAACGGGGGTCTTGTTGATCGGGAGGGGTGCGGCGTACAACAAAACGGACGAAGCGGACTTGTGTTGGAGCGCTACGGTCGAAACAGGGGTCCTGTTCATCGGGAGGGGTGTGGCGTACCGCAAAACGGGACTCCACGGGATACTGTTCATCTCCACCGTCGACCCCCTCCAGTCTCCACGAGCTACTGTTCATCCACCGTCGACCTCCTCCAGCCTCCACCTGCGACTGTTCATCCACGGGCTCCTGTTCATCCAGCCTCCACGGCGCGCTACTCCACCGGCTACTGTTCAACCAGCCCCCTCCACGGGCTCCTGTTCAACCACCCCTCCACGGGCTACTGTTCATCCTGCCCTCCACCGTCTACTGTTCATCCTACCCTCCACAGGGTGGTCCTGTTCATCCAGCCCTCCACAGGGTCCTATTCATCCAGCCCCAACCGGCTCGATCGATCAGGGTCCTGTTCACCCAGAGGCAACACCACGGAGTCATGTTCATCCACCCCCACCGGG
>NC_041386.1:117369589-117414905 GCF_002162155.2 Triticum dicoccoides | reverse complement strand
GCCTCACTCGGGTTCAGTTAGAGCCAACGCCTCGCACACACGCGCGTACGTGTACGAGTGAAGCGTGCATCGCTCGGCCCCCGACCTCCCACAGTAACCGCGAACTCCCCGAAATTTTCCTCCCCCTCGCTTCTACCATAGTTTTTTCCGTCATGGAAAGCCCAAAGAATGTCATGCAGCTGCGTCTCCGGCCCGCCCAGGACGAAAAGCCCATTTTCTGTCGTGATTTTTTGTCATAGAAGTAGGAGCCCACCACATCTATGATGATACCGGGTTTTGTCACAATTATCGTCATAGAAGTGTCATATGTATGACAGAAAAAAAATTCGTTCGGCCCAAAATGTCACGGATGTGTCTTTTTTTGTAGTGCCTTCTGCGTGAAAATATACTTCAAACTCTTGTGGTCCGTGTACACTTCACAATGGTTTCCAATGAGAAAATGTCTCCAAGTTTTTAATGCATGCACTACGGCTGCTAACTCCAAATCATGTGTGGCATAATTCAACTCATGAGGCTTAAGCTGTCGTGAGGCATATGAAACAACTCTTCCCTCCTGCATAAGCACTGCTCCAAGTCCTCGACACGAAGCGTCGCAATACACCTCATAATCCTTGTTCTGATCCGACAAAATCAACACTAGTGATGTAACCAAACGTTTCTTCAACTCCTGGAAAATGGCCTCACATTCCTCAATCCATTTGAACTTGGTGTCCTTCTTCAACAACTCCGTCATAGGTTTTGCAATCTTCGAGAAATTTTCAATGAATCTCCGGTAGTATCCTGCGAGTCCAAGAAAACTCCGGATCTCTCCAACTGTTGTTGGTGCTTCCCAATTTGTCACAGTGACAACCTTGGTGGGATCTACTGCTATTCCTTCTCCGGATATAACATGTCCGAGGAATCCAACTTCCTTCAACCAAAACTCACATTTGTTGAACTTGGCATATAACTGATGTTCTCTGAGCTTCTCAAGTCTTTGAGTAAACTAGAATATCATCAATGAACACTACGACGAACTTATCCAAAAACTCCATAAATACCTTGTTCATCATGTTCATGAAATATGCAGGTGCGTTAGTCAGACCAAATGACATAACAGTATATTCATACAACCCATACCTGGTGGTAAAAGCCGTCTTAGGTATATCCTGTTCTCGAATCTTCAATTAATGGTATCCTGATCGCAGATCGATCTTGGAAAATACCTTAGCTCCTTGCACTCGATCAAACAGATCATTGATCATCAGTAGTGGTACTTGTTCTTGATTGTTACTTCATTCAATCCTCGATAATCAATAACCATCCTTAACGATCCATCCTTCTTTTCCACTAGAAGTACTGGTGATCCCCAAGGTGAGGAACTTGGGCGAATATAACCTTTATCCAGTAACTCTTTAATCTGTTTCTTAATCTCTTCCAAATCTTTTGCGAGCATCCTGTATGGTCTCTTAGATATTGGTCCTATGCCCGGAAAAAGCTCAATCAAAAACTCGATGTCCCTATCCGGTGGCATGCTTGGCAACTCCTCTGGAAATACATCAGGAAAATCCTTCACAAGTGGTACTTCCTCCTGCACAACTCCTGATAAGGAATTTAATTGAGTCCTCTTAGGCACATGTCGGGATACATACTTGATCCTTCTTCCTTCTGGGGTGGTAAGCAAAATCGACTTACTAACGCAATTGATGTTTCCTCCATACATCGACAACCAATCCATACCCAGAATTACATCCAAACCTTGCTATTCCAAAATGATCAAATCCGAGGGAAACACATGCCTACCTATACTTAATGGCACTTGAAAACATCCTCGGCTGGCCATATACTCTGCTCCTGGTGAGCTCACTAGCATAGGTGTTCTAAGAACCTTGGTGGGCAGGTTATACTTATCCGCGAATCCCCTTGATATGTATGAACGTGATGCACCAGTATCAAAAAGAATGATTGCAGTAAAAGACTTAACCAAAAACTTACCGATTACTGCATCCGGCTGGTCTTCAACCTCCTCCACGTTTACGTGGTTCACCTGTGCTCTGTTGAAAGGGTTCGGCTTCTTCCCAGAGCTTCCATTGCCACTTCCATTCTAGGCTTCAGGACATTCATTGGCATAATGTCCGGTCTTCTGACACTTAAAGCAAGTGACTTGACTCAGGTCTCTCTTAGCTGGGGTTGACGGGTTGGTACGGTTCTGGCCGTTGCTTCCTCCATTCACATTTCCACTCTTGGGGCCATTATGATTATGCAAGCTACCTCCTCCATGAGTATGCTGAAAATGTCCTCCTGGTTTAGGGGTAAAACGTGGCTTCTGCTGAGCTCCTGAATTGTACTTCCCTTGTCCATACTTCCTCTTGCGGTTCTCAATCTGCTGCTGCTTCCCTTCAATCATAAGAGCACGATCTACCAACTCCTGGTAGTTTTTGAAGCTTGCTACCATCAGCTGCATGCTCAACTCATCATTTAGTCCTTCAAGAAACTTCTCCTGCTTAGCTGCATCTGTAGCAATGTCATATGGGGCATAATGTGCTAGCTTACTAAAGTCATCCACATACTGGCAACTGTCCGTCCTCCTTGGCGCAAGTTGCGAAACTCACGCTTCTTCATGACCATAGCTCCTGCTGTAACATGGGCAGTACGGAAAGCCTACTGAAACTGATCCCATGTCACCGTGGCTATAGGGTAGGTGACAGTGTAATTCTCCCACCATGATGCTGCTGGTCTATCCAACTGATGTGCGGCAAAGCGCACCTTCTCAGCATCAGTACATCCTGTAGTGGTTAACTCCCTTCCAATCTTGCGAAGCCAATCATCTGCTACTATAGGCTCGATGCTACTAGAGAACATCGGTGGATTCAGCCTAAGAAAACGGGTTAAGTGATCAACAGGTGGTGGCGGTGGTGGTGGGTTGTTGTTGTTGTTGTTCCCCTGATCTTGATTCTGGACTAGCAACTGCATCAACGTATTCTGCTGCTGGATCAACTAGGTGAGCTTCGGTGGAAATGCAAATCCATTGTCACGTCTCGGAGGCATCTGATGGGTTTAGAAAAGATGAGATTTAAGAATAGAGAGGGGTCTAGAGAGAAAACACTACCCATATGCACATGAGGCAAAAGCAAACAATTTACTTCATTCAATCAAACAAGGGCATACAATCGGTCTAACAATCACAAAAGTGCTCGGACTACTATATTTACATGGTGGAATACTACTTCTGATGTGGTGGTCTACTAGAAATATTCTTCGGTTGCAGACTCCATGATATCTGCTCCAGCTTCGTCAACATAGTCATCATCGCTATCATTTGGGTCTGAGTTGGTGTCGTCGATGATGATGTAGTCTTCCGGGCGAATCTCCTTGGGTTCTTCGTCTTCTTCTACTGGTGTAGGGTCTCCAATGAATATTCCGATCTTCTTGATCAGGTCATCATTCTTCTCCACTAGTATGACGATTTCCTCCTCATAATCTTCATGTGTAGCCTTGAGTTCTTCCTCTAGTTCTGTGATTCTTGTCCTCACCTTTTTCAGATCTATCATGTCTGCGCACATCTGGTTCTCCTGACGTTGAATGTGCTGGTTTAACTCCTGGATAAAAGCTGCGATTGATCTACCCTTCTTGGTGCTGATCATCTCCCAGTGCTCATCTCGGCGCCCACAAATCTGGTAGATAGTATCCTTGAGATCATTGCGGTAAACTTCTCCAATACGTCCCATGGTGATGTGGGCTGCCATGCTCTTTCCTAGACTCCGGGTTGGTGCATCAAAGGAAAACTCTATGGGCTCAGTGACTGGCATGAACGTCCTTCCTAGAACTTGAACTTGAATCATCCAGCGCTCCTCTTCAGGTAAATTGGCGTTGTAGGTCCCGGTGAAGCTTGGAACTCCGATGTTCAGGTATCTAGTGACTTCCTTCAAGTGACATCCAAAGGGTGTATCTTCATCCGGTTGTGTAAACTTGTTCCTTGCATCCGCCATCCTAAAAGAGTAGAAAAGATGAGGAGTCGAAAACGAGAAGAGTGGGTAGTGATCTAGGGCTTTAGCTTAGTGGTCGTGTTCTACAGTCAGAGTGTGCTCTGATACCATCTTGTAGCGACCAGACCTCAACCTGTCTGATCTCTGTGCATCGGTGTCATCCCTATATCAGTAATGCTGACACGCACAGTACTTGAAGGATTTATAACAGAGTAGCAATCACACACTTATTACATCGAATGTCTCAAAAGAAAACTTATTACAATAAATATGGCTTAAAGCCATCTAATAACGATAACGGCGGAAGGCTTGGAAGATAAGTGAGTCCATCAACTCCAACGGCATCACTGAGTATAGAACCACGACCTAAAGGCACCTTACTCGTTGTCTGAAAAGTCTGCAACATGAACGTTGCAGCCCGAAAACGGGTCAGCACATGGAATATGATGGCAATGTAACACATAGAGAGTAATGAAAGAATAAAGCTATACTACATGCATATATGGCTGGTGGAAAGCTCTATGGTTACAGTTTTGCGTAAAGCCAATTTTTCCCTACTGCAAAGGAATAAATTTTATTTAACTATCATGGTAGTTGTTAAACATTGAGAAGATACACATCCTCTCAATCCCAATTAAGCATCATCTTTAAAACCCAACAATATTAATTAGAGTAACATGATGAGATTCACATGATAATCCAAGTACTAGATACTCAAGACGTCCATAACCGGGGACACGGCTAACCATGATTAGTTTATACACTCTGCAGAGGTTTGCGCACTTTTCCCCACAAGACTCGATCTCCTCCATTGGGATTCTCGCACTACATGGTGTTTGAGAAACGGACGACCGAGACATAGTCTTTCAGAAGCGCTAGCACCTTACGATCGGGTAGACCGTTACACCTACTTTCCCATACATCTGCTAGTCTACCACTGTAAGAGTTCGCACGACTTAATCAACTACGCTAGAGACCATAATAGCTTGTGGCTGCACAGGGAACTTTCTAGTATGAATAATCTCATGATCCCTTTGAGCCTGGGTGGCGGTCCATAAAGAAAAACAGACAATCGCTGGAATACCCAAGTGCCTCAATCCACCCAGATGTGTGTTTAAGTTGCCACCTTAAATAAACCATTAATTTAACAATCTCACATATGTCATGGATACACTCACCCAATCCACGTCTACTAGCATAGCATGGCAATATAAGCAAATGTAGAAGTAACTCCCAAAGGTTTGATAATAGAATAGGAAATAGGTACTACCTCATCTACTTCCCAAAACCCACAATTTAATTACATCCTAATCATGCAATGTTTGAGGATTGATCTAATGCAATAAAACTGGGTATGAAAGAGGTATGATCAAACTGTTACTTGCCTTGCCGATGATCCGTGAAACCTAGAGATTCGAAGTAGCAAGAGGCGCACTACGGGTACTCTATCGCAATCAAACAAGCATACAATAAGTACTCAACTAATGCACTGGTAAAACTCAAATAAGAGATCTAACCAGAAAGTTCAACTTAAGAACTCTGTCGGTAAAAAGAATCAAATCGAACGAAGCAACGAAAGTCAAACGGCGAAAGAAAGAAGCATCGTTTACTAATCTGGTCCTATGTCAAATTTTACAGAAGCAAAAACTTGTTTGAGTTGGTTAAATGGAAAGAGGGTTTTGAGACAAAACTCTAGGCGCTTGAATCGCCTGATTTCGTTAAACGAGCGAAAAGTTAAACTAAAACGAAAATCGGATCAAAAATCGCGATTAGAAATAATCGCGGATAAATCCGAGAAAAAGAAAAACGACGAACAGATTTAAGAACGGACGTTCGTTTTCTGGAACTAAACGGTGAATGCGTTCGTTAGAACGAACGAAAGAGCGAACGCTCGCTGGATTAAATAAACCGGAAGAAAATAAAATAAACCGGTCTAAAAAACTAGGATTTTCTTAAAAAAACGGATTGGTTTTTCTCAGAAAACCGGGGCGGCTACCTCGGCTCGGGCTCCGGCGAGGTTCCGGCGGGACTCTGGGCGGCGTGGGGTGGCGCGGGGTGGCGGCAACGGCGGCGGCGGCTCCTGACGGTGGGGCGCAAGGCGGCGGGGCGGGCTGCGGCGGCAGGGTGAGGAGAGGGCGGCGGCGGCGGCTCCTATTTAAAGGGGGGCCATGGCTTGGGGAAGGGGGCGGCCTCGGGAGGCGTGTCTCTCCCAGACACGGCGGCGGCGATCGGGACTTCGGTTCTGATTCGGTTGCGGGAGGCGGTGGCGGCTGGGCCGGCTCGGCTGGGCCTTCGGCCTAGTCGGGCGCGCGGGTTAAAAAAAAACAATTCTGCCGAAACTTAGAAAA
This sequence comes from Triticum dicoccoides, assembly GCF_002162155.2. Taxonomy (NCBI): domain Eukaryota; kingdom Viridiplantae; phylum Streptophyta; class Magnoliopsida; order Poales; family Poaceae; genus Triticum; species Triticum dicoccoides. The sequence continues at coordinate 117,408,592 of NC_041386.1, read as the reverse complement.
ATTCTAGAAAAATAAATAAAAAACTAAAATTGCCACAACAAATTTTCACCGTCTAAATAAAATATTTAGAACGAGATGAACATTTTCTTGGCCCTAAAATGCAGTTTTGAAAACATGCAATTTTTCCTAAATTCAAATAAAATAGCAAAACTCCAAAATAAAAACTTATTTGATTTTTTTATTAAATCCTTAGTATTTCTTTATTTTGGGAAAGTCATTTTATTCCCACTCTCATATTTGTATAATAGAAATAATTGAAGATAAAATAAATAAAATCAAATGATCCTATTTTCAAAATTTGAGAAAACTCAAATATGAAAATAACGAAGTTCCCAACTCTCTCCGAGGGTCCTTGAGTTGCGTAGAATTTCTAGGATCAAAACCAATGGCAAGAAAATATGATATGCAGTGATGATCTAATGTATAACATTCCAAATTGAAAATTTGGGATGTTACATGTCAGTGAACATATACTCAAAATGTCTGGGTACCACAATCACTTGACTCAACTGGGAGTTAATCTTCCTGATGATAGTGTCATTGACAGAGTTCTTCAATCACTGCCACCAAGCTACAAAAGCTTCGTGATGAACTATAATATGCAAGGGATGGATAAGACAATTCCCGGGCTCTTCGTCATGCTAAAGGCTATGGAGGTAGGAATCAAGAAGGAGCATCAAGTGTTGATGGTTAATAAGACCACTAAGAAAAAGGGCAAAGGGAAGAAGAGGAACTTCAAGAAGAACGGAAAGCAAGTTGTTGCTCAAGTGAAGAAGCCCAAGTCTGGACCTAAGCCTGAAACTGAGTGCTTCTACTACAAAGGGACTGGTGCTACCTCTTGAGCACTGCGTTGGTTTTCCCTTGAAGAGGAAAGGGTGATGCAACAAAGGAGCGTAAGTATTTCCCTCAGTTTTGAGAACCAAGGTATCAACCAAGTAGGAGGCCACACGCAAGTCCCTCGTACCTACACAAACAAATAAGAACCTCGCAACCAACGCGATAAAGGGGTTGTCAATCCCTTCACGGTCACTTACGAGAGTGAGATCTGATAGAGATGATAGTAATAAGATAAATATTTTTGGTATTTTTATGATATAGATTGAAAATAAAGATTGCAAAATAAAATAGATTGCAAACTTATATGATAAAAAATAGACCCGGGGGCCATAGGTTTCACTAGTGGCTTCTCTCAAGATAGCATAAATATTACGGTGGGTGAACAAATTACTGACGAGCAATTGATAGAAAAGCGAATAATTATGAGAATATCTAGGCATGATCATGTATATAGGCATCACGTCTGTGACAAGTAGACCGACTCCTGCCTGCCTCTACTACTATTACTCCACACATCGACCACTATCCAGCATGCATCTAGAGTATTAAGTTCATAAGAACAGAGTGACGCATTAGGTAAGATGACATGATGTAGAGGGATAAACTCAATCAATATGATATAAACCCCATCTTTTTATCCTCGATGGCAACAATACAATACGTGTCGTAAAAAGCATTAAGCACTTCTCCCAAAGCTAAGCACTTCTCCCATTGCAAGAAAGATCAATCTAGTAGGCCAAACCAAACTGATAATTCGAATAGACTTGCAAAGATAACCAATCATACATAAAAGAATTCAGAGAAGAATCAAATATTGTTCATAGATAGACTTGATCATAAACCCACAATTCATCGGATCTCGACAAACACATCGCAAAAAGAGTTACATCGAATAGATCAAGAAGATCGTGGAGAACTTTGTATTGAGATCCAAAGAGAGAGAAGAAGCCATCTAGCTAATAACTATGGACCCGAAGGTCTGAAGTAAACTACTCACACATCATCGGAGGGGCCATGGAGTTGATGTAGAGGCCCTCCGTGATCGATGCCCCCTCCGGCGGAGCTCCAAAAAAGGCCCCAAGATGGGATCTCTTGGGTATAGAAGGTTGCGGCGGTGGAAATAGGGTTTTGTGGTGCTCCTGGATGTTTTCAGGGTATATGAGTATATTTAGGAGGAAGAAGTAGGTCGGTGGAGCCACGAGGGGCCCACGAGTGGGAGGGAGTGCCCAGGGGGTAGGCGCGCCCCCTGCTTCGTGGCCTCCTCGTTGGTTGCTTGACGTCCACTCCAATTCCTCTGGATCACGTTTGTTCCAAAAATCACGCTCCCGAAGGTTTCATTCCGTTTGGACTCCGTTTGATATTCCTTTTCTACGAAACACTGAAATAGGCAAAAAAATAGCAATTTGCACTGGGCCTTGGGTTAATAGGTTAGTCCCAAAAATAATATAAAAGTGTATAAATAAGCCCATTAAACATCCAAAACAGAATATATAATAGCATGGAAAAATCAAAAATTATAGATACGTTGGAGACGTATCAAGCATCCCCAAGCTTAATTCCTGCTCGTCCTCGAGTAGGTAAATGATAAAAATCGATTTTTTTTGATGTGGAATGCTCTGTAGCATATTCTTCAATGTAATTTTATTTATTGTGGCATGAATGTTTAGATCTGAAAGATTCAAGAAAAAAGTTTAATGTTGACATAAATATAATAATACTTCAAGCATGCTGACCAAGCAATTATGTCTTATCAAAATAACATAGCCAAAGAAAGCTTATCCCTGCAAAATCATATAGTTTGTCCATGCTTCATTTTCGTCAGACAAAATGCTCTCATCATGCACAACCCCGATGACAAGCCAAGCAATTGTTTCGTACTTAGCCTTTTCAAACTCTTTCAACTTTTACGCAATATATGAGCGCGAGCCATGGACATAGCACTATGGGTGGAATAGAATATAATTATTGAGGTTGTGTGAGAAGACAAAAAAGGAGAAAGTATCACATTGACGCGGCTAATCCATGGGTTATGGAGATGCCCATCGATTGATGTCAATTCAAGGAGTAGGGATTGCCATGCAACGGATGCACTAGAGCTATAAATATATGAAAGCTCATCAAAGAAACTAAGTGGGTGTGCATCCAACTTGCTTGCTCACGAAGACCTAGGGTATTTGAGGAAGCCCATCATTGGAATATACAAGCCAAGTTCTATAACGAAAAATTCTCACTAGTATATGAAAGTGACAAAATAAGAGACTATCTATCATGAAGATCATGGTGCTACTTTGAAGCACAAGTGTGGAAAAAGGATAGTAACATTGTCCCTTCTCTCTTTTTCTCTCATTTTTTGGGCCTTCTCCTTTTTTTCTTGGCCTCTTTTTTTATTCTTCTGGAGTCTCATCCCGACTTGTGGGGGAATCATAGTCTCCATCATCCTTTCCTTAAATGGGACAATGCTCTAATGATGATCATCACACTTTTATTTACTTACAACTCAAGAATTACAACTCGATACTTAGAATGAAATATGACTCTATGTGAATGCCTCCGGCGGTGTACCGGCATATGCGATGAATCAAGAGTGACATGTATGAAAAATTAAGCATGGTGGCTTTGACACAAATACGATGTCAACTACATGATCACGCAAGGCAATATGACAAAGATTATGCGTGTCATAATAAACAGAACGGTGGAAAGTTGCATGGCAATATATCTCGGAATGGCTATGGAAATTTCATAATAGGTAGGTATGGTGGCTGTTTTGAGGAAGATATAAGGAGGCTTATGTGTGATAGAGCGTATCATATCATGGGGTTTGGATGCACCGGCAAATTTTGCACCAACTCTCAAGGTGAGAAAGGGCAATGCACAATACTGAAGAGGCTAGCAATGATGGAAGGGTGAGAGTGCATATAATGGATGGACTGAACATTAGTCATAAAGAACTCACATACTTATTGCAAAAATCTACAAGTCATCAAAACCAAGCACTACGCGCATGCTCCGAGGGGGATAGATTGGTAGGAAAAGACCATCGCTCGTCCCCGGCCGACACTTATACGGAAAGCAATCAAAGAACACCTCATGCTTCAAATTTGTCACACAACATTTACCATACGTGCATGCTACGGGACTTGCAAGCTTCAACACAAGTATTTCTCAATTTCACAATTACTCAACTAGCACACCTCAAATATTACCACCTTTATATCTCAAAACAACTATCAAATATCAAACTTCTCTTAGTATTTAATGCACTTTCAAGTTTTTATCTTGGATGCCTATCATATTAGGACTAATTTTATAACCAAAGCAAATTACCATGCTGTTCTAAAGGACTCTCAAAATAATACAAGTGAAGCATGAGAGATAAATAATTTCTATAAAATAAAACCACCACCGAGCTCTAAAAGATATAAGCGCACTAGAGCAAAATTATCTAACCCAAAAGATATAAGTGAAGCACATAGAGTATTCTAATAAATTCCGGTTCATGTGTGTCTCTCTAAAAAGGTGTGTACAACAAGGATGATTGTGTTAAACTAAAAAACAAAGACTCAAATCATACAAGACGCTCCAAGCAAAACACATATCATGTGGTGAATAAAAATATAGCTCCAAGTAAAGTTACCGATGAACGAAGACGAAAGAGGGGATGCCTTCCGGGGCATCACCAAGATTAGGATTTTGGTTGTCCTTGGATTTTACCTTGGGGTGCCTTGTGCATCCCCAAGCTTAGGCTCTTGCCACTCCTTGTTCCATAATCCATCAAATCTTTACCCAAAACTTGAAAACTTCACAACACAAAACTTAACAGAAAATCTCGTGAGCTCTGTTAGCGAAAGAAAACAAAACACCACTTCAAGGTACTATAATGAACTCATTCTTTATTTATATTGGTGTTAAACCTACTGTATTCCAACTTTTATATGGTTCATAAACTCCATTACTAGCCATAGATTCATCAAAATAAGCAAACAACACGCGAAAAACAGAATCTGTCAAAAACAGAACAGTCTGTAGTAATCTGCAGGTTCCGAATACTTCTGGAACCCCAAAAATTCTAAAATAAATTGCTTGATGCGAGGAATTTATCTATTAAGCATTTGCAAAAGGAATTAACTAAATATCACTCTCCAGTAAAAATGGCAGCAGATCTCGTGGGTGCTAAAGTTTCTGTTTTTTACAGCAAGATCGCAAAGACTTTCCCCAAGTCTTCCCAAAGGTTCTACTTGGCACAAACACTAATTAAAAGCATAAAACCACATCTAAACAGAGGCTAGATTAATTATTTATTACTAAACATGATCAAAAATCAAGAAACAAAAATAAAATTGGGTTGCCTCCCAACAAGCGCTATCGTTTAACGCCCCTAGCTAGGCATAAAAGCAAGGATAGATCTAGGTATTACCATGTTTGGTATGCAATACATATGTAGCTCTTATAATATATTCATATGGTAATTTAATTTTATTTCTAGGAAAGTGGTTCATGCCTTTCCTTAATGGAAATTGGAATCTAATATTCCCTTCTTTCATATCAATAATTGCACCAATCGTTCTAAGGAAAGGTCTACCAAGAATAATAGGACATGAAGGATTGCAATCTATATCAAGGACAATGAAATCTATGGGCACATAATTCCTATTTGCAACAATAAGAACATCATTAATTCTTCCCATAGGTTTCTTGATGGTGGAATCCGCAAGATGCAAGTTTAAAGAACAATCATCAAATTCACGGAAACCTAGCAAATCACACAAGGTTTTAGGAATCGTGGAAACACTAGCACCCAAATCACACAAAGCATAACATTCATGATCTTTAATTTTAATTTTAATAGTAGGTTCCCACTCATCATAAAGTTTTCTAGGGATAGAAACTTCCAATTCAAGTTTTTCTTCATAAGATTGCATTAAAGCATCAACGATATGTTTAGTAAAAGCCTTATTTTGACTATAAGCATGCGGAGAATTTAGCACGGATTGCAACAAGGAAATACAATCTATTAAAGAGCAATTATCATAATTAAATTCCTTGACATCCAAAATAGTGGGTTCATTGCTATCTAAAGTTTTTACATCTTCCATCCCACTTTTACCAAATTTTGCATCAAGATCTAAAAACTCTGAATCATTGGGATGCCTTCTAACTAAAGTTGAATCATCTCCAGTCCCATCATTATCAAGATTCATATTGCAAAACAAAGATTTAATAGGAGACACATCAATAACTTTTAGATCTTCATCATTATTATCATTGAAACTAGAAGAACATGCTTTCACAAAGCAATCTTTTTTAGCACGCATCCTAGCGGTTCTTTCTTTGCACTCATCAACGGAAATTCGCATAGCTTTGAGAGACTCATTGATATCATGCTTAGGTGGAATAGATCTAAGTTTCAAAGAATCAACATCAAGAGAAATTATATCCACGTTCCTAGCCAACTAATCAATCTTAGACAATTTTTCTTCAATCAAAGCATTGAAATTCTTTTGAGAAATCATAAATTCCTTAACACTAGTCTCAAAATCAGAGGGAATCTTATTAAAATTTCCATAAGAGTTGTTGTAGGAATTACCATAATTATTAGAGGAATTACTAGGATACGGCCTAGGATTAAAATTTCCTCTATAAGCGTTGTCACCAAAATTGTTCCTGCCAACAAAATTCACATCCATAGATTCATTATTATTCTCAATCAAAGTAGATAAAGGCGTATCATTAGGATCAGAAGAAACACTCTTATTAGCAAAGAATTTCATAAGTTCATCATCTTTCCACTCAAAACATTAATCTCTTTAATTGCATGCACCTTCTTACTAGTAGATCTTTCAGTGTGCCATTGAGAATAATTAACCATAACATTATCTAGGAGTTTAGTAGCTTCTCCTAAAGTGATTTCCATAAAGTGCCTCCCACGGCCGAATCTAAAAGATTTCTAGAAGCAAAATTTAATCCGGCATAAAAATTGTGTATAATCATCCATAAATTCAAACCATGTGTAGGGCAATTACGTATCATTAATTTCATCCTCTCCCAAGCTTGTGCAACATGTTCATGATCAAGTTGCTTAAAATTCATGATATTGTTTCTAAGAGAGATGATCTTAGCGGGAGGAAAATATTTAGAGATAAAAGCATCTTTGCACTTATTCCAGGAATCAATACTATTTTTAGGCAAAGACGAAAACCAAGTTTTAGCACGATCTCTAAGAGAAAACGGAAATAGCTTCAGTTTAACAATATCATTGTCCACATCTTTCTTCTTTTGCATATCACATAAATCAACAAAGCTATTTAGATGGGTAGCGGCATCTTCACTAGGAAGGCCGGCGAATTGATATTTCATGACAAGATTCAGCATCGGTAAGAGGAGCAATCGGAGTGCTAAGAAAATCATTGTTGTTGGTATTGGCAAATTCACACAATTTAGTATTATCTTGAGCCATCGTGACAAGCAAGCAATCCAGCACACAAGCAAACAAGAAGCTAGCGAAAAGAGACGAACTAGAAAAGAGAAGGGGAACGGAAAAGGAGGGTGAATAAAATGGCAAGGGTGAAGTGGGGGAGAGGAAAATGAGAGGCAAATGGCAAATAATGTAATGCGAGGGATAAGAGTTTGTGATGGGTACTTATGTCTTGACTTGTGCGTAGACTCCCCGGCAACGGTGCCAGAAATCCTTCTTGCTACCTCTTGAGTAATGCATTGGTTTTCCCTTGAAGAGGAAAGGGTGATGCAGCAAAGTAGCGTAAGTATTTCCCTCAGTTTTGAGAACCAAGGTATCAATCCAGTAGGAGGCCACACGCAAGTCCCTCGTACCAACACAAACAAATAAGAACCTCGCAACCAACATGATAAAGGGGTTGTTAATCCCTTCACGGTCACTTACGAGAGTGAGATCTGATAGAGATAATAATAATAAGATAAATATTTTTGGTATTTTTATGATATAGATTGAAAGTAAAGATTGCAAAATAAAATAGATTGGGAACTTATATGATAAAAGATAGACCCGGGGGCCATAGGTTTCACTAGTGGCTTCTCTTAAGATAGCATAAGTATTACGGTGGGCGAACAAATTACTGTCGAGCAATTGATAGAAAAGCGAATAATTATGAGAATATCTGGGCATGATCATGTATATAGGCATCTTGTCCGTGACAAGTAGACCAACTCCCGCCTACATCTACTACTATTACTCCACACATTGACCACTATCCAGCATGCATCTAGAGTATTAAGTTCATAGGAACAGAGTAATGCATTAGGTAAGATGACATGATGTAGAGGGATAAACTCAAGAAATATGATATAAATCCCATCTTTTTATCCTCGATGGCAACAATACAATACGTGTCGTTTCCGTTTCTGTCACTCGGATTGAGCACCGCAAGATTGAACCCAAAGCTAAGCACTTCTCCCATTGCAAGAAAGATCAATCTAGTAGGCCAAACCAAAATGATAATTTGAAGAGACTTGCGAAGATAACCAATCATACATAAAAGAATTCAGAGAAGAATCAAATATTGTTCGTAGATAGACTTGATCATAAACCCACAATTCATCGGATCTCGACAAACACACCACAAAAAGAGTTACATCGAATAGATCTCCAAGAAGATCGAGGAGAACTTTGTATTGAGATCCAAAGATAGAGAAAAAGCCATCTAGCTAATAACTATGGACCCGAAGGTCTGAGGTAAACTACTCACACATCATCGGAGGGGCCATGGAGTTGATGTAGAGGCCCTCCGTGATCGATGCCCCCTCCGGCGGAGCTCCGGAAAAGGCCCCAAGATGGGATCTCTTGGGTATAGAAGGTTGCGGTGGTGGAAATAGGGTTTCATGGTGCTCCTGGATGTTTTCAGGGTATATGAGTATATATAGGAGGAAGAAGTAGGTTGGTGGAGCCACGAGGGACCCACGAGGGGGAAGGGCATGCCCAGGGGGTAGGCGCGCCCCCCTGCCTCGTGGACTCCTCGTTGGTTGCTTGACGTCCACTCCAAGTCCTCTGGATCACGTTTGTTCCAAAAATCACGCTCCCGAAGGTTTCATTCCGTTTGGACTTCGTTTGATATTCCTTTCCTGCGAAACACTAAAATAGGCAAAAAAAACAGTAATTTGCACTGGGCCTTGGGTTAATAGGTTAGTCCCAAAAATAATATAGAAGTGTATAAATATGCCCATTAAACATCCAAAACAGAATATATAATAGCATGGAACAATAAAAAATTATAGATACGTTGGAGACGTATCAAGTGGTCACTGGAAGCGGAACTTCCCCAAGTATTTGGCGGATAAGAAGGATGGCAAAGTGAAAGGTATATTCGATATACATGTTATTGATGTATACCTTACTAATGCTCGTAGTAGCACCTGGGTATTTTATACTGGTTCTGTTGCTCATATTTGCAACTCGAAACTAGGGCTACAGATTAAACAAAGATTGGCTAAGGACGACGTGACGATGCGCATGGGAAATGGTTCCAAAGCCGATGTGATCGCCATCAGCACACTGCCTCTACATCTACTGCCGGGATTAGTTTTAGACCTAAATAATTGTCATTTGGTGCCAGCGTTGAGCATGAACATTATATCTGGATCTTGTTTGATGCAAGACGGTTATTCATTTAAATCAGAGAATAATGGTTATTCTATTTATATGAGTAATATCTTTTATGGTCATGCACACTTGATGAGTGGTCTATTTTTGTTGAATCTCGATTGTAGTGATACACATATTCATAATATTAAAGCCAAAAGATGCAAGGTTAATAATGATAGTGCAACTTATTTGTGGCACTCTCGTTTAGGTCATATTGGTGTAAAGCGCATGAAGAAACTCCATGATGATGGGCTTTTGGAATCACTTGATTATGAATCACTTGTTGCTTGCGAACCATGTCTCATGGGCAAGATGACTAAGACTCCATCACTACAAAAAAGACACATCCGTGACATTTTGGGCCGAACAAATTTTTTTTTGTCATACTTATGACACTTCTATGACGATAATTGTGACAAAACCCGGTATCATCATAGATGTGGTGGGCTCCTACTTCTATGACAAAAAATTATGATAGAAAATGGGCTTTTCGTCCTGGGCGGGCCGGAGACGCAGCTGCATGACATTCTTTGGGCCGTCCAAGACGGAAAAAACCGTGGTAGAAGCGAGGGCGAGGAAAATATCGGGGTGTTCCCGGTTACGGTGGGTGGTCAGGGCCGACCGATGCATGGAGGTTTGCGTGTTTCTCTCGTACACGCACGCGCGTGGGTGCGAGGCGTTGGGCTCTAACTGAACCCGAGCGAGGCGTTCGCCTACTGAACCCGAGCGATTGCACTGCAGGCTACGCGTTACTGAACCCGAGCGATCGATCGATGACTGTTAACTGAACCCGATTGAGCGATTCCTTCGCTACTGCTGCTAACTGAAACCGATCGATCCTGCCTCTGGATAAACAGTGAGCGTTGCTGAGGGGGTTTGGATGAACAGTTCCCGGTGGGGGTGGATGAACAGGACCCCGTGGTGTTGCCTCTGGATGAACAGGATCCTGATCGATCGAGCCGGTTGGGGCTCGATGAATAGGACCCCGTGGAGGGCTGGATGAACAGTAGACGGTGGAGGGCTCGATGAACAGTAGCCCGTGCAGAGGGCTAGTTGAACAGTAGCCGGTGGAGTAGCGTGCGGTGGAGGCTGGAGGAGGTCAACGGTGGATGAACAATCGTAGGTGGAGGCTGGAGGAGGTCGACGGTGGATGAACAGTCGCAGGTGGAGGCTGGAGGAGGTCGACGGTGGATGAACAGTAGCCTGTGGAGGCTGGAGGGGGTCGACGGTGGAGATGAATAGTATCGTGTGGAGTCCCGTTTTGCGGTACGCCACACCCCTCCCGATGAACAGGACCCCCATTTCGACCGTAACGCTCCAACACAAGTCCGTTTCCTCCGTTTTGCGGTACGCCACACCCCTCCCGATCAACATGACCCTGTTTCGACCATAGGAGGTCTATTTCCTCCATTTTGCGGTATGCCAGACCCCTCCTGATGAACAGGATCCCGTTTCGAACATGTCCGGTCGAACACAAGGTCGTTTCCTCCGTTGTGCGGTACGCCGGCCTCATTTCCATCGGCTGTTCCGTCCAAGCCGGTTGGCTCCCACACATCTAGTTGCCTCCCGATGAACACGGCGCATTCCGTTGCCTCCCCATGAACACGACGACGCAGTTTCTCCGTTCCGACCCAGCCATGTACACGAGCCCTGGCCGTACGTATGCGCGAGTAGGCATTCGAGACCCCGCCCGTATGTACGTACGTGGCCATATTTTCTTTCTTGCACACTGGCCGATCTACGTACGTGTACATGCTACGTGCACGCCTCTACTACGACATGTGTGCTCCTCTACATCGATCAGTATGTACATACACGTTCGTGACCAGAATGACAATGTACGTACACTTCGACCAGGTGGGTCCCGACTATTAGGCACTTCCTTGTGTGCGAAGATGTAGCTGGTGGGTCCCAGCAGTCAGGGGGCGAATCGTTTTGTTTTGCCCAGACGCACTTCCTTGCGTGCGAAGATGTAGCTCGTAGGTCCCAACAGTCAGGGGGGAAACATTTTTTCGTTAAATACGGTTGCCTGTCTGGTGGGTCCCTGTTGTCAGGTGGAGGAATCATTATTTTCCGCGTAATAAGGAGGCACTTCCTTGCTGCGGCCGTGGACCAAGCTGTCAGCCTCTCCACGTATAGTCCACGTCCGATGGAAGCCGTTCCTTGACCACATTGACCACGCCGCGCCGAGAGCACCAGGGCGGTGGATGACGGCGAGGCCTAGGAAGGGGACGACACAGAGCCAGGGAAGACAGGCAGTGGATGCCCACGCGTAGAGGAGTATGAGGGTTCACTGGTCCGCTGGGGTGTGAGGCTGTCGTCACCGCAGAATAACAGGGGGTGTGGGTGAGCAGAGGGATGGCCTGGCCAGCGGTGGGAGTAGTAGGGGGCGGTGAGGCCTCCGCGACATCACAGCCGGCCACGGGAGGCAGGAGCACGAGGCACGACCGACGCTGGTTTGGGCGGCTGGAGCAAGAAGACCAGAGGTTGAAGAAGCACTACGGCCGTTGGATGGACATCATACGGTCACTGGAGCTAGAATCGTGCATATTGACTAAGTTGACAAAGCCATCCGTCCCTGTCAACTTAGTAGGCCCACAAGTCAGCCTCCCACTTTACTGAGTCCCAGCTAGCAGGGGGAGTATTCATTTTCTGTGTGTAATAAGGAGGCACTTCTTTGCGTGCAAAGATATAGCTGGTGGGTCCGAGCTGTTAGCGGCGGTAACGTTTTTTCGCAAAATACAGAGGCCCTTTTGGTGGGCCCCAGATGTTAGGTGGAGGAATCAATATTTTGCGCGTAATAAGGAGGCATTTTATTGCGTGCGGCCGTGGACCCAGCTGTCACCCTCTCCACGTACATTCCACTTCAGATGCATGTCGGTCGTTGACCACGTTGACCAGGCCGCACTGAGAGCACCAGGGCGGTGGACGACGGTGAGGCCTAGGAAAGGAACGACACAGAGCCAGGGAAGACTCGGAAGTTGTTTCCGACACGGAGGGGAGTATGACTGTACAAGGGTTTACTAGTTCGTCTGCTGTCGCCGAAGAATAACAGCAGGTGTGGGTGAGTAGAGGGATGGCTTGGCCAGTGATGGGAGTACGGTGGGGCGGTGAGGCCTGCGCGGCAGCACAGCCGGCCGCGGGGAGGAGGGAGCAGGCAGTCCCGCCGGCGCTTGTTTGAGCGGCTGGAGCAAGAAGAGCAGAGATTGAAGAAGCACGATGGCCGTTGGATGGACATCCAACAGTCACTGCTTGTGCGGCAACCTTTTTTTTAAGAAAGCCTCAAATCTGTGGAAAACAGCATGCTGCCCATCTGCCATTATTTCTAATAATTTACAGTCCATTTGCTTATTCTTAAGGTTTTTTGGAGCTCATATTCTTTTTGTTAGCATTACATCCCATATTGTGGCCACGGTTAAAAAATTATACGAAATTTTGCATATTTCGGTGCGGTCCGAACTGTTTTTAATCCCGAAATTTCGAGTCACATTCAAACAGATTTTAAAAATAAATGTATATCAATATAAAATCCAACAAATTGTCCACGCATAAAAATCAATGCAATTTAAAATCTCAAAATGAAAAAAAGAAATTTGAAACTAATTGCCGGTTTGATGTGTTTTAAAAATGTACAACCCATTTCTCATTACTGATACGCCATTTTCTCGGCCAGCCAGATGAAGCTCTCTTCGTCTTGAAAGATTTGCAGCCCAACAGGCCTGACAAAGCGACTTACTTGGCATATCACAAAAAAACTGGGCTAGCCATTTTCAGAAAGAAAAAAACTACTGGGCTGGTCTGTGGTAAACATAAAAGAGAAGGCTATCTAGACAGAGCAGAGTGCCCCGCACAACCCAGTTGACACCCTGCTTCCGTCTCAAAAACAAATTAGATAAATGCCACTCCAATTATGGCGATTCATAAAAATGCCACTGCAATTTCCAAACTTTGAAAAATGCCACTGCAATTTTTGCAAACTTTGGAAAATGCCACCGCAATTTGCAAACTTTGAAAAACGTCACTCCAGACTTCAAAAAATGCCACTGGAAATGGCATGAAATGGCATTTTTCAAAGTTTAGAAATTGTAGTGGCATTTCTCGGAAACACCAGATTTGGAGTGGCATTTATCAAATTAACCCAAAACAAAAATAACTGGGCGAGCTGCTAGGTCCCTGGTGTCAGCCACTCGTTGTGCAATTCTCTCGTTTATTGACTACATTGACAATGGCATGGGACCCAAATGTCAGAAATCCATTATGAGGAGCCATTTTTTATTGGCTTGAAATAAGGAGGCACTTGCTTGCATACTGCCATGACCTTGGCGGGTCCCTGCTGTCATCCTCTCCACGTACAATCATCTCCTGATTCTGTACGCGTCAACTTGGTAGGCCCACAAGTCAGCCTCTAAACCAGTGGAGGACAAATACAACCCATTAAAAAAAATAACAGCCCATTCCATACGTTCAAACGGAAAGTTCAACATTCAGAGCAAAGTAACTGGTCTGATCCACATCTAGAGTACCGAACTCCCACATTGACAACCATCATAGCCAAGTTAACTATCTACTCCCACTAATACTCTAGTAGCGTACAAGTAGTAACTTACTCTTAGCTAACTAGACGATGCCGGCCACCATCTACGGTACACGCTAAACGCCAGCATCGGCGTCCTCCGCTTCGCCTCGGACTTGCCAGAGGTGCGATAGGGCGCGTTGCTCGCGCGCGTTGGCCCTTTCCATGCCGGCGTGGTCCACCGAAGCTTCGGCTTCTAAGCAGGAAACCCACTTGACGAGCTAGTACTAAAAATCGGCGTCGCGAACGCGTGCGTGCCCGGCAGCCTCCATGGCTATTTGCCGGGCGCCGGCCTCCACGTAGTCGGCCCAGTTGCGGGCGCTCTGCTCGCGACTCAGGGTGTCGGTGCGCTGCTGCTCCATGTCCCGCTGGTGGCGCAAATCGGCAATATGCTGCTCCTCCGCCAGGCGATCGCTCTCCAACAACTCCTCATAGTCTGCATTGCCATCTAAAGACCGATGGAATGCATCCTCCCTCCGTTTGCCTTCCGGTGAAAAATCAAGCACTAGTTCTGGTGGTGACCGCCTCCGGTGTCGCCTATCGCGGACGAGCGGGGGCATGTCGGACGTCGCGAGAGCGAGGATAAGTGGCGAGCGATGTCGGGCCGGTGGAGGCTTATGAAGATAGGGCGAGTTGGGTGATGGTGCCACCGGAGAAGCCCGGGAAACAGTAATTATAGGCGGAAGGTAGGCGAAGTAGTGTGTCACGGGAAATGCGACAGTCATCGCGGTCATCGGAATTCAATGCATAAGCAGGCATGGCTTAGCGCGCCAGCTTGTCATGGAAAACTAGAAAAACTGAAATTATGACTGTGTCGTCCCGTCCCGTCAGTGGTGCGTCCCGTCCGTGTTGGGTCGCACGCCGGCATGACGGTCAAACGAGTGCACTCGAATCATCCAGACGAGGTACTCCCTCCTTGTCAAAAATGATTCCACCACTCATCATCTAGCTTGGTTGGTTAGATTTTTGAATTAAGCCCTGCAAACCGGAAAGGAGGTAGTACATGCGTGATCCGCTATTTATTCGTGTAGGATCGAGTAGGTTGTTTTTTGAATTGAGACCTGCAAACCGGAAAGGAGGTAGTACGTGTGTGTTCTGCTATTTATCCGTGTAGGATCGAGTAGGTCGAATAGTGTATGTGTAGGATCGAGTAGGTCGGATGGTGTACGTGTACGATCGCATTAGCTGATGAACGTTCGCTGGGAGATAAGGCATTTGCGAACGTTTTTGCTGGCAGTTTCTTCAGATTCGCATGGCATTTTCTTCAGAGCAGCTTGTCAGTTTCTTCATAGGTAGGCATTTTTATTCAAAAAAAACTACCACTTCGGATCTTGCGTCGGAACTAAAACTGCCAGAAGCGCATTAGTAGGCTAGCTAGTGATCGATCAGTAACTTGTAAACACTGAGCGAACAGAAATAAGGAACTGTTAGTAACTTGTAAACACTGAGAACACATAAATGAGGATCATGCTATGCACAGCAGTAAGAGCCGATCCGTTCAAAATGTTCACACAAGACTCATAGGCCTGGCATTGTAATATGTTCACATTAGTAGCCCAAATTCAAAACCAACTAGTACGATTCCCATACATAAGATCAACATGTTAATGCATCTCAATGATTCACAGATCATATATAAATATGTAGCTCCAAAAGCAAAGATCTAGAAAAAACATATGTTCTTTCTACTAACGTGGATACTTCTCTTGGCCAACATTTAGTACAAACTGGAAGACAAATTTGTTTGTGAAGTCTACAATTCCTCTTGCAAACTTAAGTGGTTTCACCAACAGCTGGAACCATGAGAATGAACCACACATGATGGAGGAACATCCACTGCAATATGATTTGGTCTTCTCTCGATCACACGGCAAGACTATTTCCGGAATACAAACTTTAACTTAGGCAAAATGATGCCCATTGTATAATAACACCAAAGCAATGAAGCACCTAGTGTTGGCCAATAAATAGTACAATACTACTTTTCTGTAGTCCATGAAGTGACTATCCAATCTTTTTGTGTTTATTTTCAAATGGCACTGCATGCAGTGACTATACTATTCTCTTGTGCAGTTCAACCAAAATTACGGTCACTTTGTGTGTTTGCCAAATAGTAACGGGCAGACATCTCTGTCTGCACAAATATCAAGCAACTAGTAAATATATACCCCACCTTGTATTTTCAGTTTAAACATGTCTCTTCCGCTTAGCATCTGTCATGTTTTGCACTGGACAATTTGATAGTCATGTTTTGTCCTGGACAATTTCATACTGAATTGATTTGCTGGTTCAGAGCTGAAATATAACGCCTATTCTTCATCAGACCAAGGATATCCATGTTCGTAGTGATGGAAGAGGTGAAATCGATACAACCGAAATTGAGCATCCAATCATTGATCCTATCCTGCACCTCCAATGTAGGTCCACCCTGCCAATAAATTCACATGCAAACCACTAGTATTACTATCTAATGGCAGTACAAAAAGAGTAGCAAGATAGTAGCAAACCATGTACCTTCGTAATGAACAACTCATAGCGCCACCAATTGGATATAAAGCTTTGGAAGAAAACATGCTCCTAATGTTAAACCAGTTGGACTTTTTGTGCAGTTCCACTAAAATCGAGCATCCCTATTTGCATAGATATTGAAAATGTGATTACTATAAAAGTGGCACTAGTTGAAGCATAGACTCACAAATATAAGCATTCCATGTTTGCAAAAATCTGAAGGTAGTAACAAGTTTTATCACTGGTATACTGGTTGTTGATAACCCACAAGTATAGGGGATCGCAACAGCTTTCGAGGGTAGAGTATTCAACCCAAATTTATTGATTCGACACAAGGGGAGCCAAAGAATATTCTCAAGTATTAGCAGCTGAGTTGTCAATTCAACCACACCTGAAAACTTAGTATCTGCAGCAAAGTGTTTAGTAGCAAAGTAATATGATAGTGATGGTAACGGTAACAAAAGAGTAACGAAAGCAAAGTAATGTTTTTGGTATTTTGTAGTGATTGTAACAATAGCAACGGGAAAATAAATAAGCGTAAACCAGTATATGGAAAGCTCGTAGGCATCGGATCAATGATGGATAATTATGTCGGATGTGGTTCATCATGTAACAGTCATAACCTAGGGTGACACATAACTAGCTCCAGTTCATCAATGTAATGTAGGCATGTATTCCGAATATAGTCATACGCGCTTATGGAAAAGAACTTGCATGACATCTTTTTCCTACCCTCCCATGGCAGCGGGGTCCTAATAGAAACTAAGGGATATTAAGGCCTCCTTTTAATAGAGAACCGGAACAAAGCATTAGCACATAGTGAATACATGAACTCCTCAAACTACGGTCATCACTGGTAAGTATCCCGATTATTGTCACTTCGGGGTTAACGGATCATAACACATAATAGGTGACTATAGACTTGCAAGATAGGATCAAGAACACTCATATATTGGTGAAAACAGAATAGGTTCAGATATGAAATCATGGCACTCGGGCCCTAGTGACAAGCATTAAGCATAGCAAAGTCATAGCAACATCAATCTCAGAACATAGTGGATACTAGGGATCAAACCCTAACAAAACTAACTCGATTACATGATAAATCTCATCCAACCCATCACCGTCCAGCAAGCCTATGATGGAATTACTCACGCACGGCGGTGAGCATCATGAAATTGGTGATGGAGGATGGTTGATGATGACGACAGCAACGAATCCCCCTCTCCGGAGCCCCGAACGGACTCCAGATCAACCCTCCCAAGAAGTTTTAGGGCTTGGCGGCGGCTCCGTATCGTAAAACGCGATGATTTCTTCTCCTCGATTTTTTTCTCCCCGAAAGCAGTTATATAGAGTTGGAGTTAGAGTCAGAAAGTCTCCAGGGGGCCCACGAGGTAGGGGGTGCGCCCCCACCCTCGTGAGAAGGGTGTGGGCCCCCTGGTCTTCATCTTTGGCGAGGATTTATTATTATTTATTGTAAGACATTTCGTGGAGTTTCAGGTCATTCCAAGAACTTTTGTTTTCTGCACATAAAACAACATCATGGCAATTCTGCTGAAAACATCGTCAGTCCGGGTTAGTTCCATTCAAATCATACAAGTTAGAGTCCAAAATAAGGGCAAAAGTGTTTGGAAAAGTAGATACGACGGAGACGTATCAACTCCCCCAAGCTTAAACCCTTGCTTGTCCTCAAGCAATTCAGTTGACAAACTGAATGAAATATAAAAAATTTACAAACTCTGTTTGCTCGTGTTGTTGTAAATATGTCAAGCTAGCATTCAAGTTTTCAGCAAAGATTATAACTAACCACATTTGCAATAATTCTCAGATCTCATAATTTCCCATATCAATAGCATAATCAACTAGCAAGCCATAATAATAAATTTCGGATGACAACACTTTTTCAAAACAATCATAATATGATATAACAAGATGGTATCTTGCTAGCCCTTTCTGAGACCGCAAAACATAAATGCAGAGCACCTTTAAAGATCAAGGACTGACTAGACATTGTAATTCATGGTAAAAGAGATCCAATCATAGTCACACCCAATATAAATTAACAGTGATGAATGCAAATGACAGCTGCGCTCTCCAGCTAGTGCTTTTAAGAAGAAGGTGATGACTCAACATAAAAGTAAATAGATAGGCCCTTCGCAGAGGGAAGCAGGGATTTGTAGAGGTACCAGAGCTCAGTTTTGAAATAGAGATAAATAACATTTTGAGTGGTACATTATAGGCGGTTCCCAAACAGAATGGTAAAGTTTATACTCCCCCTCCACCAACAAACATCAATCCATGGCTTGCTCGAAATAACGAGTGCCTCCAACATACATCAGGTCCCAGGGGGAGTTTTGTTTTGCAATTATTTTTGATTTAGTTTGCATAAAGCATGGGACTGGGCATCCCGGTGACCAGCCATTTATCTCGTGAGTGAGGAGCGGAATCCACTCCTCTTGAGAATAACCCGCCTAACATGGAAGATACAGACAGCCCTAGTTGATACATGAGCTATTCGAGCATACAAAACAAGATAATTATTTAAAGGTTTAGAGTTTGGCACATACAAATTTATTTGGAACGGCAGGTAGATACCGTATATAGGAAGGTATAGTGGACTCATCTGAAATAACTTTAGGGTTTAAGGGATTGGATGCACAAGGAATATTCCCGCTTAGTACAGGTGAAGGCTAGCAAAAGACTGGGAAGCGACCAACTAGAGAGCGACAACAGCCATGTACATGCATTAAAATTAATAAACATTGGATGCAAGCATGAGTAGGATATAATCCACCACGAACATAAATATCGTGAAGGCTATGTTGATTTGTTTCAACTACATGCGTGAACATGTGCCAAGTCAAGTCACTTAAATCATTCAAAAAAGGATACCACCCTATCATACCACATCATAACCATCTCAATAGCATGTTGGCACACAAGGTAAACCATTATAACTCATAGCTAATCAAGCATGTCACAAACAACTATGATCTCTAATTGTCATTGCAAACATGTTTATTCATAACAAGCTGAATCAAGAATGATGAACTCATCATATTTACAAAAACAAAAGAGGTCGAGTTCATACAAGCTTTTCTCATCCCAGCCAGTCCATCATATATCATCATAATTGCCTTTCACTTGCACGATCGAACGATATGAATAATAATAAGAGTGCACGTGCATTGGACTAAGATGGAATCTGCGAGCATTCAATAAACAGGAGGAGACAAAGCCATATGGACTCTTTTGTCAGATCAACAATAATGCATAAAAGAGCCACTTCAACAATTTAAATATGGTCTTCTCCTATCGACCCCCCCAAAAAAGAAAGGAAATAAAACTATTTACACGGGAAAGCTCCCAACAAGCAAAAGAAGAATGGAATTTTTTTTTGGGTTTTCTTTTTAATTACTACTATAAGCATGAAAAGTAAATTACTACTAATTTTTTTGTTTTTCTTAAGGTTTATTAAAAACACAAGAAGAAAACATAAAATAGAAAATAAAGTAGTATGGATGATACAATGAAAAAGTATGAGTATCGACATCTAGCAATGAGTGTGTGTGAACATAAATGTAATGTCGGTGGAAAATACGTACTCCCCCAAGCTTAGGCTTTTGGCCTAAGTTGGTATATGGCCACGACTGGCCTGACTGATATCCGTAGTAAAAGTTGGGGTCGTACTGAGATGCAGCGGCTATCGCCTCCTGAGTTGCAGTGTGGCGACGAGCGGCCTCCGCTCTCCTCTCATACTCATCTGCTTCCTCTCTGGTAATAATATATCCTCCTCTTGCTTGATAATCAAAAAAAGCAGGAGCAGTGAGAGTAATATGGACAGCACGACGTCTGTCAAAGATTAGTCGGTACTGGAAAGGTGATTCGTTCCTCTCGACAAAATGGTGGTGAACCATAGCATTAAAATCTAGATAGGCAGGAGGTAATTCAATATCATCTTCGCGTACATCTATACCAAGAAAATTAGCTACGCGGGTTGCATAAATTCCACCAAAGAAATCTCCATTACGTCAATTATGATGCAACCTACGAGCTACTATGGCTCCCAAATGATAAGATTGGTCTCCTGACACAGCACTCCTGAGAATGCTAAGGTCGGACACACATGTGACATGCTTCATCCTTAGCATTTATGCACCTACCTATGAAGAAAGCAAAATGATGTATAACAGGAAAGTGAATGCTCCCTATGGTAGCTTGCGTTATATCTCTAGATTCCCCTACAATTATACTAGCAAGAAAGTTTCTAAATTCAGATTTAGGGGGATCCCTAACACTACCCCATTGTGAAAGTTTGCATGCAGTGGTAAAATCCTCAAAGTCCATGGTATAAGACTTATCATAAAGATCAAACAGGACAGTTGGAGAGTTACGTGATGTGGAAAATTCAAACCTCCTCACAAAGGAACTAGTGAGGTTATGATACTGACTGCACTTCTCTTCCTCGAAGCTCACAAGATCAGCGTTACGCAAATATGCGTTGAATTCTTTTTTTATTCCCGCTCGATCCATAAAATTTTTAGAAGACCACTCACAAGGACGCACTGGAGCGTCTCTTGGTGGTTCTTCGTCAGCATAACGTATTGCAAGCCTGCGTCCTTGCTTTTTTGAAGAACCACCTTGGAACATTTTCCTAAATTTTTTCTTCCTCTGAAAAATTCTGAAAAAAATTTAGTAACTTCAAAATAAAAGTAAACCAAACTCAATAATATTGATAGCAACTACTCCTACAAGTGCCTAGAGCCTATATCATGCATCAAAACTACTTTTGACCATATAAATTTGACATGCAAGCTCAAGAACAGGGTCACCTAAGCAGCAAAAATTTGTAATGAATAAAGCACTAGAACAAAAACTAATTGGACCAATGGAGGAGTCACATACCAAGGAACAATCTCCCAAGCAGTTTTGTGAGAGGTGCTTTGAGCAAGGAGATCAAAAATGGCAGCAAAGAGGGCTGGAACCCGTGCTTGAGTTGGTTTTTAGTGTTTGTGGAAGGAAGAAGAAGAGGATGGGTGCAGGAATAAGTGAAGGAGGGCCACCATGGGCCCACGAGGCAGGGGGCGCGCCCTCCACCCTCGTGGCAAGGTGGTTGGCCCCCTAGTGTGTTCTTTGTTTCATAAATCCTCAAATATTATAGAAAAAAAATCATATTTAATTTTCAGGGCATTTGGAAAACTTTTATTTTCGAGATATTTTTATATTTCGCGGATAATCAGATAATAGACAAAAAAATATTTATTTTTATTTAATTTAATTTAAAACAAAACATAAGCCAACCAACTCACCTTCAGAAGGCTCCCCCGATTGAGACTTCGTCGGCCGTCCGATCTGCCTTTCTGGCTCGCCTAAGCCATTGGATCTTCACTTGCGGTTAAATTATTTTCACCCTACGATTCATTTTTCTGCCCAATGACTGGTGGACTCGTCTCGTGTCAGTATTGGCTGGGTTGGCCGCGCCCGCGTGCAGGAGGTTTTCCCCGATCCGCACCCCGCGTTCCCCGCCAATCCATCACCCGCACCAGCCACCGCCCAAACCCTAGCCCCCTTTCCCCTCGATCCCCACAACCTCTCCCGCCTCTATCCCTCCTCCTCGCGTCACCACGGCCTCCGCCCCGGAGCCTCGCCGCCGCCTGATAATACTCCTCCACCATGCTAGCCCCTCCACCTCACCTTCCTTCTTTTTGTTATCTGCGCCCGTCATCGATGCCTGGTTCTAGATCGGGCGCGGGTTAGACGAGGTCGATGGTGGGGTGAATGGGCAGGGGAGGCGGGGGACGAGGGCAGGCAACAGTCGGCCCGTCGCGATGTGGTGAAGCTACAGGGAAGAGGGAGGAGGTCGGCGACAGGGTGAAGGAGCAAGCCGGCCCTCATGGAGGCAGCGCTACCAGCCAGCTAGGGAGGCGGTCCGGCTCGCCTCTGCTATGCCGTGAGCGGCGGCGCTACCTCTGCCTCCAGCCTCACCTCCTCTGCCAACCATGGGAAAAATTTGGGGAGACCCAAGGTGAGCTTCCCCTCCGTTGCATGACCCAAGGTGAGCTTCCCCTCTGTTGCATGCACTCCTGATCTCTAAAGATTTCTGTAGCCTAAATGCCTATGTACCATGTAAGCAAGCCCAACGTAATGCACACCATCAGCCTGATGAATGACCAAATGGTTTGTTTTTGTTGCCATATAGACCATTGACGGGTGTGCAGGAGCCCTTCTAATTGGTACTCTATGTGTGTTTTCTTTTCTTTTGTTGCAGAATAATAATTCAAGTGGATGGCCAATGCGCCTTGTTGTTTAGCGGTATGATGGTCGGTGAAAGTATGTTCTATATATATTGCAAGGTGATGGGCTGCTGACTTTTCTTGCCCACTTCTGTTGATTTCTACCCACTTCTGCTTAATTTGATCAGTTTTGCTAAAGCACATCTAGATGTGCCATAAGTATTGCACATCTAAGTCCTATGTCATTGATCTTACGTCGAGATTCGTGTGGATATTTCCTTTTTTCTTTTTTCTTTTCTCTTTATGCTTGATTCACTCACTTAGATGTGCAATAACTAGACCACATCTAGATGTGCCCTATACACACCCTAATTTGATATCTGATGTATAAGTAATGCACTAATATACAATACATAAAAAATGACCCGTGTTATATTTCAAAAGTATGGTTTTGCTATGCGCTGCTTGGAATCATTAGTGTTCGTTATTTTTGTTCAGATTTGTTGTGTATGCATGGTAGACCTTTGTAGGTTCTACTTTCTTATTCTTCAGCCATAATTCAGTTCATGACAGTTGCTGCTGTACCAAAGTGCAGACATTAAAATATTTTAGAACAGAACAATTAGATGCTTTGAGTCGTTCAAAACTGAAGGGAGCACCGAGGTATCACATTTGTAAAATCATGCATATGCAGGAGCTCAGCAGTCTACCGACCTAAATTTCTCCCTAACTTATGTCTTTTTGTTCAGTCCAGAATTTTAGGTTTCCTTGGTCACCACGGCCTCCTCTCTACTTGGCTCTCCTCTATCTTGTTTCTCTATAAAAAAATGGAAACTACCATGAGAGATAAATGCCAACTGAAAGTTAAATTCAGTTAGAAAGTTAAATTCAGTTAGAACTAGCTTTTTGCACGTGTGTTCTTGATTCTTCATGTACGACCACATAGTAGGGACGCAACAAATATTTGTTAGCTAGGTTGCTTGCCTAATGAAGCTCCCATGTGGACCATTTACTGCTCTGTGTTATTGGAATTTGTTTGTAGTGTTCGCTCAGTCTAAAGAAATTCATGTCATTTTCCTCCATTTATTTCCTTTTATGCATAAGTGCTACCTTTGGCAATTGCTCTGTCAGCCTATTAATCACCGAGAAAGGTTTTTATGCAATCTGCTGAATAAGCTCACATTGTTGATTGCAGGATCATAAGATGCTTTTACACATGATTGTGTGATGCTCAGAGACATTTTGCACAGAACTTCTTGTGAAGCTTGATTTTATTCAGGTGCCTAACTGACTACCATTTCCTCGGCGTTTGTGCTTACCAGCATGCCGTAAACTTCTTGTGAAGCTCGCTGTTTCATGTGCCTAACTGACTGCCGCTTTCTATGTTCATGCTTATTTGCATCCAGACGGTGATTTTGGGCTGAAAGATTATTGCAAGCTTAGAATCTTTTAAATGTCCTTATTGACATGATTCGTATGATAAACTTCCAAAATATTCATTTAACGTTGCTATTTTTCTTTTCAGAGCCATATGATTTTTTATAGAAACATGAGCAGAGTAAAATGGACACAGCTTCTGGTACATCTGAGGTATAGAATTGGCAATCTTCATTGAATGTTGTAACATATTTACAACTAGATTCAGTTTTAAATCAGAAATAGAAGTCGTTTAAGTTTCGGATAGTTATATGATGTGCCAAGTGCATGCTTTACAGTTACCTTGCAAGTGTCGTGATGTTGCATAGATATTTCTTTATCTATATGAATGTTGGACCCTGCGTGATTGATCTTATTTTGTTCCTATGTGAGAACTAGCTCTCCTTTAGTAGTGTAGTACTTCTATACTAAACTGAACCGGGAATGGTTTGATTGTGCTCTGTAGGACAGTGTGATTTATTTTCATAGAATGTTGTCATCTATATCTTGCTGAAGTACAGAACTATTGGTCAGTTAATTCTCTCACTCATCAATTTACAAATTCAGTATTTTATTTCACATGGGGCTTGGCTGGTTTACATTTAATTCATGCATCATATATGTTGTTTAGTTCAGACTTGTGCATGTGCATGCATTGGAATTGATTTAACAGAGATATAGCATGATTCTGTACATAAAAATAATATGAGTATGCATGATCTATGAATAAATGCTCGGATATAGTTAGTCATGAGATAGTAGGAGTACCATGGGCTTACAACTTCTGGATATTGTTAATACTTAATGGTCTGTAGTTGTTCAAAAATCTGGAATGTCTTTCGAGAACTGTTGATCAGTGTTGCTATGAGTATTTCTCAGAGTTTTGGTTGCGTGGATGTACATTAGAGTAGCAGAGGTTCTTATTTTACTTTGTCCAGAAGAGGGGATTTTACTTATTTTTGTTCACAATTTTTATCTAACTTTCCATCAGCACCGACGACCACAATGGGATGGATCAAGCAGCCAAGACTCAGAGTGTGGTCGACAGTGCGACTCTTCCAGCACTGAAGTTATGTCTTTTGGGCCAATTTCAATTGCCTCACTACCTGTACACATGGATCCTGTAGGTATTTCCTAATGTAAGTGTCACTGTTTTTCTTCTTTATGTACCTGGACGGGAGTGCTCATGAGGATGACGACATGCTACTGAACTCAAATTCAAAAATGAAGTTGGGGGCCTGGGGTTTGGAGCCCCTCAGTAGAAGTGCTCAGGCGGCATGTCACAGTTGTTTGCTGATAATTTACCAAGAACAAATTTTGCTTGTCTCTAGCATTAGGCTATGAGCCCTAAAGCAGTTCCAGTGTGATGATCTACCTCTTGACTAGGAAGGGGGGATTGAAAGATAGCACTTGTCGTTTGAAGCAATTAGTATTGGACTATTTGAGGAAGTAAATGTTTAAACCACTAAACCTTATATTCTTTTGTAAAAAGGAGGGTGCAGATAAATAAGAGTTGTTGGCAGCAGCAACCTACACATGTGGAAACAGTGGCTATGGCGGCTCAAAGGGAAGTTGTGGCCGCTAGACAGCAACTCACAACTTAGTGGCAGCTCAAAGTACATATAATCTATTTCTTCTTGGAGCTATCTACTATAATATTATGACTCGGTGCTAGCTGAAGCTTCTATTTTCTCGCCTTTTGTGGTGGCGGTGATTCCTTCAACTGCAGTAGTTTCTCTACGTGCCATTGTAAGTGTAGGTTTTCTACAGTTAAGCCTCTCGCATTGCAAAAAGCTACATTCCCTTGTTTTTCTATGTGCCATTGTAAGTGTAGGTTTTCTACCGGCTTCAACATAGATAATTAGCATGCGAGAGGCTTAACTGTAGCTTTTTGCGATGCTAGACGGACATATTCAGTACTGAAAATCTAGACTGTTCTTTCCACTCTGTAACAACTTCTATGCTTGCGCCACCATGATATCAGTACAACATTTCCCTATAAAATTTTGTTAGTTGCATGTAAACTGAATTGATTTACCAGTAAAAATCTGGACAACTGATTCCAGTCGATAATAACCATTGTGGCATTACCAAGATATGTCATGTATCTGCTCTGAGTTGTAGTATGTTGCAAAAAGTACAATAAGAAATAGAATGTATGCACTATGGCTAGCAGTAACTTTTTTTGACTTGTACAACATTTGATCTATCTATTTTTGCAGGCTATTCCTCTCGTTGCAACCTTTTCCCATAGAATCAAAAGGAATTAGATTGAAGAAATTGCAGGAGGTACTACTTCGTGTTCCATTAGCCTTACTTTTGGAGGCTTGTCTATATGTAGTCTTAGTGTCAGAGGTGTGTCAATAGTAGTATTAGTTTTTGATGCTTGTCTATATTAGTCTTATTTTTTGGATTACGTTTCTTTCCACCTGCATCCTCTCTTCATAATGGATTACGTTTCTTTGTTATTGCCATGTGTTACTTTTTCTCATTACTGTGATCATCAGTGCCCTTAGCAGTGGTTGTTCTTGCTTTATGGCTGCCTTCTCAGTGCACTTTTATTAGTTCTAATACATTAATATAATATGCTCGATTGACCATATTAATTATATATTTCACTTCACCGGGGCTGTTGGTCGAAGTGTTGGTTAAAATATTTTGGTGGCAGTGTATAAAACTAATTGTTGTACATGATTGTTAAGTGCACTTTTGAGCTTTGAGTAGACAAATGTGGTCATAATTACTTTAAAGGATCGTTAGTATATATTACTGTCGGATTTCCATGTTCAGTTATTCACACTATATTATTGCTTGATTCTGATAGCTTGCTATTATTAGAGCAGGAAGGGTATTCCTGGCGTGACATTCAAAAGCAGTCAAAACGGTGAGGTTTAGAACGGAGGAGCTCCGTGGAATTGTGGATAAAAAATTATCCATAACATGTCTGTCATTGCTCATGTCGACCACGGTATGTGACCGAGCAGTGACAGTTGTCTCTAATTATCAATCTTATATAGAGTCTTCTTGATTGATGATTTTGTAGCCTTCTCTTAGCTGTACCATATTAATTCTTAAAACTGGATCATTTAAAATTAGTTAGATTTAATGATTTGTTCCACTGTTTTCAAATAAGTAGTTTAAGCCCTTATTGTGTTCTGGAGCTTATTCTTTCTACCTTTTTATGATTGATTTATGCTCTCACAAGCTTAAATGTAACTATTGACATATAATCTCATGGCTCAAAGTCTTAGTTGTTGAATGTATTAAAATTTATAAGACCTGGAGTTTGCACTATAATTTCATCCAGTGGTATTCCCAGTAACTGAATGTTAAGAGCACTGACGATCCCAGGTTGTACATTTAGGTACTGGGAAATGCTTTTATCTTGCAGGCCAGTTTTACATTTATTTTTCAGTAACGAGATGACCATGAACAGGGTATCAAGGTATTTGCCTTGGCATTACTAACGTCGTGTTCAGATTACTAAAAGAAGGATTGATAACGGCATACCTTAACTCGACTGATGCTTTAACTGCTGCCTCTCTAAGCCTTGATTAGCCATGGAGATACTCAAGTTCCAAAGCCCCAAGTGAGGCTATCCTTCTAAGATCCGTTCATCCCAGTTCATTAATTTGTTTGAAATATATATGTATATTCCAATATTGCTCAATCTCCAGCTGGCCTCTAGGTTATCAGATGAAATCCGGTTAAATTTTAGGGAGGTTGACTAGGAGTGTTTCAAACTAAAGGCTTTGTTGTTGTTGTTTGAGTAGGAGTATCCCCCTTTTCTGTATAAATTTTGTTGCTATGAATAGTTGCATTGTTACGTCAGTGAAAAGTTCCTGGGCATAGTATGTGTTCCTCTAGACTTGGTTGAAAGTATTCCTTCTGTTATCCAGTTTCTCACTACGCATGTTACCTTTGTTGCTGAATTTTGCCTATAGTTTATATATAGTAGACTCACATGATTACCTGACGACTCATTCATGCAAGAACTATTGTTAATTTTTTCCTTTTCTGCAATGATGGTCGTAGCCCTTTGACTCTACAAGCCGCAAGGAGTGAAGTGTAGAAAATATGTCCATTGTCGTTGAATTGGTGGGATTGTCACCAAGTTAGTGCTGCAGATTTCTATTTTAGAGCAAGAAGCCAAATCATGTAGTTCATTGTAAATCTTGAAAAACTTATTTATTGTCACTTCTATATCTGTTATAAACTTTTTTTGTGATGTGCTACTTGTCAATCTTGGTTTGACCTTCCATTTCAAGTCTGCCCTTAAATTCCAGTAGACCAAAAAGTCCTTGTTTCTTCAATTGGTTTCTCGTTTCATGTTTGCACTTCTATTACAGTACAACATTTCATAAACATGGCATTGGTCATTGTTTGTCCAGTTCTCTTCAAAAAAAGAAGAGATGGCTATAGAGAGTTCATCCTTCTAACATAACAGAGCAGAGGAGTGGGAACTATAAACATGCCTCAATGAAGAGATGAAAAATGTTGTGCAAGACATTGGTTGTTAAGCTCCTTTAAAAAAATGAAGGAATTATAGTGCATCTGACCTATAAAGGGGTTGTGAGGGACAAAACGCTATGGATTCAGAGTAGTGGGAGGGCACAGTTTACCAACGACGCAAGGACAAAGTGTGACCTTGATTCCAAAGTTCCAGCTGACATAGTAGAATTGTATAGAGAGGATGCCTGCATTTTAAAAACTCTGTTACATAGTTTGAGGCTATGTTTCTTTCAATTTTCATTATTAAGAGGATCCTTATTATTGCCAAATTGTTAATTATTTTTAAATAGCTCTTGGTTTGAAATGGGACCATGTGCCATTTGGCGCAACAGGTACTGTTATTATACATCCTATTATTGACAGCAAGCCTTCATTGTTTTTTATTAAGGACCCTCGGGTTAAATTTGTTACCACATGTATTTCCTTTTCAACGCCCACATTAATTTAGCTGGTCTCTGTCATATGTCCTTGCAAAATGAAACTATTTTCATCGACAACATGTCTTTAGTGGGTCTCTGCGCCATTTGGCGCAATGGGTCAACTAGTATAAATAACAGAAAGTAAAAAAAGGGTACAGAAGGTTGTGCTTCTAGTTTTATCCATCTCATACTCGTCAAAAGGAATTCACTAACAAGGTTGATCAAGTCTTGTTAACAAACCCATTCCAATTAACATGAAACCGGAGAAATTTCAAATAACACTAGGTTACCCCAATGGGGATATGTACATCCCCAATAATAAGTATATCATATTTCTTCTTGACAGTAGGAAGAGGAAATTCAAAGCCTCCAAATATAATCGATGGAATGTTTCTGATAGAATTGATATTATGAACTTGAGGTTGTTTCCTCGGAAAATGTATCGTATGCTCATTACCATTAACATGAAAAGTGACATTGCCTTTAGTGCAATCAATAACAGCCCCTGCAGTATTAAGAAAAGGTCTTTCAAGAATAATAAACATACTATCGTCCTTGGGAATATCAAGAATAACAAAGTCCGTTAAAATAGTAACGTTTGCAACTACAACAGGCACATCCTCACAAATACCGACAGGTATAGCAGTTGCTTTATCAGCCATTTGCAAAGATATTTCAGTAGGTGTTAACTTATTCAAGTCAAGTCTACGATATAAAGAGAGAGGCATAACATTAACATCGGCTTCAAGATCACATAAAGCAGTTTTAACATAGTTTCTTTTAATGGAGCATGGTATAGTAGGTACACCTGGATCTCCATGTTTCTTTGGTATTCTACCTTTAAAAGTATAATTAGCAAGCATGGTGAAGATTTCAGCTTCCGGTATCTTTCTTTTATTTGTAATAATATCTTTCATGTACTTAGCATAAGGATTGGTTTTAAGCATATCAGTTAATCGCATACGCAAAAAGATAGGTCTAATCATTTCAGCAAAGCGCTCAAAATCCTCACCATCCTTTTTCTTGGATGATTTGGAAGGAAAAGGCATGGGTTTCTGAACCCATGGTTCTCTTTCTTTACCATGTTTCCTAGCAACAAAGTCTTTTTTATCATAATGTTGATTCTTTGATTGTGGGTTATCAAGACCAACAACAGGTTCAATTTCTACATCATTATCATTACTAGGTTGAGCATCATCATGAACATTATCATTAGGTTCATTACCAGATTGTGTTTCAGCATCAGAAATAGAAATATCATTTGGATTATCAGGTGGTTCAGCAATAGGTTCACTAGAAGTTTGCGCGGTTCTATCATTTTTCTTTTTCTTCCTTTTAGAAGAACTAGGTACATCTATGTTATTTCTCTGAGAATCTTGCTCAATTCTCTTAGGGTGGCCTTCAGGATATAAAGGTTTCTGAGTCATTTTACCAGTTCTAGTAGCCACTCTAACAGCATAATCATTATCTTTACTATTTAATTCATTGAGCAAATCATTTTGAGCTTTAAGTACTTATTCTACTTGAGTGATAACCATAGAAACATGTTTACTAATAAGTTTAAGTTCACATTTAACATTAGCCATATAATCACCCAAGTGTTCAAGCATATTTGAATTGTATTTCAATTGTCTACCAAAATAAGCATTAAAGTCTTCTTGCTTAGCCATAAATTTATCAAACTCATCTAAGCATGGGCTAACAATTTTGGTAAATGGGATTACAACTTTATCATATCTATAGAGAGAATTCACCTTTACTACCTGTGTCGGGTTATCGAGGTCTGGAGGTTCTTCAATAAATAAAGGATTAAGATCATATGTTTCTTCAATATGCAGTGAATTAAGACCATGTATTTCTTCAATAGGAGGTAAATTCTTAACATCTTCAGCTTTAATACCTTTTTTCTTTCATAGATTTCTTTGCCTCTTGCATATCTTCGGGACTGAGAAATAGAACACCTCTTTTCTTCGGAGTTGGTTTAGGAATAGGCTCATTAATTGGAGCAGGAGCTACCCAATTATTTTCATTTGTCAACATATTGTTCAATAAGATTTCAGCTTCATCCGGTGTTCTTTCCCTGAAAAGAGAACCAACACAACTATCCAGGTAATCTCTGGAAGCATTGGTTAGTCCATTATAAAAGATATCAAGTATTTTATTTTTATTAAGAGGATGATCAGGCAAATCATTAAGTAACTTGAGAAGCATCCCCCAAGCTTGTGGGAGACCCTCTTCTTTAATTTGCACAAAGTTGTATATTTCCTTTAAAGCAGTTTGTTTTTTATGAGTAGGGAAATATTTAGCAGAGAAGTAGTAAATCATATCCTGGGGACTACGCACACAACCAGGATCAAGAGAATTAAACCATATCTTAGCATCACCCTTTAATGAGAAACGGAAATATTTTGAGGATATAAAAGTAGCGAGTTCTCTTATCTTTAGTGAACATGGTGGCTATATCATTCAGTTTAGTAAGATGTGCCACAACAGTTTCAGATTCATAACCATGAAAAGGATCAGATTCAACCAAAATCATTATATCAGGATCAACAAAGAATTCATAATCCTTATCAGTAACAAAGATAGGTGAAGTAGCAAAAGCAGGGTCAGGTTTCATTCTAGCATTTAGAGATTGCTTACTCCATTTAGCTAATAATTTTTAAGTTCGGTTCTATTTTTGCAAGCTAAAATAGCAAAAAAAGCTTCCTGATCAAATAAATAACCCTCAGGAATAACAAGTGATTCTTCATCATCACTTTCATCAGTATCATCAGATTCCATATTTTCAATTTCTCTAGCCCTAGCAAGTTGTTCCTCGAGAAAATCACTAAGTGGCATAGTAGTATCAGGCATAGAGGTAGTTTCATCATAAGTATCATGCATAGCAGAAGTGGCATCATCAATAACATGTGACATATCAGAATGAATAGCAGAAGCAGGTGTAGGTGTCGCAAATTTACTCATAACAGAAGGTGAATCAAGTGCAGAGCTAGATAGCAGTTCCTTACCTCCCCTCGTAGTTGAGGGATAAATCTTAGTTTTTGGATCTCTCCTTGTCCTATTCGGACCAAGGGGGGGGGGGAGGGGCGCGCGGCCCATCTCTGGCCACCTCTCCTCTCTTCCACTAAGGCCCACTAAGGCCCATATACCTCCCGGGGGGTTCCGGTAACCTCCCGGTACTCCGGTAAAATCCCGATTTCACCCGGAACACTTTCGATATCCAAACATAGACTTCCAATATATCAATCTTTATGTCTCGACCATTTCGAGACTCCTCGTCATGTCCGTGATCACATTCGGGACTCCGAACAACCTTCGGTACATCAAAATGCATAAACTCATAATATAACTGTCATCGTAACTTTAAGCGTGCGGACCCTACGGGTTCGAGAACAATGTAGACATGACCGAGACACGTCTCTGGTCAATAACCAATAGCGGAACCTGGATGCTCATATTGGCTCCTACATATTCTACGAAGATCTTTTATCGGTCAGACCGCATAACAACATACGTTGTTCCCTTTGTCACCAGTATGTTACTTGCCCAAGATTCGATCGTCGGTATCCCATACCTAGTTCAATATCATTACCGGCAAGTCTCTTTACTCGTTCCGTAATACATCATCCCGCAACTAACTCAATAGTTGCAATGCTTGCAAGGCTTAAGTGATGTGCATTACCGAGAGGGCCCAGTGATACCTCTCCGACAATCGGAGTGACAAATCCTAATCTCGAAATACGCCAACTCAACATGTACCTTTGGAGACACCTGTAGAGCTCCTTTATAATCACCCAGTTACGTTGTGACGTTTGGTAGCACACAAAGTGTTCCTCCGGCAAACGGGAGTTGCATAATCTCATAGTCATAGGAACATCTATAAGTCATGAAGAAAGCAATAGCAACATACTAAACGATCGGGTGCTAAGCTAATGGAATGGGTCATGTCAATCAGATCATTCAACTAATGATGTGATCCCGTTAATCAAATGACAACTCTTTGTCCATGGTTAGGAAACATAACCATCTTTGATTAGCGAGCTAGTCAAGTAGATGCATACTAGTGACACTCTGTTTGTCTATGTATTCACACATGTATTATGTTTCCGGTTAATACAATTCTAGCATGAATAATAAACATTTATCATGATATAAGGAAATAAATAATAACTTCATTATTGCCTCTAGGGCATATTTCCTTCAGTCTCCCACTTGCACTAGAGTCAATAATCTAGATCACACAGTAATGATTCTAACACCCATGGAGCCTTGGTGCTGATCATGTTTTGCTCGTGGAAGAGGCTTAGTCAACGGGTCTGCTACATTCAGATCCGTATGTATCTTGCAAATCTCTATGTCTCCCACCTAGACTAGATCCCGGATGGAATTGAAGCGTCTTTTGATGTGCTTGGTTCTTTTGTGAAATCTGGATTCCTTCGCCAAGGCAATTGCACCAGTATTGTCACAAAAGATTTTCATTGGATCCGATGTACTAGGTATGACACCTAGATCGGATATGAACTCCTTCATCCAGACTCCTTCATTTGCTGCTTCCGAAGCAGCTATGTACTCCGCTTCACATGTAGATCCCACCACGACGCTCTGTTTAGAACTGCACCAACTGATAGCTCCACCGTTTAATGTAAACACGTATCCGGTTTGCGATTTAGAATCGTCCGGATCAGTGTCAAAGCTTGCATCAACGTAACCGTTTACGATGAGCTCTTTGTCACCTCCATATACGAGAAACATATCCTTAGTCCTTTTAAGGTACCTCAGGATGTTCTTGACCGATGTCCAGTGATCCATTCCTGGATTACTTTGGTACCTCCCTGCTAGACTTATAGCAAGGCACACATCAGGTCTGGTACACAGCATTGCATACATGATAGAGCCTATGGCTGAAGCATAGGGAACATCTTTCATTTTCTCTCTATCTTCTGCAGTGGTCGGGCATTGAGTCTGACTCAACTTCACACCTTGTAACACAGGCAAAAACCCTTTCTTTGCTTGATCCATTTTGAACTTCTTCAAAACTTTGTCAAGGTATGTGCTTTGTGAAAGTCCAATTAAGCGTCTTGATCTATCTCTATAGATCTTAATGCCTAATATGTAAGTAGCTTCACCGAGGTCTTTCATTGAAAAACTCTTATTCAAGTATCCCTTTATGCTATCCAGAAATTCTATATCATTTCCAATCAGTAATATGTCATCTACATATGATATCAGAAATGCTACAGAGCTCCCACTCACTTTCTTGTGAATACAGGCTTCTCCGAAAGTCTGTATAAAACCAAATGCTTTGATCACACTATCAAAGCGTTTATTACAACTCCGAGAGGCTTGCACCAGTCCATAAATGGATCGCTGGAGCTTGCACACTTTGTTAGCTCCCTTTGGATCGACAAAACCCTCTGGTTGCATCATATACAACTCTTCTTCCAGAAATCCATTCAGGAATGCAGTTTTGACATCCATCTGCCAAATTTCATAATCATAAAATGCGGCAATTGCTAACATGATTCGGACAGACTTAAGCATCGCTACGGGTGAGAATGTCTCATCGTAGTCAATCCCTTGAACTTGCCGAAACCCTTTTGCGACAAGTCAAGCTTTGTAGACAGTAATATTACCGTCGGCGTCAGTCTTCTTCTTGAAAATCCATTTATTCTCAATTGCTTGCCGATCATTGGGCAAGTCAACCAAAGTCCACACTTTGTTCTCATACATGGATCCCATCTCAGATTTCATGGCTTCAAGCCATTTTGCTGAATCTGGGCTCACCATCGCTTCTTCATAGTTCGTAGGTTCATCATGATCTAGCAGCATGACTTCCAGAATAGGATTACCGTACCACTCTGGCGCGGATCTCACTCTGGTTGATCTACAAGGTTCAGTAGTATCTTGTCCTGAAGTTTCATGATCATCCTCATTAGCTTCCTCACTAATTGGTGTAGGTGTCACAGAAACAGTTTTCTATGATTCACTACTTTCCAATAAGGGAGCAGGTACAGTTACCTCGTCAAGTTCTACTTTCCTCCCACTCACTTCTTTCAAGAGAAACTCCTTCTCCAGAAAGTTTCCGAACTTAGCAACAAAAGTCTTGCCTTCGGATCTGTTATAGAAGGTGTATCCAATAGTCTCCTTTGGATATCCTATGAAGACACATTTCTCCGATTTGGCTTCGAGCTTATCAGGTTGAAGCTTTTTCACATAAGCATCGTAGCCCCAAACTTTTAGAAACGACAACTTTGGTTTCTTGCCAAACCATAGTTCATAAGGCGTCGTCTCAACGGATTTTGATGGTGCCCTATTTAACGTGAATGCGGCCGTCTCCAAAGCATAACCCCAAAACGATAGCGGTAAATCAGTAAGAGACATCATAGATCGCACCATATCTAGTAAAGTACGATTACGACGTTCGGACACACCATTACGCTGTGGTGTTCCGGGTGGCGTGAGTTGCGAAACTATTCCGCATTGTTTCAAATGTACACCAAACTCGTAACTCAAATATTCTCCTCCACGATCAGATCGTAGAAACTTTATTTTCTTGTTATGATGATTTTCAACTTCACTCTGAAATTCTTTGAACTTTTCAAACGTTGCAGACTTATGTTTCATTAAGTAGATATACCCATATCTGCTTAAGTCATCTGTGAAGGTGAGAAAATAACGATATCCGCCACGAGCCTCAATATTCATCAGACCACATACATCCGTATGTATGATTTCCAACAAATCTGTTGCTCTCTCCATAGTACCGGAGAATGGCGTTTTAGTCATCTTGCCCATGACGCACGGTTCACAAGTACCAAGTGATTCATAATCAAGTGGTTCCAAAAGTCCATCAGTATGGAGTTTCTTCATGCGCTTTACACCGATATGACCTAAACGGCAGTGCCACAAATAAGTTGCACTATCATTATCAACTCTGCATCTTTTGGCTTCAATATTATGAATATGTTGTTACTACTATCGAGATTCAATAAGAATAGACCACTCTTCAAGGGTGCATGACCATAAAAGATATTACTCATATAAATAGAACAACCATTATTCTCTGATTTAAATGAATAACCGTCTCGCATCAAACAAGATCTAGATATAATGTTCATGCTTAACGCTGGCACCAAATAACAATTATTTAGGTCTAATATTAATCCCGAAGGTAGATGTAGAGGTAGTGTGCCGACCGCGATCACATCGACTTTGGAACAGTTTCCCACACGCATCGTCACCTTGTCCTTAGCCAATCTTCGCTTAATCCGTAGTCCCTGTTTCGAGTTGCAAATATTAGCAACAGAACCAGTATCAAATACCCAGGTGCTACTGCGAGCATTAGTAAGGTACACATCAATAACATGTATATCACATATACCTTTGTTCACCTTGCCATCCTTCTTATCCGCCAAATACTTGGGGCAGTTCCGCTTCCAGTGACCAGTCTGCTTGCAGTAGAAGCACTCAGTTTCAGGCTTAGGTCCAGACTTGGGTTTCTTCTCTTGAGCAGCAACTTGCTTACTGTTCTTCTTGAAGTTCCCCTTCTTCTTCCCTTTGCCCTTTTTCTTGAAACTAGTGGTCTTGTTGACCATCAACACTTGATGCTCCTTCTTGATTTCTACCTCCGCAGCTTTCAGCATTGCGAAGAGCTCGGGAATAGTCTTATTCATCCCTTGCATATTATAGTTCATCACGAAGCTCTTGTAGCTTGGTGGAAGTGATTGGAGAATTCTGTCAATGACGCTATCATCCGGAAGATTAACTCCCAGTTGAATCAAGTGATTACAATACCCAGACATCTTGAGTATATGCTCACTGACAGAACTGTTCTCCTCCATCTTGCAGCTATAGAACTTATTGGAGACTTCATATCTCTCAATCCGGGCATTTGCTTGAAATATTAACTTCAACTCCTGGAACATCTCATACGCCCCATGACGTTCAAAACATCGTTGAAGTCCCGGTTCTAAGCCGTAAAGCATGGCACATTGAACTATCGAGTAGTCATCAGCTTTGCTCTGCCAGATGTTCATAACATCTGGTGTTGCTCCAGCAGCAGGCCTGGCACCTAGCGGTGCTTCCAGGACGTAATTCTTCTATGCAGCAATGAGGA
Organism: Triticum dicoccoides; assembly: GCF_002162155.2. Lineage (NCBI taxonomy): Eukaryota > Viridiplantae > Streptophyta > Magnoliopsida > Poales > Poaceae > Triticum > Triticum dicoccoides. The sequence goes on along the minus strand of NC_041386.1, from coordinate 117,371,361 downwards.
TAATCCTCAAGTTACGGACCCAGTCCGTGTAATTGCTACCATCATCTTTCAACTTTGCTTTCTCAAGGAACGCATTAAAATTCAACGGAACAACAGCACGGGCCATCTATCTACAATCAAACATACATAAGCAAGATACTATCAGGTACTAAGTTCATGATAAATTTAGGTTCAATTAATCATATTACTTAAAGAACTCCCACTTAGATAGATATCCCTCTAATCCTCTAAGTGATTACGTGATCCAAGTCAACTAAACCATGTCCGATCATCACGTGAGATGGAGTAGTTTCGTTGGTGAACATCACTATGTTGATCATATCTACTATATGATTCACGCTTGACCTTTCGGTCTCCGTGTTCCGAGGCCATATCTGTATATGCTTGGCTCGTCAAGTATAACCTGAGTATTCCGCGTGTGCAACTATTTTGCACCCGTTGTATTTGAACGTAGAGCCTATCACACCCGATCATCACGTGGTGTCTCAGCACGAAGAACTTTCGCAATGGTGCATACTCAGGGAGAACACTTCTTGATAACTAGTGAGAGATCGTCTTATAATGCTACCGTCAATCAAAGCAAGATAAGATGCATAAAAGATAAATATCACATGCAATCAATATAAGTGATATGATATGGCCATCATCATCTTGTGCTTGTGATCTCCATCTCCGAAGCACCGTCGTGATCACCATCGTCACCGGCGTGACACCTTGATCTCCATCGTAGCATCGTTGTCGTCTCGCCAATCTTATGCTTCCACGACTATCGCTACCGCTTAGTGATAAAGTAAAGCATTACAGCGCAATTGCAGTGCATACAATAAAGCGACAACCATATGGCTCCTGCCAGTTGCCGATAACTCGGTTACAAAACATTATCATCTCATACAATAAAATTTAGCATCATGTCTTGACCATATCACATCACAACATGCCCTGCAAAAACAAGTTAGACGTCCTCTACTTTGTTGTTGCAAGTTTTACGTGGCTGCTACGGGCTTAAGCAAGAACCAATCTTACCTACGCATCAAAACCACAACGATAGTTTGTCAAGTTGGTGCTGTTTTAACCTTCACAAGGACCGGGCGTAGCCACACTTGGTTCAACTAAAGTTGGAGAAACTGTCACCCGCTAGCCACCTTTGTGCAAAGCACGTCGGGAGAACCGGTCTCGCGTAAGCGTACGCGTAATGTCGGTCCGGGCCGCTTCGTCCAACAATACCGCCGAACCAAAGTATGACATGCTGGTAAGCAGTATGACTTATATCGCCCACAACTCACTTGTGTTCTACTCGTGTATATAACATCAACACATAAAACCTAGGCTCGGATGCCACTGTTGGGTTTCGTAGTAATTTCAAAAAAATTCCTACGCACACGCAAGATCATGGTGATGCATAGCAACGAGAGGGGGAGAGTGTGATCTACGTACCCTTGTAGATCGACAACGGAAACGTTAACTTGGTTGATGTAGTCGTACGTCTCCACGGCCCAACCGATCAAGCACCGAAACTACGGCACCTCCGAGTTCTAGCACATGTTCAGCTCGATGACGATCCCCGGACTTCGATCCAGCAAAGTGTTGGGGAAGAGTTCCGTCAGCACGAAGGCATGGTGAAGATCTTGATGTACTACCGTCGCAGGGCTTCGCCTAAGCACCGCTACAATATTATCGAGGACTATGGTGGAAGGGGGCACTGCACACGGCTAAGAATATGATCACGTGGATCAACTTGTGTCTCTAGGGGTGCCCCGTGCCTCCGTATATAA
>NC_041386.1:117289686-117369112 GCF_002162155.2 Triticum dicoccoides | reverse complement strand
CGGCCCATCTCTAGCCACCTCTCCTCTCTTCCACTAAGGCCCACTAAGGCCCATATACCTCCCGGGGGGTTCCGGTAACCTCCCGGTACTCCGGTAAAATCCCGATTTCATCCGGAACACTTCCGATATCCAAACATAGACTTCCAATATATCAATCTTTATGTCTCGACCATTTCGAGACTCCTCGTCATGTCCGTGATCACATTCGGGACTCCGAACAACCTTCGGTACATCAAAATGCATAAACTCATAATATAACTGTCATCGTAACTTTAAGCGTGCGGACCCTACGGGTTCGAGAACAATGTAGACATGACCGAGACACGTCTCCGGTCAATAACCAATAGCGGAAACTGGATGCTCATATTGGCTCCTACATATTCTACGAAGATCTTTTATCGGTCAGACCGCATAACAACATACGTTGTTCCCTTTGTCACCGGTATGTTACTTGCCCGAGATTCGATCGTCGGTATCCCATACCTAGTTCAATATCGTTACCGGCAAGTCTCTTTACTCGTTCCGTAATACATCATCCCGCAACTAACTCAATAGTTGCAATGCTTGCAAGGCTTAAGTGATGTGCATTACCGAGAGGGCCCAGAGATACCTCTCCGACAATCGGAGTGACAAATCCTAATCTCGAAATACGCCAATTCAACATGTACCTTTGGAGACACCTGTAGAGCTCATTTATAATCACCCAGTTACGTTGTGACGTTTGGTAGCACACAAAGTGTTCCTCTGGAAAACGGGAGTTGCATAATCTCATAGTCATAGGAACATGTATAAGTCATGAAGAAAGCAATAGCAACATACTAAACGATCGGGTGCTAAGCTAATGGAATGGGTCATGTCAATCAGATCATTCAACTAATGATGTGATCTCGTTAATCAAATGACAACTCTTTGTCCATGGTTAGGAAACATAACCATCTTTGATTAGCGAGCTAGTCAAGTAGAGGCATACTAGTGACACTCTGTTTGTCTATGTATTCACACATGTATTATGTTTCCGGTTAATACAATTCTAGCATGAATAATAAACATTTATCATGATGTAAGGAAATAAATAATAACTTCATTATTGCCTCTAGGGCATATTTCCTTCACAAACACCCAAGAGTAATAAACTTCTCAAACTTCACTTCCACGTATCACCATGGAGAACTCAAACCGATGCACCAAATGCAATGGCAAGGGCACACGGAGTGCCCAAGTCCTTCTCTCCCAAATCCCACCAAAGAAACTAATGCTAGGGAGGAAAATGAGAGGAAGAACGAAAGAAGAACACGAAGAACTCCAAGATCTAGATCCAAGGGGTTCCCCTCACTTAGAGGAGAAAGTGATTGGTGGATACGTGGATCTAGATCTCCTCTCTCTTTTCCCTCAAGAACTAGAAAGAATCATTGGAGGGATTGAGAGTTAGCAAGATCGAAGAGGGTCAACAAAGGGGGAAGAACACGAGCTCAAAGGATTGGGTTCATTGGGGAAGAAGACCCCCTTTTATAGGTGGGGAAAAATCCAACCGTTATGCTCACATCCCGCATAGAGCGGTACTACCGCTCCAAGGAGCGGTACTACCGCTAGGGCGAAAGTACCCCTTTGAAAAACAACAGCGAGGAGGAAAAAGGCCAGTAGAACCGCCGGAGCGGTACTACCGCTCATCCTCACGGTACTACCGCTCGACCTCACGATACTACCGCAAATGGTAGCGGTACTACTGCTTGCGAGCGGTACAAAAAAATACTTCCGGGCCTACCACCGCAGGACTTGGGACGAGTTTTTGGTCCGGAGCGGTACTACCGCTGTAGGAGCCGCGGTAGTACCGCTCTGGAGCGGTAGTAAAAAATTAATCCGCTCCAATTCACGGTAGTATCGCTGCAGCCTTTTCAGAACACCAAAACTGCCACAACTTTTGCAAACGGACTCCGAATTCGATGAAACCAAGTTTGTTGGAAAGCTAGCGACAAGGTCTAACACAATTTTGAAAGAAATATCAATAAGAAGCAAATGAGAAAAGGCCCATAAGAAAATGGTGAGAACCCTTCCTCGGAAAAGACCGGTAAAACCTCCAACACCGAAAACATCATAGAAGATGCATGCGAACTCCGTTTTTGATGAACTCAAGCTTGTAATCAAGATGACCATAAGCTCTAAGACTCACAAAGAGAACCAAACAAGAATCAAGAAATACGATGCAAGGATGCAATGGTTTGAGCTCTCTACGAATGATACGATCAAGCTACTCATCAAGAGCCCCCCTTGATAGTACGACAATCGATCCTATTACCCGGTCTCCCAACTACCATCATGAGACCAATAAAATAGAAAACCTATCAAGGGCAAACCTTTGCCTTGCACATGGTCCACTTGAGCTAGATGATGATGATTTTGACTCCCTCAAGTTGGACCACCTTTCTTGATTGTGCTGGCTTGATGAAGACTAGTTAATTGCTCCCCCATACTCCACTATGGGTGAGCCACTCTTCCGCACATCTTCACAAGTCCATTGTCACCACAATGGACGACAAGCTCCAAGCATTTGATCTCTTCGTGATGCTTCACTTGAGTTTGCACACCGCAACCTAACCCCACAAAGAACTCCCACGAAGACCATGGGTTAGTACACAAAGCGTAATGGACAATGCTTACCATACCATGGGATCACTTGATCCCTCTGTACATCGTGTACGCTTTATGTGTTAATCAACTTGATTCACTCTTGACTTAGTCTTGATCAACCTTGATTCTTTCCAACTCTCTTCATTTGGATGATGTCTTGAAGGTAAACATGAATGATCAAACAATCTTCTTCCTCTTCTTCTTCTTCTTCTTCTACTTCTTCAAGACATGCTTGCAATAAGCTCAACTCTCAAATGACCAATCTTTGGATAATTCCTTGAATAGCACCTTGGTCGACACAAACTCTCCTTGAAACCAACACATGTACTCCAAGAAAAGCCTATGGACAAAACCTTCAAATATAACTCAAGGAAACCATTAGTCCATAGAGATTGTCATCAATTATCAAAACCAAACATGGGGGCACCGCATGTTCTTTCAATCTCCCCCATTTTGGTAATTGATGACAATCACTTTCACGAGAGTTTATAAAAGGAATTATGCATCACCAAGCAATGCAACAACCAATAATGCATGCGTATGAGATGCAAATGCTTAGGAACAAAACCAAAGCAAGGAGAAAACTCTCTGAAACTTCTACCCCATTGGCATCGATTGTCAAAATGGGTGAAAAGCATAGAAGGCCAATATAAATTGTGTTCCTCCATAAATTGTGTATTTCTCAACAAGAGAGTGGAATGCAATACACATATCCAATGGTAATACTTGGAGGAAGACCAACTATATTGTGGCACCAAGATTGCTAAAGGAATGATATGCCACAAGGACATAACAAAGAGAGACACAAGCAATCAAGCAATCAAAAGGTACCAATTGAAGCAAGCAATCAACAGATATCAATTGAACCAACTAGACCAAAGATCCTATGAGCTACATGAATAAAGGATATTATGATATGAGCAAAGGAGTGTTCTAAAGAAACTAGAGAATCTCCCCATGATTTGTGCACACATAAGAATTTTTTTATTTGGATAAAAAGTGCACAAAATAGGATCATAGCTCCCCCAAAATCAATAGAAACTTACAACAAATGCAAGTGAGCATATAGGAAACTAAGCCTAGTACATGTAACAAACACATGGTTGAGCAATAAGTGAAAGAGGCAACTTAAGAATGGGCTCAACCAAAATGATGTGTGAGAGTCAAGGAAATGCACTTGAGAAGACTAATGTACGAATGAGCATTAAGCATCAATAAAATCTTGAAAGAATGAGGCAACACAGTGCAAGGCCTATCATTCCCACACACAAGTAAATGGGTTCACAAGCTTACTAATAAGCATATAAAGAACCTATGCTTGTGACAACCCGTGGTGAAGATAGAAGATGAAAGCCTCATCAAGACGAGGGATACCAATTAAGATGGCAAAAGCCTCATAAAGATAAGCATGACAAAAATAATCTTCACCACACAAGAGTGCATCAAGATGCAACGAGATAAGACATGCACTCAAGGCAAAAGCTTTCACGGAGCCACCAAAGAAATAACATAAGAAAGACAAGGTGGACGTGAAAGAAAGGATATCAACTAGATATGCAACTTCTCTCAAGTGTATAAGATTCTAGGTAGACGAAATCATGATGATATATATCTACAAAGAAAGATACACACACGAAATAGTTACAAAGTAAAGAACAAGATATCCACAAGGAAATCATAAATATACCAATAAGATATTTGCTTGAAAGCATAGCACATGGCTAGATATGGTCTTATTGTATATAAATGAATTCCTACTACACAACCATCAAAGACATCACAACTAGTAATATGAGATCATCGTTGAGATGCTTTGAGAAAGGAAACAAGTATCACAACATGGAATGAATATCATGCTAAGATGCAACCTACACAAGGTTGAAAGCAAGGAAGAATGCATGAAGAGATGCTTGTTACTGAGATATCATTGGAAGGATGTAGTAGATACCAATTATGGGTAGATAGTAGTTCATTGATCATCCTAGCTTGAATCCAATAAGTACATGGTGACACCACCTTCCTTGTGAGTGAGCCGAGCGTCCAATGCATCTCCAATTGTTCCTAGAACAACAACACAAACAAAATGGTACCCAAACTCATTGGGACCAAAGAGTTAGAGAACCAACAATACATAGGACAAACTCCACATAAATATCTGCACATAGATATGAAAATGAATTACATGCACATCTCATCCAATTTGAGACTTGGTGGAGTTTCCCCTATATATTGGGTCAAAGAAGGAAAGCATGCCAAAGAAACTACATGAAGTTAATATGCATGCTCAAGACTTTCAAGAACCGATACCAAAAGAAAAAGAAATGCCAAGTGAAGAAAGGATACCAAATGAATAAATCATCACTTGGAGGATATCATTAAACGATACATCAAGGAATGAGATATCCATTGATACACAAAAAGAAAGATGTCAAACTCCCAAAAGATAGGATGGTTCCAAACAAACCAAGTGCTCTACAAAGTTTCATGATGCCACAAAGTACCAAAAGAAACGATTTGCATTCCACCAACACACACTTGAAAAGGATCACAAGGTGAGTGTTCTAAGAAAAATAGGATAGCTCCCCCAAGCATTGTGCATTATGGAGAATTTGCATTTGAATACAAAAAGCACAAGATGGGATCACCACTTTCACTATATCTATACAAACAATAGACAATCTCAAGGAAATAATAAGATCCACAAGTGGTATGGAATACAATGGGAGTTGACACAATCCTAGGCAAGAGATAAGGCAAATAAAAGCAAAGGCTAATGTAAAGATGATCAATAATTTCTACCACACAAGTGAGTACCAATTGTCAAAAGACAATAAGTTTTCGGAAATAATTCCCGGTGGTAGATTGCAAGGATATCCAACATCATCTTCACACCAAACACAAGCAAATAGCAATGTGTAGAGCTAACATGCCACCTAGGAACAAGATAATTTACAATATCAACACTAGGTGACAATATCTCAAATGTACACATTTTCTAGGCTAGTAATATACACATAGCATATTACTCCCCCATAATGTGATACCAATTAAGGATAAACAAGAGGCAAATAAAAGGAACCAACAAGAGATAATTAATGGACTATTTAGAATTCGAATTTCTCATGAGAAGACATACCACATAGTGACTAGATAATCTTGAAATATCAATACTAGATGGTATTACTCATGTACACACATTTATAGGATTGTGAGGTGCACAAAGCACATCACTCCCTGTCGGTGTCAAAACCGGCAGATCTCGGGTAGGGGGTCCCGAACTATGCGTCTAGGCCGGATGGTAACAGGAGGCAGGGAACACGATGTTTTACCCAGGTTCGAGCCCTCTTGATGGAGGTAAAACCCTACGTCCTGCTTGATTAATATTGATGATATGGGTACTACAAGAGTAGATCTACCACGAGATCAAGGAGGCTAAACCCTAGAAGCTAGCCTATGGTATGATTGTTGTATATGGAGTTGTATATTCTATCGACTAGCCTGGCCCTGGTTTATATAATGCACCAGAGGCCTAGGTTAACAAGAGTCCTAGCCGAATACGACGGTGGGGAGAAGTCCTTGTCTTGATCGCCAAGTCTTTGTGGAATCTTCCTTGTATGCGGCAACTGTCCGAACTGGCCATGGGGGGCCTCGGCCCAATCTAATAGATCGGGAGACGACTTGGTGAGTACCCCCTAGTCCAGGACACCGTCAGTAGCCCCCTGAACCGGTCTTCAAGTTAGGGACGCTCCTCGATTCTTCCGAACTGCTCTTCATCTTCGGTCGTCGGTCTTGAAAACTGGTTCAACAAATCTTCTCATCTTCGATCTTGAGGATCGCCGAAATGCATTCGACGAGTTTATACGCCGGGTATCCGAGGAGCCCCTTTAAGTTTCCGGCCTTTATCAATGCCTTATTATTTTTATGCCACACCCCGGGTTTGAAGTTGTTCCCGGGAGGCAGTGTCCTCTTGCATCCGAGCTCTAACGCCGGACTGTATTCGAGGTATCTTTTGCAGCCGAGCACCAATGCCGGACCGCTTCCCAGCTCTAACGCCGGAATGTATCCGAGCTCCAACGCCGGACTATGTATCCGAGCTCCAACGCCGGACTATATCCGAGGTGTCATATCACCTTGGTTCAAAAAAGTTGAAGGAGTTTAGCCGAGCTTAATGCCAGAAATTCCCTCTACGGAGCCAGCCACTAGCGCCTGATCTTTATGCCGGACTGCTTCCGAGGTGGTGCACCACCCCGAATGTGGGCCGATTTTTGTGAATATTTTTTGTTGGTGCAATTTATTCTCTGCCGAGATATATAGCCAGTAGCCCTCAAGGTGTGTATCGGTCTAAAACCCGAGATGCACCTGAAGGATGACGTAAGACCGCTGATCCTAGTAGCCGCTGAGACTCAGGTTGATTTGCAAAATCGGCCTGAGGATCAAGTCCAAGCTCGGCAGAATACTTCGGGACACTAAAAGCGGCATGCTCAGTCCTCGAGACTCAGGTTGGGTGTGGCCGACCAACCTGAGGATCAAAATCTCCTCGGAAACTATATTGCACATAAAATTTTCTGCATTGGACAAGCAATGCAGTAGCCCCCGAGACACTGGTCGGGTGGCAACACCAGATCAGGGGATCGATGTGCCCCTTTAATATTTCTAAATAATAAGCCCGAAGCCCAGTAGCCCCCGAGCCTTAATGCAGGCACGGGTGGCCGAATTAAGGATCAATATCCATAGTAAAATCACAAATTATGTGTAATGACTCTATGTATCCAAGTACTTTACGTCATTAATGCTCGGATCCGCATTGTACAAAACTTTGTTGACCGACCATCGGCTTCCACCTCCTCGGCCAGTAGCCGAGGAGTGTTTGTCCTACTTTATAAAGCCTTTATGAGGGCAAAGATTTACAACAAACAAGGCAATCTGGCCATACGGTTTTATAAACAAAGGTACGCAAAAAGTTATATTACTGTTTAACAGAAGAAATGTCTTCCAAAGAAAATAGTCCCACTATCGTTTCCTTTCTTTGGGTTGTCATGTTAAGCATGATCATTAAACCTCAGCTCTAATGTAAGAGCAAAATATTGAAGATTTAGTCTGGGAGGCCAGTTAATAGCCCCCGGTAGTGTTCGGTGACAGTCGGGGTCAAGCCGTAAACACTTCGGCCAATGTTATGAACGGCCCATCATTTAACATAGTCATCGGTTCGCTGACCAGTTTACGCTTATTGTGAAAGTCAGTTTTCGGCTTTCTCCACTGAGGTGCTTAACCATGTGAGCTAGAAGCACAATCGCAGTGGTTCTCCCTTTGCATGCCTAGCCGAACAAAATGGAACGTAGGAAGCAAGTGCAGGATCCGGGCAACCCAACTATTGACCGAAGACACAATTCGAAACCGATGCATATATAGCAATATCTGAGAATGTTTTTGCCGAATCCCTAAAGGTGTCCGGCGTTGCACTGCGAGACTAATGCTGGAAAAGCACAAATAGTTTAAAAGTGCCAAAAAGCTTGGAAAACCAAGAAACGTCAGTAAAAACATGACGTCCGAACAATATCAAGTGTTCGGTGCCAATCCGAAAGTTGGTCTTAGAAAAAAGAAGTGCTTCTGTCGTGCTTTAACATGATACATCCTATCTCAAGACTTCGAGCGGGTCAGCCTACGGCTTCAACCTCCTATCCCGAGGGCGGAGTACTTCTCATCAGGCCAGTTTAGCAAACTAAACTCTAGCGGCTTTGAGAGAGAAATTAGGCTCTCCGGCTAGTGACCGCACACTCGTGTTGAAAAAAGGAGTGATAAATAATAATAAAACTTTGCAACGACTAAGAAGAAGAACACTTATTATAAAATGGCTCAAATAAACTTAAGAGCCCCCAAGTGACTTGGGTAGAAGAATGATTGCATGTACCGAAGTACTTATATCGTATCTATGTTCAACCGAACTTTAAACGCGTCTTAACCGACCGTCAGCTTCTCCCTCTTCGGTCAAGGACCGAAAAGTGTTATGTACTCCATCGGTCGAGAATATCGACGGTGTTTTCAATAACCAGGCAATCAGGCCATAAGGCTGTAACAGACAAAACGCGCTCAGGGAACTTATGCTATATTACCGTGAAGTGTAAGAAGCATCTTCGAAGAAAATAGTACCCCCACCAATACCTTTATTCGGTGCTCGTTGTTATTATGAGACTTGTGCAATAGATTTTTTATACTCATGAGTTCCGTTGTGTGCCGACCATCATTGAAAACTATAAGAGCGCTAGCTTTCGGCTTCACCCAGTCTGAGGTCCGGCTTGGTTGACCCGATCGTGACAATCGCAGAGGTGCTCCCTTTACTCCCTAGCCGAACAATCGGGAACGTAGGGGTAAACACAGGAGCGAGGCAACCCAGCTTGCAAATCGCTTAAGTCAATATGGTGCATATTGTGGCGTAATACACGAACAAGGAACGAAGCCGTACAAGTATAATCATATGCAACAGGAAAAAGCTTCATAAAGGAAGCCCCCAAGTAAACGGGGTATTTGAATTTATGCGTCACAAACAAAGTTTGGACAAGGAAATTTTTTACAAGCAACTTTTTTCCAAAAAAGTATAATGCTTGGTCGAACCGAGCACAAGTTAGAAATTAAAGCTTTGAGCATGAAAGCGATTTAGCTGGTTAATGTGTTCGGTATTGATGACGCGGTCCGAGCTTGATGCGGGGCAAGGTTCCATCCCCCAAGCCGGTCCCGAGGTGGCGGAGCGGAGAGCTCGCCACGCTGAAGTGGTGACATAGCACGGTCAATGCAGACCGTCAGAGTGACGCCGAAGTCTCCGGATCATTTTCCTGTGCACAAAAAATAGTGCAAACCGGAGATAATAGTAATAATGATAATTAAAAAAAATGTTGCATAATAAATAATTTATGCAAAGTGAGGAATAGAAGAAATATGGCCTGGCGCTGAAGTCAATGTCGATGCAGGGCGTCGGCGTGATGTAGTAGAGGCGTGGCAAAGCCTGAATTCACAGGTTGGTCCGAGCTCCGGATGCGGCGTTCGCCGGACTATGTACGGAAACTGATCGAACCACCACGCGACCGTCGTTAATGCGGTCACCATTTGATAGACCTGTGTACATATCATGGACAAACCAGAGTAATAATTCCTTGGGAAAAATGAACCCAAACAAGCAAAAAATACTGGGATTAATAGCACCTGGTTTATTTGTTGTAGCAATCCGAAGGAAGGTGATTCCCAAAATTGGGACTCGCTCCGCACACCCATTGCCTGATGGGCGATAAAACGATGGCATGGCAGTGCTGGTAAAGGTTGACTCGCCGAGGCAAAACCCTCGGTCCAGCTAACGTGACGGAGCTGGTCGGCTAGTGACGCCGAAGCGTCTGGAGTAGGTTGATGAAGAGATGGCGAAGCCCCCGGTCCAGCCGAGATGTCGAAGCCTCGATGTCAGCCGATGAGTCGAAGTAGGTCGGCGTGATGGACACCAGCTTGAAGAAGCAATAGTGCGGCCCTGTCGATGCAGGTCATGACGTGGTCGATGCCGGCTTGATGAAGTAACCATGCGACGATGCTGGTATGCCCGCTCCGTGTAATCCGTGGGGCGGCGATGTTGATGATGATTTATCCTTTGCGATGCCGGACTCTTGTTCGGCTTGCCGAGATGATGATCCGAAGAAGTTGAGCTCGGCTAAAGTGACGACGTGTCTAGCGCAGGTCGGCAGCCGTGGAGTAATATTGCCGGACTGGTTTGACACCAGCATGATGTTGAAGATCATGTTCAAAAGATCTTAAAGTTAGTGGGATGTGTTCGGGAACAAAACACAATACCCCATACAAAACTTCCTTCAAAAGGGATGTCCGAAATCCCGTTCATAAAAAAGATGAACTCGGGTCGGATTCGTTTTCGTGCAGAAAACAGATCCGAAAAGTGATGCGCTAATCGAAAGGTTCCCGGAGTTTGGACGGTCGGATCGAGCTGAAATTTTGAGAGGTGGTAGATATAGGAATTCCGCAGCCGATCAACGGTTGGATCTTCCAAAGGACGTCCGAGGTAGAAGCTGGACACCACGCCCTAAACTCATCCAAATTCCCATCCAGATTTGACAGGGCTCCCGTATATCGTGGATTGCCAGAGATTCCTCCATCGGAACTCGACGAAATTTTCCAGGGTTGTTATAGACTCAATTCCGCACAATTCCACCAAGGCGATCGTCAAAGCGATACTCAAGGAGGTGATGGCGGCAGATACGAGTTCGTTGTCCAAAAAAAACAGCACGGTTGCTTGAGGGCAATGTTGACGTTGAGCCCCCGAGCTCCATAGATGATTCCTCCGTGATCTTGATAAAGATCGGAGTTGATGTTTGATGAAGGCCCTCGTCCGAACATGGTGATCCGAACACGGGGCGCAATTCTTGGTCGAACCAAGGTGAACAGTCGAACTGGTGACGAAGACGCCGAAGTCGTAGTTGATCTGCAGGCGAGCCATCGATCCTTTTGTCGATCACACAGCGGAACTCCCAATGAAAGCACCAATGTCGGTGTCAAAACCGGCGAATCTCGGGTAGGGGGTCCCGAACTGTGCGTCTAGGCCGGATGGTAACAGGAGGCAGGGAACATGATGTTTTACCCAGGTTCGACCCCTCTTGATGGAGGTAAAACCCTACGTCCTGCTTGATTAATATTGATGATATGGGTAGTACAAGAGTAGATCTACCACGAGATCAAGGAGGCTAAACCCTAGAAGCTAGCCTACGGTATGATTGTTGTATATGGAGTTGTATATGGAGTTGTATATTCTATCGACTAGCCTGGCCCTGGTTTATATAATGCACCAGAGGCCTAGGTTAACAAGAGTCCTAGCCGAATACGCTGGTGGGGAGAAGTCCTTGTCTTGATCGCCAAGTCTTTGTGGAATCTTCCTTGTATGCGGCAGCTGTCCGAACTGGCCATGGGGGGCCTCGGCCCAATCTAATAGATCGGGAGACGACTTGGTGAGTACCCCCTAGTCCAGGACACCGTCACTCCCCCATAATGGGATATTTCATTAATCTCTCACAAGAGCCAATTAAAAAATAAACAAGATGCAAAAAGGCTCAACACACAACACACACGTACATGATGTGCAAACCAACATACACATACTTGATTTCTCAAGATAAGCAAATTGGAAGCACAGCATATACAAGCACATGCAAGGTACAAAACCACAACATGCTAAGGGGCAAGTAACTTTCAAGTAAACAATTTAAGCACGAGTTACCGCAAGGAGGAACACTGGATATAAGATAGAAACTTGATAATCCGAATGACTTGGCTTGAGACAATAAGAATGATGAGGTCCCCTTAATTCTTCATAATGTAGCCAAGTCTCCAAAGACCTCCAACAACACCTATTGGTCAAGTATGAGCTAGTTGGTCCCCAACCAAGTTGGGTCCTAAGAGGTTAGTCGCAATAGGCTTGGCTACCCAAATGGTTCTTTTCTTGACACCACTTTGAGCACCAACAAATTTGGCAAACACATTGCCAACCTTATCCTTCCCAAGAGAATAGATATCATCAATTAGAATAGGGTTGGATAAGGTACCATTTGTGCATGAAGAAGCGACGTGACCTTTTTCACGACATAGGTAGCATCTTCTACTTTTTACTTTCTTCTCACTTGATTTCTCAACTTGAGAAGCATTAGATTGAGTTTTCTTGGGAAGAGGACTTTCTTCAACTTGAGGTTGAGAATGAGAGTGAACTTGTGGCCGCTTCCCTTGTTGCTTGTCACTAATGGGCTTCTTCTTCAATGGGCAAGATCTAACATGATGCCCTTCTACTTTGCACTTGAAGCAAAAAATCTTGGCCGAATTATTGACTAGTTCTTGGCCCTTCTTTTTGTTCACTTTGGACTTCTTCTTATTGTTGGAGTTGAATCCAAGTCCACCTTTATCATTGGGGGATTTTTGCACACTCAAGATATTGTTGAGTGTGAATTTCCCTTCATGACTCTTTTCCAAGTCTTTCTTCAAAGAAGTGACTTGGGCATTGAGCTCTTTGATTTCCTCTGCATGGTTAGTCTCAACACAAGTACTAGAGGAAGTATAAGCTTCATCATTAGAGCAACAAGGCAAGGAAAACAATTCATCACAAGATGTACCAACGTTATGCATGGATGAATCGCGAGGACTAGCACAAGGCAATATAGCATTTTGACCAAAAGTAGTGCTAGTATCCACATGAGGCTCACTAGATGTTACCTTAGCAAGCATGACCTCATGAGCTATCTTTAGCACATTATGGGATACTAGAGGATCATCATGAGAGCTTGTGAGCTTTACATGATTTTCTTCCAACATCCCATAATTGCTAGATAGCAACTCAAGTTGAGCCCTTAGCTCAATCTTCTCCTTTAATATGGATGCTTCACAAGAGATAGAGTTAGTAGCACAAGCATCATCATTAGCAACAAGAGGAGAAGACAACTTGGCAAGCTCTTTTGAATATGAAGCTTTAAGTTGAGCATGAGACTCGGTGAGTTTGATGAGCTCACCCTTAATGACCCTTGAGCCATTTTCGAGGTGCTCAAAGTCCTCAAGGAGTTTAGCATGCGCAACTTCAAGCTCCTCATTTTTAGTTTCAAAATCACTGGCCACCTCAAGAGCTCTATCATGAGATTCCCTCACTCTAGATAGTTCTAGAGCAAAAGTCTCCTTAAGAGATTTCTTGGTGGTTTGTTCAAGTTCAAGAGCTTGAGAGAGGTCCGCAATCTCAATAGCGTAATTACGCTCATGACCTTCCATTTTATCAGTGGTGATTTCATGCTCCTTAAGACGAGATTCCAACTCATCAATATAATTCTTGCCCTCAACGACAATGGACATGATTTCCATGAAGTTGGAACGAGCAATTTTATTTTTATGAAGAGATTTAAAAACCATTTCCCCCTTAATTTTTAAGGAGGCAACATTATCATTCTCTTCATCATTATCCTCATCATTATTAGCATCAACATCATCATCAAGAGACATATTGGGTTTCAAAGTAGGAGATACCTTTGAAGCCTTAGCCATAAGGAAAAAAGCAATAGATGATGATGTAGGATCCCTTGAAGCACCATTTAAAACCACATCTTGTTCCATGGAGTGTTGGGTTTCCTCTACATTGTTAGCACCACAACTCGAGGAAATACAAGCATTTTTATCATGGCAACAAGATATAGTAAACATATCATCATGAGATTTAGTCAAGCAATTTCTACATGATATGCAGGGACTATCAACACAAGCATGTGAAACATTCGGAGTGCTCGCAGTGTTAAAGCCCAAAGAAGGAGCATTGCAATAAGATAGTGATGAAGGATCATCCATAATAAGCATACTATCATCATTGCAATGACCAACACTACTCACCATATCATTACCTTGTGGCAAACCACATGCAGGTGAAGTAGAAGAAGTTGAGAAGACTATACGGCCGGATGTGGAGGGAGAACAATCATCCCCACAAAACTTGGACACGCCATATTTATCTTGAAGCTTTGTCCACAACTCATGAGCATCCCGAAATGGCATGAGTTGAAATACAACTACATTGCTCAAAGCATCGAAAAGCACATTAGAAGCTTGAGCGTTGAGATAAGATTTTTTCTCATCCTCTAAAGATAATCTTTGGGGATCCTTTGGAGGAGAAATACCCATATCTACAATTCGCTCTAAATTTGGGTCCATGACCCTAAAGAGATTAAGCATGCGAATTATCCAAACATCAAAATTTGTGTCATCGAAACTAAGAGTGTCAGAGAATCCTAAACCCCTAGTCGACATCCTTAATCTCTAGGCGGTTAAGCCTAATAAAGAGAGACGAGGCTCTGATACCAATTAAAAGATCATGGATGTCGCCTAGAGGGGGGGGGGGGTGAATAGGCGCTTTAAAATAATTATGGTTTAGGCTTGAACAAGTGCGGAATAAACCTAGCGGTTAATTTGTCAAGCACAAAACCTACAACAACTAGGCTCACTTATGTGCACCAACAACTTATGCTAAGCAAGATAAACTACTAGGTGATAGCAAGATATATGACAAGAAACAATATGGCTATCACAAAGTAAAGTGCATAAGTAAAGAGCTCGGGTAAGGGATAACCGAGGCACGCGGAGACAACGATGTATCCCGAAGTTCACACCCTTGCGGATGCTAATCTCCGTTTGGAGTGGTGTGGAGGCACAATGCTCCCCAAGAAGCCACTAGGGCCACCGTAATCTCCTCACACCCTCACACAATGCAAGATGCCGTGATTCCACTAAGGGACCCTTGAGGGCGGTCACCGAACCCGTACAAATGGCAACCCTTGGGGGCGGTCACCAAACCCGTACATGTTGGCAACCCTTGGGGGCGGTCACCGAAACCCGTCAAATTGCTCGGGGCAATCTCCACAACCTAATTAGAGACCCTGACGCTTGCCCGGAGTTTTGCACCACAATGATTGAGCTCCGAACACCACCAACCGTCTAGGGCGCCAAGGCACCCAAGAGGAACAAGCTCTAGGGTGCCCAAACATCCAAGAGTAATAAGCTTCTCAAACTTCACTTCCACGTATCACCGTGGAGAACTCAAACCGATGCACCAAATGCAATGGCAAGGGCACACGGAGTGCCCAAGTCCTTCTCTCCCAAATCCCACCAAAGCAACTAATGCTAGGGAGGAAAATAAGAGGAAGAACGAAAGAAGAACACGAAGAACTCCAAGATCTAGATCCAAGGGGTTCCCCTCACTTAGAGGAGAAAGTGATTGGTGGATACGTGGATCTAGATCTCCTCTCTCTTTTCCCTCAAGAACTAGCAAGAATCATTGGAGGGATTGAGAGTTAGCAAGCTCGAAGAGGGTCAACAAAGGGGGAAGAACACGAGCTCAAAGGATTGGGTTCATTGGGGAAGAAGACCCCCTTTTATAGGTGGGGAAAAATCCAACCATTATGCTCACAGCCCGCATAGAGCGGTACTACCGCTCCAAGGAGCGGTACTACCGCTAGGGCGGAAGTACCCCTTTGAAAAACAACAGCGAGGAGGAAAAAGGCCAGTAGAACCGCCGGAGCGGTACTACCGCTCATCCTCACGGTACTACTGCTCGACCTCACGGTACTACCGCAAATGGTAGCGGTACTACTGCTTGCGAGCGGTACAAAAAAAAATACTTCCGGGCCTACCACCGCAGGACTTGGGACAAGTTTTTGGTCCGGAGCGGTATTAAAAAATTACATCCGCTCCAATTCGCGGTAGTACCGCTGTAGCCTTTTCAGAACACCAAAACTGCCACAACTTTTGCAAACGGACTCCGAATTCGATGAAACCAAGTTTGTTGGAAAGCTAGCGACAAGGGCTAACACAATCTTGAAAGAAATATCAATAAGAAGAAAATGAGAAAAGGCCCATAAGAAAATGGTGAGAACCCTTCCTTGGAAAAGACCGGTAAAACCCCCAACACCGAAAACATCATAGAAGATGCATGCGAACTCCGTTTTTGATGAACTCAAGCTTGTAATCAAGATGACCATAAGCTCTAAGACTCACAAAGAGAACCAAACAAGAACCAACAAAGATGATGCAAGGATGCAATGGTTTGAGCTCTCTAAGAATGATACGATCAAGCTACTCATCGAGAGCCCCCCTTGATAGTACGGCAATCGACCCTATTACCCGGTCTCCAAACTACCATCATGAGACCGGTAAAATAGAAAATCTATCAAGGGCAAACCTTTTCCTTGCACATGGTCCACTTGAGCTAGATGATGACGATCTTGACTCCCTCAAGTTGGACCACCTTTCTTGATTGTGTTGGCTCGATGAAGACTAGTTGATTGCTCCCCCATACTCCACTATGGGTGAGCCACTCTTCCGCACATCTTCACAAGTCCATTGTCACCACAATGGACGACAAGCTTCAAGCGTTTGATCTCTTCATGATGCTTCACTTGAATTTGCACACCGCAACCTAATCCCACAAAGAACTTTCACGAAGACCATGGGTTAGTACACAAAGTGTAATGGACAATGCTTACCATACCATGGGATCACTTGATCCCTCTGTACATCGTGTACGCTTTATGTGTTGATCAACTTGATTCACTCTTGACTTAGTCTTGATCAACCTTGATTCTTTCCAACTCTCTTCATTTGGATGATGTCTTGAAAGTAAACATGAATGATCAAACAATCTTCTTCTTCTTCAAGACATGCTTGCAATAAGCTCAACTCTCAAATGACCAATCTTTGGATAATTCCTTGAATAGCACCTTGGTCGACACAAACTCTCCTTGAAACCAACACATGTACTCCAAGAAAATCCTATGGACAAAACCTTCAAATATAACTCAAGGAAACCATTAGTCCATAGAGATTGTCATCAATTATCAAAACCAAACATGGGGGCACCGCATGTTCTTTCAATATGGCTTCACTTTAGCAGTAGCATTGGTTGACTTTACCGCTAGCGTTATACTAACAGCAAAAAAGTGGCAATAAGAGCATGGGAGACCCATTCGGACAGTGGGCGCACCAGTACGATGTACCTCCACGGACACGTAGAGTGGTGAGGGAGGTATGGTTGCCCATAGCAACAAATATCCAGGCATCATATGTGGATTACGTCCCATTTTTGTTCTCTTTAGCCACCTTTTTCCTATGTGAGGACAACAAACAGATCGACCTAGTCATTCTCTATTGCATTGTTATGCCTTTCTACCCTTCTTCAACCAAGAGACACGAGACTCGTTCCTTAGCTACTGATTTTCCCCTTTTAAATATAGATGCGGGTTCGATGCCTACTCTCTTGGACAGTACAGTCTCCCTTTCTTTCCTTATTCAACCCTGACATGGATTAGTCTGCATGAAGTAGGGTTTCCTTTAATAGTGCAAATTAAGGTTTTCGTCTGCGTGACCAGCAGAGTAGAGGATAGGAAATTGGGAAGATGGCGGAGTGGAAAAATATCCACATGCAGCGACATGGCAGATGGGGCAATAGAACAAGGGTATGGTTCGAAAAGAGGTAGGATACCTGAGGGTCGGCGGGAAGTGGCTTTGCTCGTGGTCGTCATCCTCCGCACGCACTACGGCAACGAGCTTGGGGACGGAGGCCATCCCACGTGGGCACTAGGTCTGAGAGGACGGCCTTGTCGTCAGTACGTGACCTCGCATGCCGACGACGAGTGTGTCAACGTTGCATGTCCTTTTCTTCCCCGGCGGATCTGTGACCACCGATGAGGAGAGAGAGAGAGGCCGTCTTTTTTAGATCTGGAGAGAGGGTGATAGTGTGAGAAGCAAGTGGGTAGCCCTTAGCAAGAAAGCTCTGAAGCTCTAGCCTATATATCTTTTTCATACTACTAGTACTAGAGGTGGTGTACTGGTAGAGTAGTTTATATTTTCTCTGAGTACCAGTTAGTCGTGCTTCAAAACTGAACGGCACGCCATTAAAAAAAAGGTCGATAACTAATGTGGCACCTCGGGCCAACGCGGCCAGATCGCATTTTGCACGAGAAATTACACACCATGTTTCGTTGACATGTGGTCCCGTTCCAACATGTCAGTGAGACGATGGCAAGTCCTTTCGTACAATTTCCAAAAGGACGTGTAGGCTAGGGCGCCTCTTCGTGTACCATGGCAAACTGGCAATCGTCCACCGACTCTTTGCCTTTCCCTCTCGATTTGGAAGTGTTGTCGCACGCTCTTCCTCCCTCCTCCATTTTCCTTCACCCTTCCTTCTACCATTGTTCAATCGTCTTCTCCATGGAGGGAACAAGCCAGAAACGACCCCGTTATTCTTGCCCCGATCTGAAAGATGACGTGGTGGGGGACTCATTGATCGGTGCGACGTCATCACCTCGGCTAGCATGGCAGGTTCGTTCAAGACCATTCTCGACTCGACTAATAACATCATTACAAGGAACCCAAGGGTCCATGAGCGGTTTGATCTCCCTTACCTTCTTCGCTATAAGCCTGTTCGCATGGGCGCGGACGATGGCGGCCTCGCCTTGTGCAAGTTGATGCCGCTTGATAATGATACGTGTGATGTCAAGATGCCATCGCTTCAGGGTAAGGCCTGGGATGGCGCAAATGGAGATTGGGTTGTTTATATTGGGTACAATTGCGAGTGGGAACTTGTGAATGTGTACACTCGTCAGCGGATTCCACTTCCAAAAATCTCATAGCGCCCTGAGGTTGAGCACACAGATGATCTACGTACGTTCAAATACGATCATGGTGACTGTCGTCTACGGAAGATAGCAATTTGTCGAGTTCCCAACTGCTCTTGGAATTACAAGAACTATGAAGTTGTTGCTATCTTCGACAAGCTTGTTGCCGTCCTTCGTGGTTCGACTAGATGAATATTGCTCAAAAATCAGTTTCTATACATGGATGTGTACTGTGATGCAATTCAATACGAGGGTCTTGTGTTTGCTGCCACCACTCGTGGCACTGTTTTTGCATGGTATCCTCATGGTTCCGGTACGTTTGTCTTCCACCGTAATTATAATTGTTTCATCCACATGCATGCGAGTTAGCAAGTTTCCCTTCTCTACTAATTAACCTTCTTCTTGTGTTTCCAAGGTCCCGTGAACATTCCACCACCTATACTTGAAAAATTTTATAACCAAGGGGGAGATGACGATGGTGATGATCATGAGCATGAGGACGAGCAGGGCCCATATGCTCACTGGCGGCTGGCAACTAATTCCGATGGATCACCCCTTCTTGTCTGTATACAACCCACTGCTGATGTTACTACTGAGGGAGCAGGTGTTGTCTCCCATGGTCGCACTCTCCGGACCTATTCCAACACCCGTTGCATGTTATTCGGGATGGATACTAGTGTGCTAGCGCCAACACCTTCTCCCTGGTACAGCATTGATATCCTTGGAGAAAACTCGCTCTTCCTTGGACAAAACTATCCAATGACGGTGAAAGGCAATCCAACTGCTATTGACACAATGTTACTACCATTTATGAGAAGTAACTGTATCTATACGTCGGACATTGCGGTGGTTCCCTACCCTGGTCGTGATATAGTAGGCCACTTCAGCCTGGATGATCAGTCCTGCATTGGTCTCGAGATTGACAGTAGCTGGCCCTTCCCAGAGAATCTCTTATGGTTCAAAGCAAGCATTTCCAACGCCGAGGATTGGTTGAGTTGAAGTTCATTTCATTGCTTGTTATTTGTTGTGTGATGAAAACTTTAGTATTTATAATGTATCCTCATTGTCGTTGTGGGTTGATGACCTGTTGTATGTAATAAAATGATATGCCTGTGATAAACTTACTAAATTTATGAATGGCTTTTGAGTCGCTTCTCTGAGTGGGTGCTTTGACGAGGCAAAAAAATATTTTCCGAATACATAATTGTACGTGCATTGCAACGGGTTATCGGATGTGGCCAATCAACAATAGTATACTATTTGTACTAGCTTCACATGCTGCACTATCTCTACGTCTACGTATGTAATACAACAAGTTTTAAACTTGAGACCAGCCACCCATCCTCACAAAGAACACTTTTTAACCTAGCACAGACTCCAGGAAATTTGGTCATAGTGTGAGGTGGGCCATATGTTAATGTGTTCGCTGTACGTAACCAGCACCTCGAATCATCGATACTACTACTATAAGTAGTAGGAGTAGTAGGGTGGCATGGGCCAGAACAAGCATTCACGTCCAGGAGTACGGCACACGCCACCGGCATGACTTCCATCTGACACCATATTTCTTGGAGTCCATGCTACAGCAATCTCTTCAACCTCGTTGTTTCTCTAACTCAGCCATCACACGGCGGGCGAGGTGGGGGTTTGCCGATAGTCAGTTTCCTCAACTGCGGTCTCACTTGTAAGGCCAATTCCAACGCACGACCCCAAACAGACCTCCGTTTTGCCTGGATTATGTCTGTTTGGGTAGGGCAATGGGGTCGTGTCCTGGCCATTTCTCGGATGCGGTGGCCGTGCGCCGAACGCGCGGACGCATCCCGACCATGTACATTTTTCTTTGCAAACACATATCTTTTTTCATCATTGATTTTTTGGTACATGGAAATACATGACCAAAATTTTGACTAGAAAAGCAAGACCAAAGAAAACAAGAACCACAAGAATACATTTTAGAAGATATCCAACTTCCATAACTGCTAATGTAAGTTGGATTAGTGCCTTCTTGATGCATTCATTGTTGATCTGCGGAGGCTCGATCTTGCGTGCTTCTTTCTTCTTCGAGTGTAAAGAAGTAGACGTGTCTAGCCTCTATTCTATCAACAAGTGCACTAGTCTCATCTCTAGCCTCTATGCTAGCTAAAAGTGCTAGAACATCTACTAAATTGCGTTCTATCAATATATCGTTGTACTCTTATTCCCAATACCAAAACTTGCATCCATTCTACCAATAAAATTTTAAGTTAGCACAACTAGTCTAATCCGAGAGCACAACCGAAGATTTGGTCGAGTTCTTCCTCCTTTTGCCGACACGTGGGACATGCAGCATCCAAGTCGTGTCATGCAAGAAAATAAAGTGGTAGTTGAAGCCACGTGATGTGCATCTTGGGTTAAACTGTAAATAGAATCTTACTACTCTTGAGTAACTCCAAAAGCGGCCACCGAAGATCTTTATTGGATTTGTTTTTCATCACCAGCACGTTGAGGTGAAAGATGTGCAGGTTTAGTGGGTCCTCTTGCGTTTTCACTGACATGTGGGACCGCATATGAGCAAACAGACGATGGGCTCCGCGCGTCTACTGGCTGGCTGAGAGGAGAGATAAAGGAGAGCTGAGCACGGACTCCAGGAAATTTGTTCTCCGTAACCAGCACCTCGATATAGTGGGGTAGCATGGGCCATAACTAGCATTCATGTCTAGCAGTACGGCATACGCCACCCACACGAGTCCCATCCGACACCAATTTTCTTTGAGTCCGTGCTACAACCATCTCTTCTCCCTCCTGTTTTCTCAGCATCGCACGGTGGGCGGGGTGGGGGTTTGCCGATAGTCAGTTTGCTCAACTGCGGTCCCACTTGTAAGTGAAAATGCAACATAGCACGCATTCCCCCTTGAGCGGCATGCCGGACCAACTATGTGGGGGTGCGACGCGAACACGGCAGGCTTTTCCTTTTGAACTTGTAACTTGTAAAATTGGTTCTGCTCCATGGCGCGACCGATAGATAGAAATAACGATTTTCCCTAGAGTAATGAGAAGTTTGGTTCTGGCGTGGTTCATGCATGGAGTATGTACGAAAATTATGAAGTTGATGCGGAAGGTAAGATAATTACTAGTAGTACCATATACTACTACATGGATTTGACGGAAAGATAAAGATGCATACAGATCCATCAACGACATCCTCATGCCCTAGTGCACCAGGTCACCAACCGACGTGTGAGGAGTAGCGGCGTTGTCGGCAAGCTCAACGTGCTTCTGAACAATGCCGTCCAAGGTTGCCCTGCGGTCCAAGAAGGCCAGCGTCCTATCGTCCTCCTCTTGCATGTACTAGTCCTTGTGGACGATTTGTGCGTAGACATGGGTGATTATGTCGATGGTGTCTTGCTGCGCTAGGCGCTGCACGGCGAGCGTGACCTCGAGGTGGACATTCTCCGGCGCGATAGCGGGAAGTCGCAGGGCCACCAGTGCGTCGAAGAGGTTGTCACCATAGAGGCCGTTGAGGGTGGCAGTGTAATGCCCCGAGACCGATGTTCCAGGTGTCTTCCAGTTAGTCGCTGCGTTGCCATGCCATTTGCTTGCGTGTTGCATTTCATCATGTCATCATTTGCATAGCATAATCATGTTTTTTCAAAACTTGCATTCGTCCGGGTTCTCCGAGTTCTCTCCATTGTCCGTTCTGAGCCCAACCACACTTGCACGCGCCCGCGGCATGTCCGAAATAGTATTTTATAAGTGGCCGGAAAAATGTTCTCGGAATGGGATGATAGTTGACGTGTGGTCTTATTATAGTGTAGATAGACCGCCTGTCAAGTTTCATCACATTCGGAGTTCGTTTGATAGCTCAACCGTTAAACTATAGCGGCATTATAGCCGGGCACACGTCGGACATTTTCGGTCTCCAAATACCTTGCCGGGCTGCATTTCCATCTCTCTCTGCTCTGCCGAAGACCTCTCCTACACAACCTAGGCCCAGCCTACCCCCCTCTTTGCACAGTGCATCGACCCCTCGCGCGTGTCCGAAACTGTCCCGGACCTGACCCGGACAGTCGTTACCGTTGTGTCCGGATCATCCCCAAACGTCTACAAAACATCTCTGTTTTGTT
The DNA here is from genome assembly GCF_002162155.2 of Triticum dicoccoides. Lineage (NCBI taxonomy): Eukaryota > Viridiplantae > Streptophyta > Magnoliopsida > Poales > Poaceae > Triticum > Triticum dicoccoides. The sequence continues at coordinate 117,346,218 of NC_041386.1, read as the reverse complement.
AATTGGGCTCCCTAACCTATTTATCCGAGATCGTCCGATTAAGATCGGAGGGACCAAATGCCCCTATCCGAAAACCCTTTTGCTATATATGTGTAGGCCCAACCCTAAAATCTAGGAGATGTGCCCCGTCGCCCGCCGCCGCTTTCCAAATCCACATCGGGATCTCCTCCCGCAGCAACCGCAACTCCACCTCGTTCTCAGCACCCGTCCAACCAGCCCTCGCCCTCCACCTCGCTCGATCCAGCGCCTCCCCGAGCACTCGTTCCATCGACGCCTTGCTCCATCCTCTCCGTCCTCCTGCCGTTGAGCAACACCCGAGCTCGTGGATGCCCGGCGCCCGAAGCCTCCTGCCCCCCTGTTGATGCAGCTCCCCGTGGCCTCTCTCCTTCCCCTGTTTCTTCTCTCTCCCTCACCTCGTGGCCTCTGTCTTTTTCTTCAGGATGACAGGAGCATGCCCCACCGATCTGCCACGGACTGCCCTCAGAACGGAGCTCCATCGCCACCGAGCCTCGGATCCGGCCGGTTCCTGCGCGTCCTCGACCGCGCCAAGTCCCTTGCCCTGCGCCGCCATCTTCCTCTTTCGCCTCGCGCCGAACCTCTGCTTCCAACCACGTCGTTGCTCTGCTCCCTGTAGATCAGAGGACCACGCCCGCTTCAGTTCATCCCCTCTATCCGGATCGAGCGAGAGGAGCTCGCCCGGTCCAGCCGCACGTTGTCCGCGAACCTAAGGCCCAGCTGCACGCCCCTGGCCTGCCTCCTACGCGCCATGGGCCGCGCCTCCAGCCCAGCGCACCCCTTCGCGGCCTGCCAGGCCTCTCCTTCTACTGGGCCAGGCCCATGGCGAAAGTGAGCAGCCCCTCCAGCGCCCCCTTTCCTGTGCACTTCTGGGCCTGCCAATTTTGGCCCGTGGTATCTTTTTTTTAGTCCAACGATTTTCCATATTGTCCTGAGACTGCAGATTTGCAGAAAAACCCTTGCACTTCATGCATATAATAACTTCACAACCATGCATCGGAATTAAACAAACTTAATATTTAAAGTGTTTAGCATTTTGTCTAGTTTCATAATATGCCACCGTCATCCATGTTTAAAATGTTTAAAATGTTGTTTACATATAATTTGCTCCTATGCCATGCTAAAATACTTTAAATCGTAACTAAATAATCGTAGCTCGGTTTTAAATAAACTTTATATGTAAATGGGGTAGAATTTTGCCTAGTTTAACATGGTGGCATCACTTTGCATGTTTAACAACTATAAAATATGGTTTAGGGCAGAACAGTACCAAACCTAATATATGCATATGAGGAGTTTCCGGACTTGTTGTTTTGTTGTTCCGGCCTCATTTAAACTTGCCTAGATTAGATAGTTTCATCTTGTTTCACCTCTTGCCATGCTAACAACATTTAATCTTGTTGGGTACATAAACGAGAGAGAACTAGATAATTGATGTGGTGTTCCGTCAATATGCAACCCGTTGCATATTGAGCTCCACTTAACTTGTAGTGTTGTTTGTGCACTTTGCCATGCCATGTATCATTAAACCGAACATGCATCATACTTGTTTGCGCATCATGCCATGATTATGTGATGGTTGTTTACTATGTTGTTTGCTTCTTTCCGGTGTTGCTTCTTCGGGTTGGTTCCGATAACGTCGCGTTTGTGAGGACCTGTTTGACTACGTCCGTTTGTCTTCTTCATGGACTCGTTCTTCTTCCTTGCGGGATTTCAGGCAAGATGACCATACCCTCGAAATCACTTCTATCTTTGCTTGCTAGATGCTCGCTCTTTTGCTATGCCTATGCTGCGATACCTACCACTTGATTATCATGCCTCCTATATTGTTGAACCAAGCCTCTAACCCACCTTGTCCTAGCAAACCATTGTTTGGCTATGTTACCACTTTGCTCAGCCCCTCTTATAGCGTTGTTAGTTGCAGGTGAAGATTGAAGTCTATTCCTTGTTGGACATGGAGATGTTGTTCCTTGTTGGAACATGTTTACTTGTTGGGATATCACAATATATCTTATGTAATTAATGCATCTATATACTTGGTAAAGGGTGGAAGGCTCGGCCTTATGCCTGGTGTTTTGTTCCACTCTTGTCGCCCTAGTTTCCGTCATATCGGTGTTATGTTCCCGGATTTTGCGTCCCTTACGCGGTTGGGCTATAATGGGAACCCCTTGACAGTTCGCCTTGAATAAAACTCCTCCAGCAATGCCCAACATTGGTTTTACCATTTGCCACCTAGCCTTTTCTTTTCCCTTGGGAGTCGCACTCCTGAGGGTCATCATTATTTTACCCCCCCGGGCCAGTGCTCCTCTGAGTGTTGGTCCAAACTAGAGTCCTGTGCAGCGCCCCCTCGGGGAAACTCGGGGTTTGGTTCTAGTTGTATGGAGAGCTCATCTGAGTGTGCCCTGAGAACGAGATATGTGCAGCTCCTATCGGGATTTGTCGGCACATTCGGGCGGTGTTGCTGGTTTTGTTTTACCATTGTCGAAATGTCTTGAAGAACCGAGGTACCGAGTCTGATCGGAACGTCTCGGGAGGAGGTCTATTCCTTCGTTGACCGTGAGAGCTTGTCATGGGCTAAGTTGGGACACCCCTGCAGGGATTTGAACTTTCGAAAGCCGTGCCTGCGGTTATGGGCAGATGGGAATTTGTTAATGTCCGGTTGTAGATAACTTGAACCTTAACTTAATTAAAATGAGTCAACTGCGTGTGTAACCGTGATGGTCTCTTTCCGACGGAGTCCGGGAAGCGAACACGGTGTTGGAGTTATGTTTGACGTAGGTTGTTCTAGGATCACTTCTTGATCATAGTTTATCGATCGTGCTTTGCCTTCTCTTCTCGCTCTCTTTTACATATGCTAGCCACCATATATGCTAGTCGCTTGCTGCAGCTCCACCTCATACCTTTTACCTTACCCATAAGCTTAAATAGTCTTGATCGCGAGGGTGTGAGATTGTTGAGTCCCCGTGACTCACAGATACTTCCAAAACCAGCTTGCAGGTGCCGATGAGTCCATGCAGATGACGCAACCAAGCTCAGGATGAGCTCGATGAAGATCTTGTCCTTTGTGTTGTTCTGTTTCCAGTTGATCAGTAGTGGAGCCCAGTTGGGGTCGATCGGGGGACCTTGTCGCATTTGGGGTTCTTCTTTTATTTTGGTTCCGTAGTCGGACCTTGATTGTATCTGGATGATGTAATGCTTTATTCATGTAATTGTGTGAAGTGGCGATTGTAAGCCAACTATGTATCTCTTTCCCTTATGTATTACATGGGTTGTGTGAAGATTACCTCACTTGCGACATTGCTTTCAATGCGGTTATGCCTCTAAGTCGTGCTTCGACACGTGGGAGATATAGCCGCATCGAGGGTGTTACAGGCAGGCATCGCAGAGCCTGGGCACGTGGGCTGGAGGCGTACGTCAAGGTCGTCCGCGAGCTTGACGAGGGTGAACTTGTCGAGGAAGCCGACAAGGACCTCGTCGAACAAGGAGACGAAGCTGTTGTCCAAGCGGCCCCTCGCCCTAGTGTGCTCAAGCACTACCTGGAGACGTTCCTCGGTGCCAGGCCACAGGCCGGCGTCGTGGACCATCTGGCACAGCCGGCTGATGCTCGCGCTCACCGCCTCCATGGGTCTAGCTTCTAGTCAACTGATCTTGTGATTGGAGTGATCACTCTTTCCCTTGGGTGCATAGGTGCGTAGGATTTCATGGATTGGACTGGCGGGAGCCTTTATATGAGAAGTCCAGACTGCGTTGAATTCACGTGCGTGTTGGCCATTTACTCCTCGCCCCTCTATTGCACCTGCCTTTGGCTGTATGACAGGTTGGCCATCCACCCATTGGGCCCACGTGTCATACACCCAAAGGCAGGTGCAGTAAGTCAATGAAGCTGCGTCCCCCTCCTTACCGGTGCAGTAGAGTCATCTCACCGGACCTCTAGTTGGGGCCAAAGGAGAGAACTTTGATGTTTACTGGTTTATTGGTCCCCTTTGCATTTTGCGCCAAGTTTTGACCTTTGATTTAACTAATGAAATGTTAATGTATGTAACCAAAAATGTTGTGTAAGTCACCTTACGAAAACCAAATAATCCCAAAACACTTAGGCATGGTACATTAACTCCCTCCTCGTTTCTTATTTCGTGACATATCAACCAATGAGAGATGTGGGCCGTGCATGCTTTCAAAGACTTGAGACTACCAAACATCACATGCGGCGGTTAGTTCATTGCATGTAATACTATTAAGTAGCAAAAAGACATTAAGTTATCTCATCGATAGGAATAAAACAATACACCATGTATTTATTTACAGAGGGAGTAGTACATTTTTTGTGACATGCATTACTAGATATTGCTAGTCAAATACTAAATCCATATGGACGTGGTAGCACTACTAAATCCAGACGGTGGTGCTAGTACTAGTAGTAGTACTACCAATGTAGTAGCACTGTACTACCCATTGGTCAAATTATTACGTGTTGCTCCTCACAGTGAAGTGACAAGACCCTACGCCGAGATTACACCTGAGTATAGGCGCCGTGTTCGGCATACCATAGTCAGCCTCACCGTCTGCAGTCACTATCATCATGGCTGTAGACCTAGCCTGCTTACAAATAGCCGTGTTTGACATAATCTCCCGTGCGTAGATGCCCGTGCATTGCACGGAACACCAAGATTGGGGGGCGGCGCCGGCAGCGGCCATCGCGCCAGATTTTTCGATGGCCTTATGGATGTGGTGGGGAGGAGATAAGGCTGATTGTGAGAGACAAGGAGTTGTTTATAAATAGGAAACAAGTGCGGGCATCTTTTTGCAAAACTAGAGAAGTTTGGTTTGTATGCGTCAGATCTAGATCCGACGGCTATTGGTGAAATATGGCAGGCACAACATCATCACCAACTCAGGACCTGTTTGATTCGCGGGATTTTTAAAATGCAGGAATAGGACACAGCAATATTACAAGTTTCAAACTGATATTACAAATGTTAGGAGTAATGCTGCACCTACGAAGAGGGAATTACTAGGAAGTTTACGTAAGAACTTTCGTTACTTTAGGTGGATGCAGCATTATCATACAAACTAAAATCCACCGCCCTGACAAGTCACTAATGGGCAAATAAGTTTTCGAGTCTTTGGCCACTTGATGTTTCAAAAATAAATTCAACTTCTGCGGATACTTTGTCATTTAGGCTTAGACGCTTGCGGTGATCAGCACACCATTCATTGTTGCGTCAGAGAATGCCAAACCTCATTACCTTGAGCACACTTGCCTCCAGAACAAAGAACCTGGCCAATTTAATCTCTGATGTGCTGCCTCGGTAGTCGATCAAATCAATTTCTGTAAGATGAAGATCAAGGCATTCGATGAGATTGTTATAGTGCAACACATTTTTCACTTTCGGGTCTTTTTTATCTGCAAAAGAAGAGAACATATTAGAGCAGCTGGCTGTATAAGATTGCCGCGTCATCAAGAGGTACCAATATCATTCGCTCATACGATAGGGTTGGTTGGCTAGTGATATTCTCTCTCTCTCTCTCTCTCTCTCTCTCTTTCTCTTTCCTCTCATTTACCTAGGAGTACGTGAAGAGCTTGGGCATTTGTTGCCTTCCACTATGTGGCCGATGCCATATTTCGCAAAAGTATGCCATATAATACGCATCAATGTCAAATCAAAAGATTTTGGCACCGCTCTAGCGATGTGAGAGAGTTGGCACCGCTCTGCACACGGACCCACATGTATAAACAAATCAATCAAACCAACTACACCAGCCTCTCACTCTCCCAAACAAGTGTTTTTATTGCCGCAGTCCTCTCTCTCTCTCCCACACAAGTGTTTTTTCATTGCGTGAGTTAATTTGGCACCGAAGCAAAGTAGGTGATCCAGATTGGCGCATCAGGTGAGCAATGGAGGGGCATAGATGCCAAATGCATCACAAGTGAATTTGGCACGTGTTTTGGCCTACATAGTGGAGGGCCGTTATAGCCCACTTTTGTACTACCTCTTATTTAGTATAATATTTTGACCATAGATTTACGAAAGAAAATGCCAATGCATGTCACTAAAAATTACACCATTTGAAATTATGTTCAAATACGAATCCAACGGTATAGTTCTTAGTGACATGTATTAACATTTTGTGAGTTAAATCTATGGTCAAATTTTGATACTACAAAATAGGAAGAGTAAACCATGACGGAGGTAGTACTTGCTCTTAGGGTAACCATAGAGTTACTGGAGTAGTCTAAGTTACTTTCCAGTATGACTAGCCTAGGCTACTATAGTAGTACAACAAAAAAACGATGCAGGTGATCACGTGAGAAAAAAAATACTAAAAATGTTTCTTTTGGTGCAGTGCGTAGATGCAGTTTCGAACACTACACTTGTCATCGTAATTTGGGAAAATTACAAAAAAATTGAGCTACATTGTGATTACCGTTTACTAATAGGAAAGAAGTTTCACCTCGATGAGTAGCTTCTCCATGCATGGAAAGCATGTAAGGAATCCAACAACTTGATCCAGATTGGGGCCGATAGATTTTATTGCCAAGATCTTCACTGTGCGCATAGACTGGGTCAAGCTTGTGGGAATCATTTTTTAGAAGACGGTCGTAAATACGTCAAGAAGAAATTTAAAAATGTGAATTTCAAGAAGACGGAGAAGAAGATGAGTGCTATACCTGAACGCTTAAGGATCCAATAAGGAGTTCGGAGAATTTGGCTGACGAGTGCACCAACACTGTCAATTTCGGCGCGTCAATGACCCTGATTTTTGTTGGACCTTCTAGATCCGATACAAGCAATCTCTCAAGGAAAGGCGCATTCTCAATGACCATAACGTGGAACAGCTGGAGTGATCTCTTCCCAATTGATGTCTTGTTGCGGGGCCAGCAAGACACATAAATCCATCGGAGATTCGTCGAGGCGATGTGGAGGCTAATGAACCCGTGGATCTGCTCAAGACGAAGGTGAAGGAAATATGCCCTAGAGGCAATAATAAAGTTAATATTTATTTCCTTATTTCATGATAAATGTTTATTATTCATGCTAGAATTGTATTAACCGGAAACATAATACATGTGTGAATACATAGACAAACAGAGTGTCACTAGTATGCCTCTACTTGACTAGCTCGTTGATCAAAGATGGTTAAGTTTCCTAACCATAGACATGAGTTGTCATTTGATTAACGGAATCACATCATTAGGAGAATGATGTGATTGACTTGACCCATTCCGTTAGCTTAGCACTTGATCATTTAGTTTGTTGCTATTGCTTTCTTCATGACTTATACATGTTCCTATGACTATGAGATTATGCAACTCCCGTTTACCGGAGGAACACTTTGTGTGCCACCAAACGTCACAACGTAACTGGGTGATTATAAAGGTGCTCTATAGGTGTCTCCAAAGGTACTTGTTGGGTTGGCGTATTTCGAGATTAGGATTTGTCACTCCGATTGTCGGAGAGGTATCTCTGGGCCCACTCGGTAATGAACATCACTATAAGCCTTGCAAGCATTGCAACTAATGAGTTAGTTGCGGGATGATGTATTACGGAACGAGTAAAGAGACTTGCCGGTAACGATATTGAACTAGGTATTGAGATACCGACGATCGAAACTCGGGCAAGTAACATACCAATGACAAAGGGAACAATGTATGTTGTTATGCGGTCTGACCGATAAAAGATCTTCGTAGAATATGTAGGAGCCAATATGAGCATCCAGGTTCCGCTAATGGTTATTGACCGGAGACGTGTCTCGGTCATGTCTACATTGTTCTCGAACCCGTAGGGTCCGCACGCTTAACGTTACGATGACAGTTTCATTATGAGTTTATATATTTTGATGTACCGAAGGTTGTTCGGAGTCCCGGATGTGATCACGGACATAACGAGGAGTCTCGAATTAGTCGAGACATAAAGATTGATATATTGGACGACTATATTCGAACACAGAAATGGTTCCAGGAGTTATCGGATATGAAACGGAGTACCGGGGGTTAATGGGCCTCATGGGCCCAAAGTGGAGCAGAGGAGGGGCGGCCAGGGCAGGCTGCGCGCCCCCTCCCCCTCTAGTCCAAATTGGACAAGGAGGGAGGGGAGGCTCCCCCCTTTCCTTTCTCTCCTCTCTCCATTCCTTCCCCTTCTCCTAGTTGGACAAGGAAAGGTGGGAGTCCTACTCCCGGTAGGAGTAGGACTCCTCCCTGGCACGCCTCCTCCTGGCCGGCCGCCCCTCCCCCTTGCTCCTTTATATACGGGGGCAGGGGGCACCTCTAGACACAACAATTGATCCTTGAGATCTATTAGCCGTGTGCAGTGCCCTCCTCCACCATAATCCGCGATAATATTGTAGCGGTGCTTAGGCGAAGCCCTGCGACGATAGAACATCAAGATCGTCACCACACCGTCGTGCTGATGGAACTCTTCCCCGACATTCTGCTGGATCGGAGTCCGGGGATCGTCATCGAGTTGAACGTGTGCTAGAACTCGGAGGTGCCGTAGTTTTGGTGCTTGATCGGTCGGGCCGTGAAGACGTACGACTACATCAACCGCGTTGTGCTAACGCTTCCGCTTCCGGTCTACGAGGGTACGTAGACAACACTCTCCCCTCTTGTTGCTATGCATCACCATGATCTTGCGTGTGCGTAGGAATTTTTTTGAAATTACTATGTTCCCCAACAGTGGCATCCGAGCCTAGGTTTTATGCGTTGATGTTGTGCACGAGTAGAACACAAGTGAGTTGTGGGCGATATAAGTCATACTGCTTACCAGCATGTCATACTTTGGTTCGGCAGTATTGTTGGATGAAGCGGCCCGGACCGACATTACGCGTATGCTTACGTGAGACTGGTTCTATCGACGTGCTTTGCACACAGGTGGCTGGCGGGTGTCAGTTTCTCCAACTTTAGTTGAACCAAGTGTGGCTACGCCCGGTTCTTGTGAAGGTTAAAACAACACCAACTTGACAAACTATCATTGTGGTTTTGATGCGTAGGTAAGAACGGTTCTTGCTAAGCCCGTAGCAGCCACGTAAAACTTGCAACAACAAAGTAGAGGGCGTCTAACTTGTTTTTGCAGGGCATGTTGTGATGTGATATGGTCAAGACATGATGCTAAATTTTATTGTATGAGATGATCATGTTTTGTAATCGAGTTATCGGCAACTGGCAGGAGCCATATGGTTGTCGCTTTATTGTATGCAATGCAATTGCGCTGTAATGCTTTACTTTATCACTAAGCGGTAGCGATAGTCGTGGAAGCATAAGATTGGCGAGACGACAACGATGCTACGATGGTGATCAAGGTGTCGCGCCGGTGACGATGGTGATCATGATAGTGTTTCGAAGATGGAGATCACAAGCACAAGATGATGATGGCCATATCATATCACTTATATTGATTGCATGTGATGTTTATCTTTAATGCATCTTATCTTGCTTTGATTGACGGTAGCATTATAAGATGATCCCTCACTAAATTATCAAAGTATAAGTGTTCTCCTGAGTATGCACCATTGCGAAAGTTCTTCAAGCTGAGACACCACGTGATGATCGGGTGTGATAGGCTCTACGTTCAAATACAACGGGTGCAAAACATTTGCACACGCGGAATACTCAGGTTTAACTTGACGAGCCTAGCATATAACAGATATGACCTCGGAATACGGAGACCGAAAGGTCGAGCGTGAATCATATAGTAGATATGATCAACATATTGATGTTCACCATTGATACTACTCCATCTCACGTGATGATCGGACATGGTTTAGTTGATTTGGATCACATGATCACTAAGAGGATTAGAGGGATATCTTTCTAAAGTGGGAGTTCTTAAGTAATATGATTAATTGAACTTAAATTTATCATGAACTTAGTACCTGATTATCTTGCTTGTCTATGTTTGATTGTAGATAGATGGCTCGTGCTGTTGTTCCGTTGAATTTTAATGCGTTCCTTAAGAAATCAAAGTTGAAAGATGATGGTAGCAATTACACAGACTGGGTCCGTAACTTGAGGATTATCCTCATTGCTGCATAGAAGAATTACGTCCTGGAAGCACGGCTAAGTGCCAAGCCTGCTGCAGGAGCGACACCAGATGTTATGAACGTCTGTCAGAGAAAAGCTGATAACTACTCGATAGTTCAGTGTGCCATGCTTTACGGCTTAGAACCGGGTCTTCAACGACATTTTGAACGTCATGGAGCATATGAGATGTTCCAGGAGTTGAAGTTAATATTTCAAGCAAATGCCCGGATTGAGAGATTTGAAGTCTCCAATAAGTTCTATAGCTGCAAGATGGAGGAGAATAGTTCTGTCAGTGAACATATACTCAAAATGTCTGGGTATCATAATCACTTGACTCAACTGGGGGTTAATCTTCCTGTTGATAGTGTCATTGACAGAGTTCTTCAATCACTGCCACCAAGCTACAAAAGCTTCATGATGAACTATAATATGAAAGGGATGAATAAGACTATTCCTGCACTCTACGCAATGCTAAAAGCCGCGAAGGTAGAAATCAAGAAGGAGCATCAAGTGTTGATGGTCAATAAGACCACCAGTTTCAAGAAAAAGGGCAAAGGGAAGAAGAAAGGGAACTTCAAGAAGAACAGCAAACAAGTTGCTGCTCAGGAGAAGAAACCCAAGTCTGGACCTAGGCCTGATACTGAGTGCTTCTACTGCAAGCAGACTGGTCACTAGAAGCAGAACTGCCCCAAGTATTTGGCGGATAAGAAGGATGGCGAAGTGAACAAAGGTATATGTGATATACATGTTATTGGTGTGTACCTTACTAATGCTCGCAGTAGCACCTGGGTATTTGATACTGGTTCTGTTGCTAACATTTGCAACTCGAAACAGGGGCTACGGATTAAGCAAAGATTGGCTAAGGATGAGGTGACGATGCGCGTGGGAAATGGTTCCAAAGTCGATGTGATCGCGGTCGGCACGCTACCTCTACATCTACCTTCGGGATTAGTATTAGACCTAAAGAATTGTTATTTGGTGCCAGCGTTGAGCATGAACATTATATCTGGATCTTGTTTGATGTGAGATGGTTATTCATTTAAATCAGAGAATAATGGTTGTTCTATTTATATGAGTAATATCTTTTATGGTCATGCACCCTTGAAGAGTGGTCTATTTTTGATGAATCTCGATAGTAGTGATACACATATTCATAATGTTGAAATCAAAAGATGCAGAGTTGATACTGATAGTGCAACTTATTTGTGGCACTGCCATTTAGGTCATATCGGTGTAAAGCGCATGAAGAAACTCCATACTGATGGACTTTTGGAACCACTTGATTATGAATCACTTGGTACTTGCGAACCGTGCCTCATGGGTAAGATGACTAAAACGCCGTTCTCCGGTACTATGGAGAGAGCAATGGATTTGTTGGAAATCATACATACAGATGTATGTGGTCCAATGAATGTTGAGGCTCGTGGCGGATATCGTTATTTTCTCACCTTCACAGATGATTTAAGTAGATATGGGTATATCTACTTAATGAAACATAAGTCTGAAACATTTGAAAAGTTCAAAGAATTTCAGAGTGAAGTTGAAAATCATCGTAACAAGAAAATAAAGTTTCTATGATCTGATCGTGGAGGAGAATATTTGAGTTACGAGTTTGGTCTACATTTGAAACAATGCAAAATAGTTTCGCAACTCACGCCACCCGGAACACCACAGCGTAATGGTGTGTCCGAACATCGTAATCGTACTTTATTAGATATGGTGCGATCTGTGATGTCTCTTACTGATTTACCGTTATCGTTTTGGGGTTATGCTTTAGAGACGGCTGCATTCACGTTAAATAGGACACCATCAAAATCCGTTGAGACAACGCCTTATGAACTGTGGTTTGGCAAGAAACCAAAGTTGTCATTTCTGAAAGTTTGGGGCTGCGATGCTTATGTGAAAAAACTTCAACCTGATAAGCTCGAACCCAAATCGGAGAAATGTGTCTTCATAGGATACCCAAAGGAGAATGTTGGGTACACCTTCTATCACAGATCCAAAGGCAAGACTTTTGTTGCTAAATTCAGAGTTTATCTAGAGAAGGAGTTTCTCTCGAAAGAAGTGAGTGGGAGAAAAGTAGAACTTGATGAGGTAACTGTACCTGCTCCCTTATTGGAAAGTAGTACATCACAGAAACCGGTTTCTGTGACACCTACCCCAATTAGTGAGGAAGCTAATGATTATGATCATGAAACTTTAGATCAAGTTACTACCGAACCTCGTAGATCAACCAGAGTAAGATCCGCACCAGAGTGGTACGGTAATCCTGTTCTGGAAGTCATGCTACTAGATCATGATGAACCTACAAACTATGAAGAAGCGATGGTGAGCCCAGATTCCGCAAAATGGCTAGAAGCCATGAAATCTGAGATGGGATCCATGTATGAGAACAAAGTGTGGACTTTGGTTGACTTGCCCATTGATCGGCAAGCAATTGAGAATAAATGGATCTTCAAGAAGAAGACTGATGCTGACGGTAATGTTACTGATGCTGACTTGTTGCAAAAGGTTTTCGACAAGTTCAAGGGATTGACTACGATGAGACCTTCTCACCCGTAGTGATGCTTAAGTCTGTCCGAATCATGTTAGCAATTGCCGCATTTTATGATTATGAAATTTGGCAAATGGATGTCAAAACTGCATTCCTGAATGGATTTCTGGAAGAAGAGTTGTATATGATGCAACCAGAAGGTTTCATCGATCCAAAGGGAGCTAACAAAGTGTGCAAGCTCCAGTGATCCATTTATGGACTGGTGCAAGCCTCTCGGAGTTGGAATAAATGCTTTGATAGTGTGATCAAAGCATTTGGTTTTGTACAGACTTTTGGAGAAGCCTGTATTTACAAGAAAGTGAGTGGGGGCTCTGTAGCATTTCTGATATTATATGTGGATGACATATTATTGATTGGAAATGATATAGAATTTCTGGATAGCATAAAGGGATACTTGAATAAGAGTTTTTCCATGAAAGACCTCGGTGAAGCTGCTTACATATTGGGCATTAAGATCTATAGAGATAGATCAAGACGCTTAATTGGACTTTCACAAAGCACATACCTTGACAAGGTTTTGAAGAAGTTCAAAATGGATCAAGCAAAGAAAGGGTTCTTGCCTGTGTTACAAGGTGTGAAGTTAAGTAAGACTCAATGTCCGACCACCGCAGAAGATAGAGAGAAAATGAAAGATGTTCCCTATGCTTCAGCCATAGGCTCTATCATGTATGCAATGTTGTGTACCAGACCTGATGTGTGCCTTGCTATAAGTATAGCAGGGAGGTACCAAAGTAATCCAAGAGTGGATCACTTGACAGCGGTCGAGAACATCCTGAAATACCTGAAAAGGACTAAGGATATGTTTCTCGTATATGGAGGTGACAAAGAGCTCATCGTAAATGGTTACGTTGATGCAAGCTTTGACACTGATCCGGACGATTCTAAATCACAAACCGGATACATGTTTTTACTGAACGGTGGAGCTGTCAGTTGGTGCAGTTCTAAACAAAGCATCATGGCGGGATCTACATGTGAAGCAGAGTACATAGCTGCTTCGGAAGCAGCAAATGAAGGAGTCTGGATGAAGGAGTTCATATCCGATCTAGGTGTCATACCTAGTGCATCGGGTCCAATGAAAATCTTTTGTGACAATACTGGTGCAATTGCCTTGGCAAAGGAATCCAGATTTCACAAGAGAACCAAGCACATCAAGAGACGCTTCAATTCCATTCGGGATTTAGTACAGGTGGGAGAGATAGAAATTTGCAAGATACATACGGATCTGAATGTTGCAGACCCGCTGACTAAGCCTCTTTCACGAGCAAAACATGATCAGCACCAAGGCTCCATGGGTGTTAGAATCATTACTGTGTAATCTAGATTATTGACTCTAGTGCAAGTGGGAGACTGAAGGAAATATGCCCTAGAGGTAATAATAAAGTTATTATTTATTTCCAAATATCATGATAAATGTTTATTATTCATGCTAGAATTGTATTAACCGGAAACATAATACATGTGTGAATACATAGACAAACATAGTGTCACTAGTATGCCTCTACTTGACTAGCTCGTTGATCGAAGATGGTTATGTTTCCTAACCATAGACATGAGTTGTCATTTGATTAATGGGATCACATCATTGGGAGAATGATGTGATTGACTTGACCCATTTTGTTAGCTTAGCACTTGATCGTTTAGTTTGCTGCTATTGCTTTCTTCATGACTTATACATGTTCGTATGACTATGAGATTATGCAACTCCCGTTTACAAGAGGAACACTTTGTGTGCTACCAAACATCACAACGTAACTGGGTGATTATAAAGGTGCTCTACAGGTGTCTCCGAAGGTACTTGTTGGGTTGGCGTATTTCGAGATTAGGATTTGTCACTCCGATTGTCGGAGAGGTTTCTCTAGGCCCTCTCTATAATGCACATCACATAAGCCTTGCAAGCATTGCAACTAATAAGTTAGTTGCGGGATGATGTATTACGGAACGAGTAAAGAGACTTGCCGGTAACGAGATTGAACTAGGTATTGAGATACCGACGATCAAATCTCGGCTAAGTAACATACCAATGACAAAGGGAACAACATATGTTGTTATGCGGTCTGACCGATAAAAGATCTTCGTAGAATATGTAGGAGCCAATATGAGCATCCAGGTTCCGCTATTGGTTATTGACCGGAGACGTGTCTCGGTCATGTCTACATTGTTCTCAAACCCGTAGGGTCCGCACGCTTAACGTTACGATGACAGTTTCATTATGAGTTTATATATTTTGATGTACCGAAGGTTGTTCAGAGTCCCGGGTGTGATCATGGACATAACGAGGAGTCTCGAATTAGTGGAGACATAAAGACTGATATATTGGACGACTATATTCGGACACAGGAATGGTTCCGGGAGTTATCGGATATAAAACAGAGTACCGAGGGTTACCGGAACCCCCCGGGAGGTTAATGGGCCTCATGGGCCCAAAGTGGAGCAGAGGAGGGGCGGCAAGGGGCTGGCTGCATGCCCCCTCCCCCTCTAGTCCGAATTGGACAAGGAGGGAGGGGCGGTGCCCCCCTTTCCTTTCTCTCCTCTCTCCCTTCCTTCCCCCTCTCCTAGTTGGACAAGGAAAGGAGGGAGTCCTACTCCCGGTAGGAGTAGGACAGCTCCCTGGCGCGCCTCCTCCTGGTCGGCCGCCCCTCCCCCTTGCTCCTTTATATACGGGGGCAGGGGGGCACCTCTAGACACAACAATTGACCCTTGAGATGTATTAGCCGTGTGCGGTGCCCTCCTCCACCATAATCCTTGATAATATTGTAGCGGTGCTTCGGCAAAGCCCTGCGACGGTAGAACGTCAAGATCGTCACCACGCCGTCGTGCTGACGGAACTCTTCCCCGACATTCTGCTGGATTGGAGTCCGGGGATCATCATCGAGCTGAACGTGTGCTAGAACTCGGAGGTGCCGTAGTTTCGGTGCTTGATCGGCCGGGCCGTGAAGACATACGACTACATCAACCGCGTTGTGCTAACACTTCCGCTTCCGGTCTATGAGGGTACGTAGACAACACTCTCCCCTCTCATTGCTATGCATCACCATGATCTTGCGTGTGCGTAGGAATTTTTTTGAAATTACTACGTTCCCCAACAAAAGTATGAACCCTAGGCCTTGTTTCCTATCATTGCAATACCGTTTATGCTCACTTTTATCACTTGCTACCTTGCTGTTTTTATATTTTCAGATTACAAAAACTATTATCTACCATCCATATACCACTTGTATCACCATCTCTTCGCTGAACTAGTGCACCTATACAATTTACCATTGTATTGGGTGTGTTGGGGACACAAGAGACTCTTTGTTATTTGGTTGCAGGGTTGTTTGAGAGAGACCATCTTCATCCTATGCCTCCTACGGGTTGATAAACCTTAGGTCATCCACTTGAGGGAAATTTGCTACTGTCCTACAAACCTCTGCACTTGGAGGCCCAACAACGTCTACAAGAAGAAGGTTGTGTATTAGACATCAAGCTCTTTTC
This sequence comes from Triticum dicoccoides, assembly GCF_002162155.2. Classification (NCBI taxonomy): domain Eukaryota; kingdom Viridiplantae; phylum Streptophyta; class Magnoliopsida; order Poales; family Poaceae; genus Triticum; species Triticum dicoccoides. Next base: position 117,330,157 of record NC_041386.1, on the reverse strand, counting down.
TGGCGCCGTTGCCGGGGAGGTTAGCGCTTGAAGGTATATCTTTAGATCTTGCAATCGAGTCTTTTAGTTTCTTGTTTTATCACTAGTTTAGTTTATAAAAGAAAACTATAAAAAATGGAATTGAGTTTGTCTAATACGCTTCACCTTTTTAATATCTTTCGTGAGTATGATGGAAATGATAATTGTGCTCAAGTACTAGAAAAAGAATTACATAGAATGCTTGGCATAAAATATGTGAATGATGAGCATGATTGCAATGTTGTTAGTATGAATTCTTTGAATATCCATGATACTAATGATGATTGCACTAGTTATGATGTCTCCTATAAACATGTCAATTTCTGTGGAGTACATTGGGTTTGTACGAACACACCAAATAGGGAAGATAGATATTGCAAGAGGCATAAGTACTTAGAAACTAAATTGTTGCAAGAAAGGTTAGATGAATGTGCTAAAAATTTAAATTATATTGGCCATACTTGTGAGCTTTGTAATGAACATGATCATTTCAATACCCAATGCAAATTGTTTCATGATCGTATCATGTCCAAAAATTGTGATGACTTGATTTCCCTTGCACATCATAATGAACTTAGTTTGCTTATGAGTTACAAAGAAATGAAACGTATAACTAATTATCTTCCAGAATTTTCCCGTTATAAACTTCTTGGATTTGATCTAGAGGAAATTTATATGTATTGTGCGGTGAATTGTATTGAAAATCCTTATATTGCCAACTACATAAAGAAAAAAAAATAGAAGATGAAGAGAATACTAATGAAAGGGAAGAGACTTCCCAATATCCTCCTATTATTTCTTATGATGAATCAGGTAACGAGGAGGAGCCTCCTATTCAACCAATCTCATTAATAAGGAGCACCAAAAAAAGGATTGAACCCACACATGATGTGGTGAAGAAGAAGAAAAGGAAAAGGAAGAGAGGTAAAAAGATATCTCCCCCAAATAATGTTGCTCCTATTACTATTGTGCCTTATGAAAATATAATTGTGGAATATAATGATACTTCTTATGATCTTGAAAATCCTTTTGGCACTTGCTTGGAAGAATATGATAATTGCTATACTATTGGTGCTATCCATACTATTAATGATGAGAGTGATTATGCTTATGATATGAAAAGTCCCAAGCTTGGGGATGCTATGTTTGATGAAGATGATATTTTTGAGAATATATTTTCTGCAATTAATGTTTGTCCCAAGCTTGGGGATGCTATGTTTAATGAAGATGATATTTTTAGTCTCCCAAGTTTTGATATGAAAATTTATAATGATGATAGCATGCCTCCTACTTATGATAATTATTGTGATGATACATATGCTATAAAAAGTAGTGAGGATTATATTTATAAAACTTGTCATGATTATGATTACCCCTTTTATGAACATTACTCTTTTAATGTGGAAACAATTTATAGTATTCGAGTCTCTTATGATACTCCCACTATTCCGAATGAGAAGAATTTTGCTTATGTGGAGAGTAGTTCTATGCTTGTAGATCATGAAAAGAATGCTTTATGTGATAGTTATATTGTTTAATTCATTCATGATGCTACTGAAAATTATTATTAGGGAGGAATATATGCCTGTAGGAATTGCAATAATACCAAGTTTCCTCTCTATGTGCTTAAAATCTTGAAGTTTTGCTTGCTTTACCTTCCTATGCAAGTTGATTCTTGTTCCCATCAGTTGTTTGCTCACAAAATCCCTATGCATAGGAAGTGGGTTAGGCTTAAATATGTTAGTCATATTCTTCATGATGCTCTCTTTATGTTCCAATTCTTATCCTTTATGTGAGCATCATTGAAATCATCATGCCTAGCTAGGGGCATTAAACGATAGCGCTTGTTGGGAGGCAACCCAATTTTATTTTTGTTCCTTTCTTTTTGTTCCTGTTTAGTAATAAATAATTCATCTAGCCTCTATATATATGTGGTTTTATGCTTTTAATTAGTGTTTGTGCCAAGTAGAACCTTTGGGAAGACTTGGGGGAAGTCTTGTTGATCATGCTGTAAAAAACAGAAACTTTAGCGCTCACTAGAATTGCTGACATTTTTATTTGGAGAGTGTTATTTAGTTAATTCCTTTTGCAGATGATTAATAGATAAATTACTCAGGTCCAGAAATTTATTTGAGAATTTTATGAGTTCCATAAGTATACGTTTGATCCAGATTCCTACAGACTGTTCCGTTTTTAACAGATTCTGTTTTTCATATGTTGTTTACTTATTTCGATGAATCTATGGCTAGTAAAAGAGTTTATAAACCATAGAGAAGTTGGAATACAGTAGGTTTAACACCAATATAAATAAATAATGAGTTCATTACAGTACCTTGAAGTGGTGATTTATTTTCTTATACTAACGGAGCTTACGAGTTTTCTGTTAAGTTTTGTGTTGTGAAGTTTTCAAGTTTTGGGTAAGGATTCGATGGACTATGGAATAAGGAGTGGCAAGAACCTAAGCTTGGGGATTCCCAGGGCACCCCAAGGTAATATTCAAGGACAACCAAAAGCCTAAGCTTGGGGATGCCCCGGAAGGCATCCCCTCTTTTGTCTTCATTCATCGGTAACTTTACTTGGAGCTATATTTTTATTCGCCACATGATATGTGTTTTGCTTGGAGTGTCATTTAATTTTATTTAGTTTTGCTTGATGTTTGAATAAAATACCAAGATCTGAAATTATTAAATGTTAGAGAGTCTTCACATAGTTGCATAATTATTCGACTACTCATTGATCTTCACTTAAATCTTTCGGAGTAATTTGTCATTTGCTCTAGTACTTCACTTATATCTTTTAGAGCATGGTGGTAGTTTTATTTTGAAGAAATATATGAACTCTCAGGCTTCACTTAGATTATTTTGAGAGTCTTAAATAGCATGGTAATTTGCTTAAAATCCTAATATGCTAGGTATTCAAGATAGTAAAATTTTCTTATGAGTGTTTTGAATACTAAGAGAAGTTTGATGCTTGATGATTGTTTTGAGATATGGAGGTAATAATATCAAAGTCGTGCTAGTTGAGTAGTTGTGAAATTGAGAAATGCTTGTGTTGAAGTTTTCAAGTCCCGTAGCATGCACGTATGGTAAACGTTATGTAACAAATTTGAAACATGACGTGTTATTTGATTGTCCTCCTTATGAGTGGCGGTCGGGGACGAGCGATGGTCTTTTCCTACCAATCTATCCCCCTAGGAGCATGCGCGTAGTGCCGGGGTTTTTGATGACTTGTAGATTTTTTCAATAAGTATGTGAGTTCTTTATGACTAATGTTGAGTCCATGGATTATACGCACTCTCACCCTTCCATCCTTGCTAGCCTCTTCGGTACCGTGCATTGCCCTTTCTCACATTGGGAGCTGGCGCAAACTTCGCCGGTGCATCCAAACCCCGTGATATGATATGCTCTTTCACACATAAACCTCCTTATATCTTCCTCAAAACAGCCACCATACCTACCTATTATGGCATTTCCATAGCCATTCCGAGATATATTCCCATGCAACTTTCCACCGTTCCGTTCATCATGACACATTCATCATTGTCTTATTGCTTAGCATGATCATGTAGTTGACATAGTATTTGTGGCAAATCCACCGTTCATAATTCTTTCATACATGTCACTCTTGGTCTATTGCATATCCCGGTACACCGCCGGAGGCATTCATATAGAGTCATCTTTGTTCTAGTATCGAGTTGTAAATAAATAGAAGTGTGATGATCATCATTTTCTAGAGCATTGTCCCAAGTGAGGAATATATAAAAAAGAGAAAGACCATAAAAAAGAGAAGGCCCCCCAAAAAGAGAAGGGCCATAAAAAAAGAAGGCCCAAAAAAAGAAAAATGAGAGAAAAATGAGAGAAAAAGAGAGAAGGGACAATGTCACTATCCTTTGCCACACTTGTGCTTCAAAGTAGCACCGTAATCTTCATGATAGAGTCTCTTGTTTTGTCACTTTCATATACTAGTGGGAATTTTCATTATAGAACTTGGCTTGTATATTCCAACAATGGGCCTCCTCAAGTGCCCTAGGTCCTCGTGAGCAAGCAAGTTGGATGCACACCCACTAGTTTCTTTTGTTGAGCTTTCATATATTTATAGCTCTAGTGCATCCGTTGCATGGCAATCCCTACTCCTTGCATTAACATCAATTGGTGGGCATCTCCATAGCCCATTGATTAGCCTCGTTGATGTGAGACTTTCTCCTTTTTTGTCTTCTCCACATAACCCCCCTCATTATATTCTATTCCACCCATAGTGCTATGTCCATGGCTCGCGCTCATATATTGTGTGAAAGTTTATAGGTTTGAGATTACTAAAGTATGAAACAATTGCTTGGCTTGTCATCGGGGTTGTGCATGATGAGAGCATTCTTGTGTGACGAAAATGGAGCATGACTAAACTATATGATTTTGTAGGGATGAACTTTCTTTGGCCATGTTATTTTGAGAAGACATGATTGCTTAGTTACTATGCTTGAAGTATTATCATTGTTATGTCAATATGAACTTTTGTCCCGAATCTTTCGGATCTGAACATTCATACCACAATTAAGAAGAATTACATTGAAATTATGCCAAGTAGCACTCCGCATCAAAAATTCCTTTTTATCATTTACCTACTCGAGGACGAGCAGGAATTAAGCTTGGGGATGCTTGATACGTCTCCAACATATCTATAATTTTTGATTGCTCCATGCTATATTATCTACTATTTTGGACAATATTAGGCTTTATTATCCACTTTTATATTATTTTTGGGACTAACCTATTAACAGGAGGCCCAGCCCAGAATTGCTGTTTTTTTGCCTATTTCAGTGTTTCGAAGAAAAGGAATATCAAACGGAGTCGAAACGGAATGAAATCAACTAGAGAAGTTATTTTTGGAAGGAAAGCTACCGGAAAAACTTGGAGTGCACGTCAGGAAAGGAACGAGGGAGCCACGAGGCAGGGGGCGCGCCCTCCACCCTCGTGGCTCCCCTGACGTATCTCTTTCACCCATATATACCCACATACCCTAAAACCACCGAGGAGCACAATAGATCGGAAGTTCCGCCGCCAGAAGCCTCTGTAGCCACCGAAAGCCAATCTTCATCACCCAGGTGCTCTCCATGACGAGGATGGAGTAGTTTTCCCTCAGGGCTGAGGGTATGTACCAGTAGCTATGTGTTTGATCTCTCTCTCTCTCTCTCTCTCGTGTTCTTGAGGTGATACGATCTTGATGTATCGCGAGCTTTTCTATTATAGTTGGATCCTATGATGTTTTCTCCCCCTCTACTCTCTTGTAATGAATTGAAGTTTCCCCTTTGAAGTTATCTTATCGGATTGAGTCTTTAAAGATTTGAGAACAGTTGATGTATGTCTTGCCGTGCGTATCTGTGGTGACAATGGGATACCACATGATTCACTTGATGTATGTTTTGGTGATCAACTTGCGGGTTCTGCCCATGAACCTATGCATAGGGGTTGGCACCCTTTTTCGTCGTGATTCTTCGGTAGGAACTTTGGGGCACTCTTTGAGGTTCTATGTGTTGGTTGAATAGATGAATCTGAGATTGTGTGACGCATATCCTATAATCATACCCACGGATACTTGAGGTGACATTGGAGTATCTAGGTGACATTAGGGTTTTGGTTGATTTGTGTCTTAAGGTGTTATTCTAGTACGAACTCTAGGGTTGTTTGTGACACTTATAGGAATAGCTCAACGGATTGATTGGAAAGAATAACTTTGAGGTGGTTTCGTACCCTACCATAATCTCTTTGTTTGTTCTCCGCTATTAGTGACTTTGGAGTGACTCTTTGTTGCATGTTGAGGGATAGTTATATGATCCAATTATGTTATTATTGTTGAGAGGACTTGCACTAGCGAAAGTATGAAACCTAGGCCTTGTTTCCTATCATTGCAATACCGTTTATGCTCAGTTTTATCACTTGCTTTCAGATTACAAAAACTATTATCTACCATCCATATACCACTTGTATCACCATCTCTTCGCCGAACTAGTGCACCTATACAATTTACCATTGTATTGGGTGTGTTGGCGACACAAGAGACTCTTTGTTATTTGGTTGCAGGGTTATTTGAGAGAGACCATCTTCATCCTATGCCTCCTACGGATTGATAAACCTTAGGTCATCCACTTGAGGCAAATTTTCTACTGTCCTACAAACCTCTGCACTTGGAGGCCCAACAACGTCTACAAGAAGAAGGTTGTGTAGTAGACATCAGGCATCCAGGTCCCGCTATTGGTTATTGACTAGAGAGGTGTCTCGGTCATGTCTACATAGTTCTCGAACCCATAGGGTCCGCACGCTTAACGTTCGTTGACGATATAGTACTATATGAGTTATGTATGTTGGTGAACAAATGTTGTTCGGAGTCCGGGATGAGATCACGAACATGACGAGGAACTCCGAAATGATCCGGAGATAAAGTTTGATATATGGGATAATAGTGTTTGGTCACCGGAAGGGTTCCGGAATTCACTGGAAGGGGTTCCGGATGTTTCCCGAAATGTTTGGGTATGAGAACACTTTATTTGGGCCAAAGGGGAAAGCCCACAAGGTTTTTGGAAAGCGCAAAAGGAAGTTTTGCGGAGTCCAGGGGCCAGACGCCAGGGTCCCTGGCGTCTGGGTCCAGACGCCGGGAACCCTGGCGTCTGGCCCTGGAGTCCGAGAAGGACTCTTGCCTTTCGGGTGAAACCGACTTTGTGGAGGCTTTTACTCCAAGTTTCGACCCGAAGGCTTAACATATAAATAGAGGGGTAGGGCTAGCACCCAAGACACATCAAGAAACACCAAGCCGTGTGCCGGCAACCCCGTCCCCTGTAGTTTATCCTCCATCCTAGTTTTCGTAGTGCTTAGGCGAAGCCCTGCGGAGATTGTTCTTCACCAACACCGTCACCAGGCTGTCGTGCTGCCGGAACTCATCTACTACTTCGCCCCTCTTGCTGGATCGAGAAGGCGAGGACGTCACCGAGCCGAACGTGTGCAGAACTTGGAGGTGTCATGCTTTCGGTACTTGGATCGGTCGGATAGTGAAGACGTACGACTACATCAACCGCGTTGATATAACGCTTCCGCGAACGGTCTATGAGGGTACGTAGACAACACTCTCCCCTCTCGTTGCTATGCATCACCATGATCTTGCGTGTGCGTAGGAAATTTTTGAAATTACTACGTTCCCCAATAGAAGGTACTCGAGCATAGTACAACTGCGAAGCAGGTGCTCCATAGCCTTCTTTGAGATGACAACGTCGAAGAGCTCGAGATGCTTGAGTTGAGGAAGAAGAAGGGCGGGCGCGACATTAATCTAGGGAAGATAGCAGGAGCTCAAGCTGGCACGGCGCAGCATTGGCGCGAGGCGGAGCGCGGACGGCGACAGAGAGTGACATCGTCCAGCTTCAAAGCTGAGCTCCTCGAGCTGATCTAGGGCGGGGGATAAGAACCACTCATCGAACTTGGGTTGGACCTTACAGTTGGTACTGAACATGCGGATGTCAAGGCGTCTGGCTGGCCCAGGGTGCGATGAAAGGATCTTGGAGACTGCAGCCATGCGTTTGCAATCCCCGTCGCAGAGGCAGCTATCGATGGTGAGGTTGAGGGGGACGCGGCGCCAGAGGGGGCGCCACCGCCGGGAGAGCAGGGCGGTCCGCACGGCGGATTTGGTGGGGAGGAGGCCGATGATGACGAGCAGCATGTCGTTGGGGAGGCTGCTGATGAAGTCCAGGCTCGCCGGATGCGGTTTTGGCTCGAGCCGCCTCCACTTGTTGGTTGTCTCGCTGTCCATCTCAACCGGCGGCGACGCTGGTGTACACGTGTGCTAGTGTGTGTTGTGTGCTGGGTGTGCGCAAGTGCGTCCTTCTGTGCATGTTGCTGCGAAGTGGTGAATTGTGCGCGAGTGTGACCTTCACGCGGAAGAGGTGTGTCCTCAATGCACCCTCAATTTACTAGTGTGCGGGGTGCTACCCCGAGTGGTTTCAACTTTGTTTACGTCACCGCGTGTCAGATGGGCCTCTAGTTTACTTATTTTCACCCACTGCCACATGGGCCAGCACACGAAGATACAGAACACGAGCTGACAAGGCAGCATGTGGACTGGTTAACCGGTCAACTAAACAATATACAGAGCTATACGCTGACACGGTGAGCGTATAATCTGTCGGTATATAGTGTTCGAGTGAGAGGGGAGGCCCGTGAGAGATAGCAGAGAGAGAGAGAGAGAGAGAGAGAGAGAGAAAGAGCTACTCCCTCTGTTTGATAATGTAGTTCCAACATGTTTTTAAAAGGAAAACTTTTGAAACTTTGACCAAGTTTATAAAGAAATTACTTATATCTACAATACCAAAGATAAATGAGAGTATGAAGTAAGTACATGTTGTGATGAATCTAGTGATCGTTCTAGATGTAAATGTTTTTCTCCACATATACTTGGTCAAACTTTTCTGAGGTTTGACTTTTCAAAACTTCCATATGCTTATGGACGTGAGAGAGTCCCTAACTAGAGAGAGAGAGAGAGAGAAATATAAAGAGTGAATGAAAAAAGTGTGTGTGTTGATAACCCGCAAGTATAGGGGATCACAATAATTTTCGATAAGAAATAGTGTCGAACCCAACGAGGAGCTAAAGGCAGAACAAATATTCCCTCAAGTTCTATCGACCACCGATACAACTCTACGCACGCTTGATGTTCGCTTTACCTAGAACAAGTATGAAACTAGAAGTACTTTGTAGGTGTTGTTGGATAGGTTTGCAAGATAATAAAGAGCATGTAAACAAAAAGTAGGGGTTGTTTAGATAAAGACACAACTAAATTAGTTTTAGTAGAGAGCTTGTTGTTACGAGAAAGTTATTTGTCCCTAGGCAATTGATAACTAGACCGGTAATCATTATTGCAATTTCATTTGAGGGAGAGGCATAAGCTAACATACTTTCTCTACTTGGATCATACGCACTTATGATTGGAACTCTAGCAAGCATCCACAACTACTAAAGATCATTAAGGTAAAACCCAACCATAGCATTAAAGTATCAAGTCCTCTTTATCCCATACGCAAACAACCTACTTACTCGGGTCTGTGCTTCTGTCACTCACGCCACCCACCATAAGCAAATCCTGAACATATTGCAAACCCTACAGCGGGAATCCCTCATGCTTGCGCGACACGGAGAGCACCATAGGACAGCGCCAATAATAAAACATGCAACTCAAACCAATCACGATCATCAAATAACCCATAGGACAAAACGGATCTACTCAAACATCATAGGATAGCCATACATCATTGGGAAATAATATATAGCGTTGAGCACCATGTTTAAGTAGAGATTACAGCGGGTAAAAGAGGGGTTACACCGCTGCATTGAGGGGGAAGAGTTGGTGATGATGGCGGTGAAGTTGTTGGTGAATATTGCGGTGATGATGATGGCCCCGGTGGCACTCCGGTGCCACCGGAAGCGAGGGGGAGAGAGCCCCCCTCCTTCTTCTTGTTCCTTGACCTCCTACCTAGATGGGAGAAGGGTTTCCCCTCTGGTTCTTGGTCTCCATGGCATGGGAGGCGCGAGAGCCCCTCCGAGATTGGATCTGTCTCTTTGTCTCTCTCCGTTTCTGCGTTCTCAGATTCTACCCTTTCACCGTTTCTTATATTCCCGGAGATCCCTAACTCCGATTGGGGTGAAATTTTAACACGATCTCTATCCGGATATTTGCTTTCTTGCGGCGAAAGAAGGGCACCAACCGCCTTACGGGGTGGCCACGAGGGTCAGGGGCGCGCCCCCTGCCTCATGGGCCCCTCGAGCATCGTCTCGCGTTGATTTCACTTCCCAAAATTCACATATATTCCAAAAAAATCTCCGTCAGTTTTTATCCCGTTTGGACTCCATTTGATATGGATTTTCTACGAAACAAAAAATATGCAACAAACAGGAACTAGCACTGGGCACTGAATCAATATGTTAGTCCCAAAAATAGTATAAAAAGTTGCCAAAAGTATATGAAAGTGGAATAATATTGGCATGGAACAATAAAAAATTATAGATACGATGGAGACATATCATGTGCGTGTGTGAAAGAGACATGGACAACACTCGATAAAAGTCGAGAAAAAACGTGTGTGTCTTATGCAAACATATCACACATGCATCTTCGACAACGGAAGAAAGGTGAGGAGATAGTGTGTGGTTGTTTGCAACCGAGAGAGAAAGACCCCTAGCACGTGGCCAAGAGGGGTCTGACAAACAAGGGAGAGAGGTCGAGAGAGACGTACGGAGAAAATGTGGACATGGGGAGGAGAGAGTGTATGTTTGTCATAGATAGATCCTCTGGAGATCGTGATGGGACTACATGGGTGGGAGATCGAGTGACAAGGTGTGTGCGTGATAAAAGATACCCCGAGAGATATCGAGATAGACATATGGATGGAAGGAGACAATACGTGTGTTCCTGATGGCCAGTGAGAGATAATCATACTTAGGGGGGGTGTGCTTGCGCCTTTGATGGAGTGAGGGATTATGGTACTTATTAGGGGGTGCGTGTCACATAGAGAGAGAGAACAAGGGCGGAGAGTGTTGGATGGCTCTATATGTATAGCGCGAGCGAGACATGTGTATGTGTGAACCAGGGAGATATAATGTTTGAGAAGATTGAGGAGCCCCGATAAGGCTGAGTGGTGTGTCAGATAGCTGAGAGGGGGAAAGAGATATTCCATCCTCTCGATAATGCAGTGCATGTAAAGTTTTTAGAAGTCAAACTTTGGAAACTTTGATCAGGTTTACGCAAATGTTATTTATATCTACAATACCAAAGATACATCATACAAAACTACATCTCATGGTGAATCTAATGGTATATGTTTGCCGTTCTAGATGTAATTGTTTTTCTCCACATACATGGTCAAACTTTGTGATGTTTAACTTATCAATAAATCAATATGCTATGGACCGAGGAGAGTGCCTAAGTCGAGAGAGATCAAGTGCGTGTGAAGGAGAATGAGTAAGTGTGCAAAAAGAGTATGTGTGTGAAAGAGAAAGTGACAACAAACGATAAATTAGAGAGAGTGTGTGTTTTTTCGTTTCTTAGGCGAACATCTCACGCATGCATCTCCGAGATAGAAAAGCGAGGCGAGAATATACACGAAGATAACTAGTGTGTGATTGTTTGCGACGGAGAGAGACACCCCTATAGCACATGTCCAATAGAGGTCTGGCCAACAAGAAACAAAGGTCGAGAGGGACACATGAAGAACATGGACGCATGGGGAGGGCTAGAGGGTGTGTTTGTGATAGAGAGATCCCCTCTAGATCGTGAGGGGACTATATGGGTGGGAGATCGAGGGAGGTGTGTGCGCGATAGAAAGATGCCCCAAGAGAAATCGAGATAGACCATGCACATCTTTGTGATGGAGACTAAGATTAGCTAGTCATATACATATAGGGGGGACTGCGTGTGCCTACAATTGAGTGAGAGACCATCATACTTGGCTAGCTAGGCATGAGATTGTGTGTGTGCGTGTGAGATGGAGAGAGAATGAGGGAGAGAGATAGAGTATTGGATGGGCATATCGAGTGCGAGTGAGATATGCATGTGTATGTGTGACCCAGGTAGATGGAGAGTTTGAGAGAGAGGGGGGAGAGCTCTGAGACGACTGAGTGGTGCGTGAGAGAGTTACGGGCAACGAGCCAAGGAATTTGTGTGCGTACGATGAGTGCACGCAAGATATCTAGCTTGGACTAGAGAATCATACATAGTGTGCAAGAGAGACCTATAGATGGAGTATATATGCATGCGAACTACAAAGACCCCCCACATACACACACAAAGAGAGAGAGAGAGAGAAAGCAAGAGGGACCAACAAGGTTTGTGTGTTGGATGCGTGCGACAGAATTGAAGATTGTCAGCAAGAGAGAGAGAGAGAGCGGGAGTCCGGGAGAGGGGGAGATCGCGTTTTATGCATCAAAGACTGATATAAACCATGTTTCGATATAAACTTGCATTCAAATATTTAAATTGGAGAACATGTTGTCTGCAATCCACACATGAACGGATACATGCGTATATCAAACAAGTTCATTAATTTGACTTTCAACATGTTCATGGAGTACTATAATACTGTACAACATGCTACTTGATTGAGGTGCTCAATTTTGGATTTAGTTCACTATTTTGACCTGGTGAACGAGCTATTTCATTGAATCGAGATATTTCATTTTGGGTTTGATTCCCGTTTTTGAGTGGGTCAACTATTTGTCATATAGTAAATCGCTAGCAACGAGCATCTAAAAACACATTACTCCCGAGCATCATCTCTCCATCTAAAAAAGAAGTGGCAAGCTAATATTTCAAGATTTGATTCGAATCGACTTGGTAAGGCAGACGTGGATGCTCATTCTCCCAAATTTTGAACGAACCGGTAAACATCCTCTGCTTGGTGGAACTCGCCCGAGCAAATAAATGGGAGAAGCGAAATTACCGTCCTATGTGGGACACACATCAGTTGGCCCGTTGTACATCGAGGGTAGGTTCGTAAATTCATCCAAGCACGCCTTCTCCTCGGCCGAAATGACATGTGCCGAATAATTCATAAACCATGGTCGGCAAAACACGCTCTCCTCACCCGAAATAGCTCGTGCCCACTATTTCAAAACACGCACTCCTCGCCCGAAATCGCTCACGCCCACTATATATCAAAACACGCCCTCCTCGCCCTAAATCGCTCCCGCCCACTATTTGGGGAGAAGCAAAGTTACTCTACTATCCCCGACCCTCAGTACACAGACCCAAGCTGAGAAGCCTAAAGGCAGGGGTAGAACTGTAACTCCCCCTCACATTTCAGACAAATGCGTCCGTAAAACACGGTTCCACTCCCCTCCCAATTCCCCCCATTCATACCTCGTGGGTGCCAAATCACCTTCTTCCCGGAAGCTCCCTTCTCCCGAGCCGCGAAACCTCAGCCCCTCCTCCATGGCGCCCTCCATTGCACCAATTTCACAGCCGCCCTCCTCCCTAATGCCGGAGACGCTGTCCATTTGCCATCGCACACTGGGCTGTGTGCCTCTTACTCCGTGCTGCTGGAGCTGCCTCGATGACGGCCGCGTGAACTATACCGGAGCCGATTCACCCCCGCTGTTGTTCACGGCGCCGGAGCGGCTCCAACTTCGGATCCGTCCAGAGTCTCGGTGATGCTTCCCCGTAGCCGTCTACCGTCGCGACATCGATGTGTCCCTGCCGCCGGTCGCCGCCGCAACCGCGCTAGCCTCACCGACTCGGCAGTTGGACCTGCCTACTTCACCATGCCGCTAGATAGGTCGCACCCTCATCTCAAATCACTTTATTTAGGCGTCAGTTATCTGAATTTTTATTCTAGGCCAATCGATTCCCAATGGGAAGCAGCACCCCTCGAGGCGGCGGAGCTCCTAGGCTGCCGGTTGGCTGGTGTCTAACATAAGGGTGCGGGGCCGCAAGTTCATTGCGGAAGCAGTGCTTAGATGGTTATCTTAGAGTTGCATGGGTTGAAGGTACTGCTGTTGGGGAACGTAGTAATTTCAAAAAATTTCCTACGCACACGCAAGATCATGGTGATGCATAGCAACGAGAGGGGAGAGTGTTGTCTATGTACCCTCGTAGACCGGAAGCGGAAGCGTTAGCACAACGCGGTTGATGTAGTCGTACGTCTTCACGGACCGACCGATCAAGCACCGAAAGTACGGCACCTCCGAGTTCTAGCACACGTTCAGCTCGATGAGGATCCCCAGACTCCGATCCAGCAGAATGTCGGGGAAGAGTTCCGTCAGCACGACGGCGTGGTGACGATCTTGATGTTCTACCGTCGCAGGGCTTCGCATAAGCACCGCTACAATATTATCGAGGATTATGGCGGAGGAGGGCACCGCACACGGCTAATAGATCTCAAGGATCAATTGTTGTGTCTAGAGGTGCCCCCTGCCCCCGTATATAAAGGAGCAAGGGGGAGGGGCAGTCGGCCAGGAGGAGGCACGCCAGGGAGGAGTCCTACTCCTACCGGGAGTAGGACTCTCTCCTTTCCTTGTCCAACTAGGAGAGGGGGAAGGAAGGGAGAGAGGAGAGAAAGGAAAGGGGGGCGCCGCCCCTCCCTCCTTGTCCAATTCGGACTAGAGGGGGAGGGGGCGCGCAGCCTGCGCTGGCCGACCCTCCTCTGCTCCACTTTGGGCCCATGAGGCCCATTAACCCCCGGGGGGGTTTCGGTAACCCCCGGTACTCTGTTTTATATCCGATAACTCCCGGAACCATTCCCGTGTCCGAATATAGTCGTCCAATATATCAGTCTTTATGTCTCGACTATTTCAAGACTCCTCGTTATGCAACCTTCGGTACATCAAAATATATAAACTCATAATGAAACTGTCATCGTAACGTTAAGCGTGCGGACCCTACGGGTTCGAGAACAATGTAGACATGAACGAGACACGTCTCCGGTCAATAACCAATAGCGAAACCTGGATGCTCATATTGGCTCCTACATATTCTACGAAGATCTTTTATCGATCAGACCGCATAACAACATACGTTGTTCCCTTTGTCATCGGCATGTTACTTGCCCGAGATTTGATCGTCGGTATCTCAATACCTAGTTCAATCTCGTTACCGGCAAGTCTCTTTACTCGTTCTGTAATATATCATCGCGCAACTAACTTATTAGTTGCAACGCTTGCAAGGCTTATGTGATGTGCATTACCTAGAGGGCCCAGAGATACCTCTCCGACAATCGGAGTGACAAATCCTAATCTCGAAATACGCCAACCCAACAAGTACCTTCGGAGACACCTATAGAGCACCTTTATAATCACCCAGTTACGTTGTGACGTTTGGTAGCACACAAAGTGTTCCTCCGGTAAACGGGAGTTGCATAATCTCATAGTCATAGGAACATGTATAAGTCATGAAGAAAGCAATAGCAATAAACTAAACGATCAAGTGCTAAGCTAACGAAATGGGTCAAGTCAATCACATCATTCTCCTAATGATGTGATCCCGTTAATCAAATGACAACTCATGTCTCTGGTTAGGAAACATAACCATCTTCGATCAACGAGCTAGTCAAGTAGAGGCATACTAGTGACACTATGTTTGTCTATGTATTCACACATGTATTATGTTTCCGGTTAATACAATTCTAGCCTAAATAATAAACATTTATCATGATATAAGGAAATAAATAATAACTTTATTATTGCCTCTAGGGAATATTTCCTTCAGTCTCCCACTTGCACTAGAGTCAATAATCTAGATTACACAGTAATGATTCTAACACACATGGAGCCTTGGTGCTGATCATGTTTTGCTCATGGAAGAGGCTTAGTCAGCGGGTCTGCAACATTCAGATCTATATGTATCTTGCAAATTTCTATGTCTCCCACTTGGACTAAATCCCGAGTGGAATTGAAGCGTATCTTGATGTGCTTGGTTCTCTTGTGAAATCTGGATTCCTTTGCCAAGGCAATTGCACCAGTATTGTCACAAAAGATTTTCATTGGACCCGATGCACTAGGTATGACACCTAGATCGGATATGAACTCCTTCATCCAGACTCCTTCATTTGCTGCTTCCGAAGCAGCTATGTACTCTGCTTCACATGTAGATCCCGCCACGACGCTTTGTTTACAACTGCACCAACTGACAGCTCCACCGTTCAGTAAAAACACGTATCCGGTTTGCGATTTAGAATCGTCCGGATCAGTGTCAAAGCTTGCATCAACATAGCCATTTACGATGAGCTCTTTGTCACCTCCATATACGAGAAACATATCCTTAGTCCTTTTCAGGTATTTCAGGATGTTCTTGACCACTGTCCAGTGATCCACTCCTGGATTACTTTGGTACCTCCCTGCTAGACTTATAGCAAGGCACACATCAGGTCTGGTACACAGCATTGCCTACATGATAGAGCCTATGGCTGAAGCATAGGGAACATCTTTCATTTTCTCTCTATCTTCTGCGGTGGTCAGACATTGAGTCTTACTCAACTTCACACCTTGAAACACAGGCAAGAACCCTTTCTTTTCTTGATCCATTTTGAACTTCTTCAAAACCTTGTCAAGGTATGTGCTTTGTGAAAGTCCAATTAAGCGTCTTGATCTATCTCTATAGATCTTAATGCCCAATATGTAAGCAGCTTCATCGAGGTCTTTCATTGAAAAACTCTTATTCAAGTATCCCTTTATGCTATCCAGAAATTCTATATCATTTCCAATCAATAATATGGCATCCACATATAATATCAGAAATGCTACAGAGCTCCCACTCACTTTCTTGTAAATACAGGCTTCTCCAAAAGTCTGTACAAAACCAAATGCTTTGATCACACTATCAAAGTGTTTATTCCAACTCCGAGAGGCTTGCACCAGTCCAAAAATGGATCGCTGGAGCTTGCACACTTTGTTAGCTCCCTTTGGATCGACAAAACCTTCTGGTTGCATCATATACAACTCTTCTTCCAGAAATGCATTCAAGAATGCAGTTTTTATATCCATTTGCCAAATTTCATAATCATAAAATGCGGCAATTGCTAACATGATTCAGACAGACTTAAGCATCGCTACGGGTGAGAAGGTCTCATCGTAGTCAATCCCTTGAACTTGTCGAAAACCTTTTGCAACAAGTCGAGCTTTATAGACAGTAACATTACCGTCAGCGTCAGTCTTCTTCTTGAAGATCCATTTATTCTCAATTGCTTGTTGATCAATGGGCAAGTCAACCAAAGTCCACACTTTGTTCTCATACATGGATCCCATCTCAGATTTCATGGCTTCTAGCCATTTTGCGGAATCTGGGCTCACCATCGCTTCTTCATAGTTTGTAGGTTCATCATGATCTAGTAGCATGACTTCCAGAACAGGATTACCGTACCACTCTGGTGCGGATCTTACTCTGGTTGATCTACGTGGTTCGGTAGTAACTTGATCTGAAGTTTCATGATCATTATCATTAGCTTCCTTACTAATTGGTGTAGGTGTCACAGAAACCGGTTTCTGTGATGTACTACTTTCCAATAAGGGAGCAGGTACAGTTACCTCATCAAGTTCTACTTTTCTCCCACTTACTTCTTTCTAGAGAAACTCCTTCTCTAGAAAAACTCCGAATTTAGCAACAGAAGTCTTGCCTTTGGATCTGTGATAGAAGGTGTACCCAACAGTATCCTTTGGGTATCCTATGAAGACACATTTCTCCGATTTGGGTTCGAGCTTATCAGGTTGAAGTTTTTTCACATAAGTACCGCAGCCCCAAACTTTCAGAAACGACAACTTTGGTTTCTTGCCAAACCACAGTTCATAAGGCATCATCTCAACGGATTTCGATGGTGTCCTATTTAACGTGAATGCAGCCGTCTCTAAAGCATAACCCCAAAACGATAACGGTAAATCAGTAAGAGACATCACAGATCGCACCATATCTAATAAAGTACGATTACGACATTCAGACACACCATTACGCTGTGGTGTTCCGGGTGGCGTGAGTTGCGAAACTATTCCGCATTGTTTCAAATGTAGACCAAACTCGTAACTCAAATATTCTCCTCCATGATCAGATCATAGAAACTTTATTTTCTTGTTACGATGATTTTCAACTTCACTCTGAAATTCTTTGAACTTTTCAAATGTTTCAGACTTATGTTTCATTAAGTAGATATACCCATATCTGCTTAAATCATCTGTGAAGGTGAGAAAATAATGATATCCGCCACGAGCCTCAACATTCATTGGACCACATACATCTGTATGTATGATTTCCAACAAATCCGTTGCTCTCTCCATAGTACCGGAGAACGGCGTTTTAGTCATCTTACCCATGAGGCACGATTCGCAAGTTCCAAGTGATTCATAATCAAGTGGTTCCAAAAGTCCATCAGTTTGGAGTTTCTTCATGTGCTTTACACCGATATGACCTAAACGGCAGTGCCACAAATAAGTTGCACTATCATTATCAACTCTGCATCTTTTGATTTCAACATTATGAATATGTGTATCACTACTATCGAGATCCATCAAAAATAGACCACTCTTCAAGGGTGCATGACCATAAAAGATATTACTCATATAAATAGAACAACCATTATTCTTTGATTTAAATGAATAACCGTCTCGCATCAAACAAGATCCAGATATAATGTTCATGCTCAACGCTGGCACCAAATAACAATTATTTAGGTCTAATACTAATCCCGAAGGTAGATGTAGAGGTAGCGTGCCGACCGCGATCACATCGACTTTGGAACCATTTCCCACGCGCATCGTCACCTCGTCCTTAGACAATATTCGCTTAATCCGTAGCCCCTGTTTCGAGTTGCAAATGTTAGCAACAGAACCAGTATCAAATACCCAGGTGCTACTGTGAGCATTAGTAAGGTACACATCAATAACATGTATATCACATATACCTTTGTTCACTTTGCCATCCTTCTTATCCGCCAAATACTTGGGGCAGTTTCGCTTCCAGTGACCAGTCTGCTTGCAGTAGAAGCACTCAGTCTCAGGCTTAGGTCCAGACTTGGGTTTCTTCTCCTGAGCAGCAACTTGTTTGCTGTTCTTCTTGAAATTCCCTTTCTTCTTCCCTTTGCCCTTTTTCTTGAAACTGGTGGTCTTATTGACCATCAACACTTGATGCTCCTTCTTGATTTATACCTCCGCGGCTTTTAGCATTGCGAAGAGCTCAGGAATAGTCTTATTCATCCCTTGCATATTATAGTTCATCACAAAGCTCTTGTAGCTTGGTGGCAGTGATTGAAGAACTCTGTCAATGACACTATCAATAGGAAGATTAACCCCCAGTTGAGTCAAGTGATTATGATACCCAGACATTTTGAGTATATGTTCACTGACAGAACTATTCTCCTCCGTCTTGCAGCTATAGAACTTATTGGAGACTTCATATCTCTCAATCCGGGCATTTGCTTGAAATATTAACTTCAACTCCTGGAACATCTCATATGCTCCATGACGTTCAAAACATCGTTGAAGACCTGGTTCTAAGCCGTAAAGCATGGCACACTGAATTATCAAGTAGTCATCAGCTTTTCTCTGCCATACGTTCATAACATCTGGTGTTGCTCCTGTAGCAGGCATGGCACTTAGCGGTGCTTTCAGGACGTAATTCTTCTATGCAGCAATGAGGATAATCCTCAAGTTACGGACCCAGTCCGTGTAATTGCTACCATCATCTTTCAACTTTGCTTTCTCAAGGAACGCATTAAAATTCAACGGAACAACATCACGAGCCATCTATCTACAATCAAACATAGACAAGCAAGATACTATCAGGTACTAAGTTCATGATAAATTTAAGTTCAATTAATCATACTACTTAAGAACTCCCACTCAGAAAGATATCCCTCTAATCCTCTAAGTGATCACGTGATCCAAATCAACTAAATCATGTCCGATCATCACGTGAGATGGAGTAGTATCAATGGTGAACATCAATATGTTTATCATATCTACTATATGATTCACGCTCGACCTTTCAGTCTCCGTGTTCCGAGGCCATATCTGTTATATGCTAGGCTCGTCAAGTTAAACCTGAGTATTCCGCGTGTGCAACTGTTTTGCACCCGTTGTATTTGAACGTAGAGCCTATCACACCCGATCATCACGTGGTGTCTCAGCACGAAGAACTTTCGCAATGGTGCATACTCAGGGAGAACACTTATACTTTGTAATTTAGTGAGGGATCATCTTATAATGCTACCGTCAATCAAAGCAAGATAGGATGCATAGAAGATAAACATCACATGCAATCAATATAAGTGATATGATATGGCCATCATCATCTTGTGCTTGTGATCTCCATCTTCGAAGCACCGTCATGATCACCATCATCACCGGCGCGACACCTTGATCGCCATCGTAGCAGCGTTGTCGTCTCGCCAATCTTATGCTTCCACGACTATCGCTACCGCTTAGTGATAAAGTAAAGCATTACAGCGCAATTGCATTGCATACAATAAAGCGACAACCATATGGCTCCTGCCAGTTGCCGATAACTCGGTTACAAAACATGATAATCTCATACAATAAAATTTAGCATCATGTCTTGACCATATCACATCACAACAAGCCCTGCAAAAACAAGTTAGACGTCCTCTACTTTGTTGTTGCAAGTTTTACGTGGCTGCTACGGGCTTAGCAAGAACCGTTCTTACCTACGCATCAAAACCACAATGATAGTTTGTCAAGTTGGTGCTGTTTTAACCTTCGCAAGGACCGGGCGTAGCCACACTTGGTTCAACTAAAGTTGGAGAAACTGACACCCGCCAGCCACCTGTGTGCAAAGCACGTCGGTAGAACCAGTCTCGCGTAAGCGTACATGTAATGTCGGTCTGGGCCGCTTCATCCAACAATACCGCCGAACCAAAGTATGACATGCTGGTAAGCAGTATGACTTATATCACCCACAACTCACTTGTGTTCTACTCGTGCACAACATCAATGCATAAAACCTACGCTCGGATGCCACTGTTGGGGAACGTAGTAATTTCAAAAAAATTCCTACGCACACGCAAGATCATGGTGATGCATAGCAACAAGAGGGGAGAGTGTTGTCTACGTACCCTCGTAGACCGGAAGCGGAAGCGTTAGCACAACGCGGTTGATGTAGTCGTATGTCTTCATGGCCCGACCGATCAAGCACCGAAACTACGGCACCTCCGAGTTCTAGCACACGTTCAGCTCGATGACGATCCCCAGACTCCGATCCAGCAGAATGTCAGGGAAGAGTTCCGTCAGCATGACAGCGTGGTGACGATCTTGATGTTCTACCGTCGCAGGGCTTCGCCTAAGCACCGCTACAATATTATCGAGGATTATGGTGGAGGAGGGCACCGCACATGGCTAATAGATCTCAAGGATCAATTGTTGTGTCTAGATGTGCCCCCCTGCCCCCGTATATAAAGGAGCAAGGGGGAGGGGCGGCCGGCCAGGAGGAGGCGCGCCAAGGAGGAGTCCTACTCCTACAGGGAGTAGGACTCCCTCCTTTCCTTGTCCAACTAGGAGAGGAGGAAGGAAGGGAGAGAGGAGAGAAAGGAAAGGGGGGGCGCCGTCCCTCCCTCCTTGTCCAATTCGGACTAGAGGGGGAGGGGGCGCGCAGCCTGCCCTGGCCGACCCTCCTCTGCTCCACTTTGGGCCCATGAGGCTCATTAACCCCTGGGGGTTCCAGTAACCCCCGGTACTTCGTTTTATATCCGATAACTCTCGGAACCATTCCTGTGTCCGAATATAGTCGTCCAATATATCAATCTTTATGTCTCGACTATTTCTAGACTCCTCATTATGTCCGTGATCACATCCGGGACTCCGAACAACCTTCGGTACATCAATATATATAAACTCATAATGAAACTGTCATCGTAACATTAAGCGTGCGGACCCTACGGGTTCGAGAACAATGTAGACATGACCGAGACACGTCTCCGGTCAATAACCAATAGCGGAAACTAGATGCTCATATTGGCTCCTACATATTCTACAAAGATCTTTTATCGGTCAGACCGTATAACAACATACGTTGTTCCCTTTGTCATCGGTATGTTACTTGCCCGAGATTTGATCGTCAGTATCTCAATACCTAGTTCAATATCGTTACCGGCAAGTCTCTTTACTCGTTCCGTAATACATCATCCCGCAACTAACTTATTAGTTGCAATGCTTGCAAGGCTTATGTGATGTGCATTACCGAGAGGGCCCAGAGATACCTCTCCGACAATCGGAGTGACAAATCCTAATCTCGAAATATGCCAACCCAACAAGTACCTTCAGAGACACCTGTAGAGCACCTTTATAATCACCCAGTTAGGTTGTGACGTTTGGTAGCACACAAAGTGTTCCTCCGATAAACGGGAGTTGCATAATCTCATAGTCATAGGAACATGTATAAGTCATGAAGAAAGCAATAGCAACAAACTAAACTATCAAGTGCTAAGCTAACGAAATGGGTCAAGTCAATCACATCATTCTCCTAATGATGTGATCCCGTTAATCAAATAACAACTCATGTCTATGGTTAGGAAACATAACCATCTTCGATCAACGAGCTAGTCAAGTAGAGGCATACTAGTGACACTATGTTTCTCTATGTATTCACACATGTATTATGTTTTCGGTTAATACAATTCTAGCATGAATAATAAACATTTATCATGATATAAGGAAATAAATAATAACTTTATTATTGCCTCTAGGGCATATTTCCTTAAACTGCCGCCGCCGGATCTGGATGACGGGAAGTCTTTGTGGATTGGCCCGGAGGCGGCGCAACCACGACAGTGCGGTGGGGCGGCAAGTGGGGTTTTGGCTGGGACCACGAACGGCGGAGGCAGGCTGCTGATATGTCTCCAACGTATCTATAATTTTTGATTGCTCCATGCTATATTATCTACTGTTTTGGACTATATTGGGCTTTATTTTCCACTTTTGTATTACTTTTGGGACTAACCTATTAACCGGAGGCCCAGCCCAGAATTGTTGTTTTTTTTGCCTATTTCAGTGTTTTGAAGAAACGGAATATCAAACGGAGTCCAAATGGAATAAAACCTTCGGGAACGTGATTTTCTCACCGAACGTGATCCAGGAGACTTGGACCCTACGCCAAGGAACAAAAGAGGCGGTCAGGAGACTTGGACCCCTCGGAGCTCCACCGACGTACTCCTTCCTCCTATATATACCTACGTACCCCCAAACGAACAGAGACGGAGCCAAAAACCTAATTCCACCGCCGCAACTTTCTGTATCCACGAGATCCCATCTTGGGGCCTATTCCGGAGCTTCGCCGGAAGAGGGCCGTCATCACGGAGGGCTTCTACATCATCATAGCCTCTCCGATGAACTGTGAGTAGTTTACCTCAGACCTTCGGGTCCATAGTTAGTAGCTAGATGGCTTCTTCTCTCTCTTTGAATCTCAATACAAAGTTCTCCCCCTCTCTTGTGGAGATCTATTCGATGTAATTTTCTTTTTGCGGTGTGTTTGTTGAGACCGATGAATTGTGGGTTTATGATCAAGTCTATCTATGAATAATATTTGAATCTTCTCTGAATTATTTTATGTATGATTGGTTATCTTTGCAAGTCTCTTCGAATTATCCATTTGGTTTGGCCAACTAGATTGGTAGTTCTTGCCATGGGAGAAGTGCTTAGCTTTGGGTTCGATCTTGCAGTGTCCTTTCCCAGTGACAGAAGGGGCAGCAAGGCACGTATTGCATCATTGCCATCGAGGATAACAAGATGGGGTTTATTTCATATTGCATGAATTTATCTCTCTACATCATGTCATCTTGCTTAAGGCGCTACTCTGTTCTTAACTTAATACTCTAGATGCATGCTGGATAGCAGTCGATGAGTGGAGTAATAGTAGTAGATGCAGAATCGTTTCTGTCTACTTGTCATGGACGTGATGCCTATATACATGATCATGCCTAGATATTCTCATAACTATGCTCAGTTCTGTCAATTTCTCAACAGTAATTTGTTCACCCAATGTAGAATACTTATGCTCTTGAGAGAAGCCACTAGTGAAACCTATGGCCCCCGGGTCTATTCTCATCATATCAATATCCACTACTTTAATCTTGCTTTGCTTTTTTACTTTGCCTTTTACTTTTACTTTGCATCTTTATACCAAAAATACTAAAAATATTATATCTATCAGATCTCACTCTCGTAAGTGACAATGAAGGGATTGACAACCCCTAATCGCGTTGGTTGCGAGTAGCTATCATTTTGTGCAGGTACGAGGGACTTGAGCGTGGCCTCCTACTGGATTGATACCTTGATTCTCAAAAACTGAGGGAAATACTTACGCTACTCTGTTGCATCATCCTTTCCTCTTCGGGGAAATCCAACGCAAGCTCAAGACGTAGCAAGAAGAATTTCTGGCGCCGTAGCCGGGGAGTCTACGCAAAAGGTCAACATACCAAGTACCCATCACAATCCCTATCTCTCGCATTACATTATTTGCCATTTGCCTCTCGTTTTCCTCTCCCCCACTTCACCCTTGCCGTTTTATTCGCCCTCTCTCTCTATCCTTCCTCTCTATTAGCCTCTTTTACCCGTTTGCCCTTGTCTGCTCGTGTGCTAGTTTGTTTGCTTGTTTGTCGCGATGGCTCAAGATACTACCAAATTGTGTGACTTCACCAATACCAATAATAATGATTTCCTTAGCACCCCGATTGCTCCTCTTGCCAATACTGAATCTTGTGAAATCAATGCTGCTTTGTTGAATCTTGTTATGAAAGATCAATTCACCGGCCTTCCTAGTGAAGATGCCGCTACTCATCTGAATAGCTTCGTTGATTTATGTGATATGCAAAAGAAAAGTGATGTCGATAATGATGTCGTTAAATTAAAGCTATTTCCTTTTTCGCTTAGAGATCGTGCTAAAGCTTGGTTTTCGTCTTTGCCTAAAAATAGTATTGATTCTTGGAACAAGTGCAAAGATGCTTTTATCTCTAAGTATTTCCCTCCTGCTAAGATTATCTCTCTTAGAAACGATATTATGAACTTTAAACAACTTGATCATGAACATGTTGCACAAGCTTGGGAGAGAATGAAATTAATGATACGTAATTGCCCTACTCATGGTTTGAATTTGTGGATGATTATACAAAATTTTTTATGCCGGATTGAATTTTGCTTCTAGAAATCTTTTAGATTCGGACGCGGGAGGTACTTTTATGGAAATCACTTTAGGAGATGCTACTAAACTCCTAGATAATATTATGGTTAATTATTCTCAATGGCATACTGAAAGAACTTCTAATAAAAAAGTGCATGCGATAGAAGAAATCAATTTGTTGAGTGGAAAGATGGATGAACTTATGAAATTATTTGCTACTAAGAGTGTTTCTTATGATCTTAATGATATGCCTTTGTCTACTTTGATTGAGAATAATAATGAATCTATGGATGTGAATTTTGTTGGTAGGAGTAATTTTGGTAACAACGCTTATAGAGGGAATTTTAATCCTAGGCCATATCCTAGTAATCCTTCTAATAATTATAGGAATTCCTACAACAACTCTTATGTAAATTATAATAAGATGCCCTCTGAATTTGAGAATAATGTTAAAGAGTTTATGAATTCACAAAAGAATTTTAATGCTTTGCTTGAGGAGAAATTGCTTAAAGTTGATGATTTGGCTAGGAATGTTGATAGAATTTCTCTCGAGGTTGATTCTTTAAATCTTAGATCTAATCCTCCTAAGCATGATATCAATGAGTCTCTCAAAGCCATGAGAATTTCCATTGATGAGTGCAAGGAAAGAACCGCTAGGATGCGTGCTACCAAAGATGCCTTTATTAAAGCGTGTTCTTCCGATTCCTATGAAAATCAAGATGAAGATCTAAAAGTTATTGATGTGTCTCCTATTAAATCTTTGTTTTGCAATATGAATCTTGATGAAACTGAATATGATCTTCCTTTACCTAGAAGGCGTTCTAAAAATTCGGAGTATTTAGATCTTTGTGATGAAATTGATGAAAGTGGGATTGAAAGAAATAAAAATCTAGATGTTGCTAAACCCACTATATTGGATTTCAAGGAATTTAATTATGAAAGTTGCTCTTTAATTGATTGTATTTCCTTGTTGCAATTCGTGCTAAATTCTCCACATGCTTATAGTCAAAATAAAGCCTTCATCGAACATATTATTGATGCCTTGATGCAATCCTATGAAGAAAAACTTGAGTTGAAAGTTTCTATCCCTAGAAAACTCTATGAGGAGTGGGAACCAACTATTAAAATTAAAATTAAAGATCATGAGTTTTATGCTTTGTGTGATTTGGGTGCTAGTGTCTCCACTACCCCCAAAACTTTGTGTGATTTGCTAGATTTCCGTAATTTTGATGATTGCTCTCTAAACTTGCATCTTGAGGATTCTACTATTAGGAAACCTATGGGAAGAATTAATGATGTTCTTATTGTTGCAAATAGGAATTATGTGCCTGTAGATTTCATTGTTCTTGATATAGATTGCAATCCTTCTTGCCCTATTATTCTTGGTAGACCTTTCCTTAGAACGGTCGGTGCAATTATTGATATGAAGGAAGGAAATACTAGATTTCAATTTCCATTAAAAAATGGCATGTAACACTTTCCAAGAAAGAAAATAAAATTGCCATATGAAACTATCATGAGATCCACTTATGGATTGCCTACCAAAGATGGCAATACCTAGATCTATCCTCGCTTTTATGCCTAGCTAGGGGCGTTAAACGATAGCGCTTGTTGGGAGGCAACCCAATTTTATTTTTATACCTTTCTTTTTTCTCCTGTTTAGTAATAAATAAATTATTTAGCCTCTGTTTTGGTTGTGTTTTTTGTGTTTAATTAGTGTTTATGCCAAGTAGAACCGTTGGGAAGACTTGGGGAAAGTCTTGTTGAACTTGCTGTAAAAAGAAGAAACTTTAGCGCTCAAGAGAACTGCTGTCATTTTTATTTGAAGAGTGATATTTAGTTAATTATTTTTTCATATGATTAATAGATAAATTACTCACGTCTAGCAATTTATTTTAGAATTTTTGGGGTTCCATATCTTGCGCTAGCTACAGATTACTACAGACTGTTCTGTTTTTGACAGATTCTGTTTTTTGTGCGTTGTTTGCTTATTTTGATGAATCTATGGCTAGTAAAATAGTTTATAATCCATAGAGAAGTTGGAATACAGTAGGTTTAACACCAATATAAATAAAGAATGAGTTCATTACAATACCTTGAAGTGGTCTTTTGTTTTCTTTCGCTAACGGAGCTCACGAGTTTTCTGCCTTAAGTTTTGTGTTGTGAAGTTTTCAAGTTTTGGGTAAGGATTTGATGGATTATGGAACAAGGAGTGGAAAGAGCCTAAGCTTGGGGATTCCCATGGCACCCCCAAGATAATCTAAGGACACCTAAAAGCCAAAGCTTGGGGATGCCCCGGAAGGCATCCCCTCTTTTGTCTACTTCTATCGGTAACTTTACTTGGAGCTATATTTTTATTCACCAACATGATATGTGTTTTTCTTGGAGCGTTTTGTATTATTTTTGTCTTTGTTTATTAGTGTGCCACAATCATCCTTGCTGTACACACCTTTTGAGAGATCCATACATGAATTAAAATTTGATAGAATACTCTATGTGCTTCACTTATATCTTTTGAGCTAAGTAGTTTTGCTCTATATGCTTCACTTAGATATTTTAGAGCACGGTGGTGGATTTGTTTTGAAGAAACTATTGATCTCTCATGCTTCACTTAAATTATTTTGAGAGTCTCTAAATAGCATGGTAATTTGCTTAATAATAATATGCTTGGTATTCAAGATTTGTGAAACTTTCTTTTGAGTGTGTTGAATACTAAGAAAAGATTGAAGCATGATAATTGTTTTGAGATATGGAGGTGATAATATTAAAGTCATGCTAGTTGAGTAGTTGTGAATTTAAAGAATACTTGTGTTGAAGTTTGTGATTCCTGTAGCATGCACGTATGGTGAACCGTTATGTGATGAAGTCGGAGCATGATTTATTTATTGATTGTCTTCCTTATGAGTGGCGGTCGGGGACGAGCGATGGTCTTTTCCTACCAATCTATCCCCCTAGGAGCATGCGTGTAATACTTTGCTTT
Organism: Triticum dicoccoides; assembly: GCF_002162155.2. Lineage (NCBI taxonomy): Eukaryota > Viridiplantae > Streptophyta > Magnoliopsida > Poales > Poaceae > Triticum > Triticum dicoccoides. Next base: position 117,302,529 of record NC_041386.1, on the reverse strand, counting down.
GATAACTTCTAGATTTTTGCAATAAGTATATGAGTTCTTTATGACTAATGTTGATTCCATGGATTATACGCACTCTCACCCTTCCACCTTTGCTAGCCTCTCTAATACCGCGCACTTTTCACCGGTATCATACACCCACCATATACCTTCCTCAAAACAGCCACCATACCTACCTATTATGGCATTTCCATAGCCATTCCGAGATATATTGCCATGCAACTTTCCACCGTTCTGTTTATTATGACACACTCCATCATTGTCATATTGCATAGCCCGGTACACCGCCGGAGGCATTCATATAAAGTCATATCTTGTTCTAAGTATCGAGTTGTAATTGTTGAGTTGTAAGAAAAATAAAATTGTGATGATTATCATTATTAGAGCATTGTCCCAGTGAGGAAAGGATGATGGAGACTATGATTCCCCCACAAGTCGGGATGAGACTCCGGACGAAAAAAAGAGAGGCCAAAGAAGCCCAAAAAAAGAGGCCATAAAAAAAGAGAAAAGGCCTAAATAAAAAAATAAAAAAATGAGAGAAAAAGAGATAAGGGACAATGTTACTATCCTTTTACCACACTTGTGCTTCAAAGTAGCACCATGATCTTCATAGTAGAGAGTCTCTCAAGTTATCACTTTCATATACTAGTGGGAATCTTTCATTATAGAACTTGGCTTGTATATTCCAATGATGGGCTTCCTCAAATTGCCCTAGGTCTTCATGAGCAAACAAGTTGGATGCACACCCACTTAGTTTCTTTTTGAGCTTTCATATACTTATATCTCTAGTGCATCCGTTGCATGGCAATCCCTACTCACTCACATTGATATCTATTGATGGACATCTCCATAGCCCGTTGATACGCCTAGTTGATGTGAGACTATCTTCTCCCTTTTTGTCTTCTCCACAACCACCATTCTATTCCACCTATAGTGTTATGTCCATCGCTCACGCTCATGTATTGCGGGAAGATCGAAAAAGTTTCGAAAAAGTTAGAGTATGAAACAATTGCTTGGCTTGTCATCGGGGTTGTGCATGATTTAAATATTTTGTGTGGTGAAGATAGAGCATAGCCAGACTATATGATTTTGTAGGGATAACTTTCTTTGGCCATGTTATTTTGAGAAGACATAATTGCTTTGTTAGTATGCTTGAAGTATTATTATTTCTTATGTCAATATAAACTTTTGTCTTGAATCTTTCTAATCTGAATATTCATATCACAATTAAGAAGATTTACATTGAAATTATGCCAAGTAGCACTCCACATCAAAAATTCTCTTTTATCATTTACCTACTCGAGGACGAGTAGGAATTAAGCTTGGGGATGCCTGATACATCTCCAACGTATCTATAATTTTTGATTGCTCCATGCTATATTATCTACTATTTTGGACTATATTGGGCTTTATTTTCCACTTTTATATTACTTTTGGGACTAACCTATTAACCGGAGGCCCAGCCCAGAATTGTTGTTTTTTGCCTATTTCAGTGTTTCGAAGAAATGGAATATCAAACGGAGTCCAAACGGAATAAAACCTTCAGGAACATGATTTTCTCACCGAACGTGATCCAGGAGACTTGGACCCTATGCCAAGGAACAAAAGAGGCGGTCACGAGGGTGGGGGCGCCCCCCTAGGGCGCGCCCCCTGCCTCATGGGCCCCTCGGAGCTCCACCGACGTACTCCTTCCTCCTATATATACCTACGTACCCCCAAACGAATAGAGACGGAGCCAAAAACCTAATTCCACCGCCGTAACTTTCTGTATCCACAAGATCCCATCTTGGTTCATGTTCCGGAGCTCCGTCGGAAGAGGGCCGTCATCACGGAGGGCTTCTACATCATCATAGCCTCTTCGATGAAGTGTGAGTAGTTTACCTCAGACCTTCGGGTCCATAGTTAGTAGCTAGATGGCTTCTTCTCTCTCTTTGAATCTCAATACAAAGTTCTCCCCCTCTCTTGTGCAGATCTATTCGATGTAATCTTCTTTTTGCAGTGTGTTTGTTGAGACCAATGAATTGTGGGTTTATGATCAAGTCTATCTATGAATAATATTTGAATCTTCTCTGAATTCTTTTATGTATGATTGGTTATCTTTGCAAGTCTCTTCAAATTATCCGTTTGGTTTGGCCAACTAGATTGGTAGTTCTTGCCATGGGAGAAGTGCTTAGCTTTGGGTTCGATCTTGTGGTGTCCTTTCCCAGTGACAGAAGGGGCAGCAAGGCACGTATTGCATCGTTGCCATCGAGGATAAAAAGATGGGGTTTATTTCATATTGCATGAATTTATCTCTCTACATCATGTCATCTTGCTTAAGGCGTTACTCTGTTCTTAACTTAATACTCTAGATGCATGCTGGATAGCGGTCGATGAGTGGAGTAATAGTAGTAGATGCAGAATCGTTTCGGTCTACTTGTCACGGACGTGATGCCTATATACATGATCATGCCTAGATATTCTCATAACTATGCTCAATTTTGTCAATTGCTCAACAGTAATTTGTTCACCCACCATAGAATACTTATGCTCTTGAGAGAAGCCACTAGTGAAACCTATGGCCCCCGGGTCTATTCTCATCATATCAATCTCCATTACTTTAATCTTGCTTTGCTTTTTACTTTGCCTTTTACTTTTACTTTGCATCTTTATACCAAAAATACCAAAAATATTATAGCTATCAGATTTCACTCTCGTAAGTGATCGTGAAGGGATTGACAACCCCTAATCGCGTTGGTTGCGAGTAGCTATCATTTTGTGCAGGTACGAGGGACTTGGGCGTGGCCTCCTACTGGATTGATACCTTGGTTCTCAAAAACTGAGGGAAATACTTACGCTACTCTGCTGCATAATCCTTTCCTCTTCGGGGAAATCCAACGCAAGCTCAATACGTAGCAGTTGCTTTGTCGTTGGTCGCTGGCTCTTTGTGGAAGATTCCTAATAGTGTCAGCCGGGAGGCACAAGACGGCCATCAAGCCATCCGGCGTAGATCGGACAGTACCAAAATAAAATAAAATCGTGTGACCCCAATTTAGTCTTTAGTTAACAGACGTGTGACCACTCTCGTACCTTGTTGTTGATCTCTTAGTGTATTTCTTCAGATCAAAGAGATGTGTCGTTCTTAACATTATGCATTATCTGCATCTTCAGCCACACCGTCTTCCGACACACCGCAGCTAATCCAACAAGGGAAGCATACACCATAAGGGAGCTATAGTCCCCACTCAACAGTTCCCTGCATCGAATGCGTGTGCCCGACATGGACAGCCACAACAACTGCACGGCCATCGACAAGTCAGCACATGATGCTCACTCCTATGGATGGCGGCCAGATAGGTTGTACCCTCATCTTATTTGTGTGCAACATTTATGGCTTTGTTATTCATCTAAGCATGGAAAATAGATTATCACATTTCACTGTATATTCATGCTGATCTCTTACGGGTCTTGTTCAGGAGTTAACGCCGTTTCATAGTTCAGCTAAGATACTTGTTCTTTAGGTAATGCTGTTCCATAGTTATCATCCATCAGCCAATGCTATCCCACAGGCTGGTGATTATAGTATTATACCACTTCTAGTATTACCTATGTTGTTCTTTAATACTTTTGTGTGCCATCTAGTTAATCTCAAGTACAAATGATACATATTCTGTAGCTTTCATCTGTGTTCTCCCTTTAGTTTTTGAGACATGTTGCTGCTAGTTAACCCTAGTCCTACTATTTATGTCATCTCCTACAGGCACTCATTACATAAATCTAACTACTATGTGTCTTCCATGCATGTCAGATATACTTGCACACACTGATATATCCACAAGAACCTCACAGAGCAATGTAAAGGCCAATAAACTTGATGTCAATGATACCCAATATGATGGAACATGTAAAGGCAGTTCTTTAGAAGACCTGCAGAAAGATGTTGAATCCTCTTCACCCCACAAGGTCCTTGCTCTAACTTGGCCCATATATGGGTACAACATGCATATAATGTCCTGGAGTGTATCTACTCTGTTGCAATGCCATGTGCTTAGCATGCTGATCATGCATGTAAATATGTCATGCCTTCCTGTTTTTAAGTACCTATTTGTAGCAACCAGACCTCAAACAGTCTGATCTCTGTGCTTCGGTGTCATCCCTGGATCAGTAATGCTGACACCACACAGTACTCGGAGGATTTATAACAGAGTAGAAATCACACACTTATTACATCGAGTGTCTCAAACGAGAACTTATTACAATAAATATGGCTTAAGGCCATCTAATAACGATAACAGCGGAAGGCTTGGAAGATAAGTGAGTCCATCAACTCCAACGGCATCACTGAGTATAGAACCACGACCTAAAAACTCCTTAATCATCGTCTGAAAAGTCTGCAACATTAACGTTGAAGCCCGAAACGGGTCAGCACATGGAATATGTTGGCAAGGTAACACATAGAGAGTAATGGAATGAAACAGCTATACTATATGCATATTTTGCTGGTGGAAAGCTCTATGGTTACAGTTTCGCGTAAAGCCAATTTTTCCCTACTTCAAAGGAATAAATTTAATTACTATCATGGTAGTTGTTAAACATTGAGAATGGTTGACAGCATCCTCAATCCCAATTAAGCATCATCATTAAACAAAACCCAACAAAATTAATTTAGAGTAACATGTTGAGATTCACATGATAATCCAGGTACTAGATACTCAAGATGTCCATAAACGGGCTTCTAAAATCAAGCCTCACAAGGTGAACATTTATTTGGGGCCTAAATGCAATTTTGAAAAACGCACATTTTTCCTAAATTCAAATAAAACACCGAAAAACTCCGAAATAAAAACTTATTTGATTTTATTATTAAATCCTCAATATTTCTTTATTTTGGGAAAGTCATTTTATTCCCTCTCTCATATTTTTGTAATAGAAATAATTGATGATAAAATGATTAAAATCAAATGATCCTATTCTCAAAATTTGAGAAAACTCAAATATGAAAATAACGAAATCCCCAACTCTCTCCGTGGGTCATTGAGTTGCGTAGAATTTCTAGGATCAACCAAAATGCAAGAAAAAATATGATATGCAATGATGATCTAATGTATAACATTCCAAATTGAAAATTTGGGATGTTACACTATTCCATTCATGATAACATGTTTTCAAATTCAAGTATTGTCATTCTACTATACGCAATGCCATCCGCTTAATTTGGACATCATGCTTCTGAATATCTTATGCATTGTTATTCATCAGTATGTACTTCATCTGTCTACCATACCATGTTTTTTTACATTGAAGTGTTGTTCTAGTGCTGTGTTGCAATGCCATCTTAGTTTCCCAATCATACACATGTATGTTGCCTTAGTTTTTTCTGTATGTATTCTGCTAGCATACAGTTTTACATTCAACTAGTGTTTTTTTACTGTGTTGTCCTGTCGTATCCCTAGATCTTACACCATATTCCCTCCGTCCGAATTACATGTTGCCGAAATGGATAAAAAGGATGTATCTAGAACTGAAATACGCCTAGACCCATCCATTTTTTCCGAATGGAGGGAATGCATATCAATATGTCATGCCTTTCTATTCTTCAGTACCTATTCCATCTCTCTGATGTAGCATGTTTTATAATTGAAGCACCATTCTTCTAGGCATGCAAGGGGAAGATGACTATGTTAGAATCTGAAGGGTTACAAACCAGGTCTTTGTAAAAGATCCAAACGCCAGAAGATAATAAACCAACTCTAGTTTTTATAGATACTGCTCCAGCACAGAGAAACCCAACTCCTACTGATAATAAGCAGATTCCAGTGGCCAAAGAACTAGTCCGCTCCAGTCCAACAAAAATATGTCAACTCCATTCTAAGAAGCGTGTGTGTATCCTTGCATCATGAAATTTTATAGCATGTTGATCATATTTTCTACATGTTTCTTACCCATCTCTCTTATAGAAAATAAGCTTAACAGATAGAAGAATTTCTGCACTGGTATCGTCTGTGAGGAAAGATTCTTGCAGGAATTCTCTGTGCTCCAATGTAGATGTAAGTACCTGTTGTATGTTAATTGGCGTGAATCCAACCTTTATCTGATCTAAATTTAGTTGTAGCAAAATGTATGATTAAAGGCCACAATGTTGATTTTTGTAAGGAAAACTGCCTGGTAGTTTTGCATCCTGAGCTGCATGAGTGTACTATCTCATATCAGTGGGTTTGATTACTTTGGTTCTGCAGTGGGTTTTCAGTGTTTTTTACTGTGTTGTCATGTCGTATCCCTAGCTCTTACATCATACTCCCTCCGTCCGGATTACATGTCACATAAATGGATAAAACTGGATGTATCTAGAACTGAAATACGCCTAGACCCATCCATTTATTTCCGGATGGAGGGAATACATGTCAATATGTCATGCCTTTCTATTCTTCAGTACCTATTCCATCTCTATTGTAGCATGTTTTATAATTGAAGCACCATTCTTCTATATAAGGCATGCAAGGGGAAGACGGATATGTTAGAATCTGAAGGGTTACAAACCAGGTCTTTGCAAAAGATCCAAATGCCAAGAAATAATAAACCAACTCCATTTTTCATAGATACTGCTCCAACACAGAGAAACCCAACTCCCACTGATAATAAGCAGATTCCAGTGGCCAAAGAACTAGTCCGCTCCAGTCCAGCAAAAGAATGTCAACTCCATTCTAAGAAGCATGTGCGTATCCTCGCATCATGAAATTTTATAGCATTCTGATCATATTTTCTACATGTTTCTTACCCATCTCTCTTTTAGAAAATAAGGTTAAATGATAGAAGACTTCCTTCATTGGGATTGTATTCGAGGAAAATATCTTGCGGGAATTCTCTGTGCTCCAATGCTGATGTAAGTACCTGTTGTATATCACTATATTTTTACATCACATGTATTTTTTTAATCGGCATGAATCCAACCTTTATCTGATCTAAAATTAGTTGTAGCAAAATGATAAAGGCGCCAATGTTTATTTTTGTAAAGAAAACTGCCTGGTAGTTTTGCATACTAAACTGCATGAGTGTACTATCTCATATCATGCACATTACTGAATTTTAGTGCTGGTTTGGTTGCCCATTCATTCATTATGTCAATGTTGCTTTCATATTACCTTACCTGGCTGATGATAGTTGTGCCATATTGTGTTAATTTGGTGTTGGCTAGTTGCCCAAACGTTCGTTGTGCCAATGTTGCTTTCCTATTATCTGAATTGGCCAATGATGGCAATGCTAGTGTCTTAATTTGGTGCAGGCTGCTGAAGATAAGAAGACAAACTCTGAAAACAGCAAGGCAACCCCATTTTTCCAATAAATCTAGGCTAGGTAATATGGCAATAACTCATGATTAATCTGTTTGGTTCCCCTCCTAATTTATGTTATGATGCAGTGGTCGAGACACTCTCCACTATCAATAATACAAGCCTGCCAAAATCTCCATCTGAATCTGTTCAGTATCCTCTGTCTCGAATGCAACGGAAAAAATGCATGTTTGTGAACCAATTAATGGCTGAAGGAATGATGGAAATGGTGGAGGAATCAGAGGTGCAGAGTAGTGTAACACAACAACTGATCAATGTTTTCAGAGACAGTGTAGCAAAGCAGCAAGAACTTGCCCACATGCTTATGGGCGCCATCCGTGCTGAGGTTGCAGATTGTGACGTTGTAGATCGCTGGGTTCTATTCATTTATTTGCTCTGGCATCAATCTTTGATTGCCCAGTGGATGTAATTTCCTGTAATATATGTTGGATGTGCAATGTTTTTCCCTATATGTCGTACCTTTGCTTGATCGGTTTTGGTCCTGTGCATAATTGCTCGTCGTAATGGGCTCAAATTATCTAATTTGGCCTAAAGACATGTACAAACTTTAGTGGGCCCATTAAGTTAATGGGCCGTTACCAGGCCGAAAGTTAATGGTCGGCCCTCTTAACTCCCGGGTCATTAACAGGCCGACATCGAAGCGGGCAACAGGTGGGCCCAATTGATTTCACGGGCCGTTAACAGGCCGTTACTAAGTTCGGCCTACATATGGCCCAACTATACTGTGGGCCTTTAGCAGGCCGAAAGTGACCGCGGGCTTGTATTGGACCATGAAGAGCATGGGCCGCTAAGAGGCCGAACGTCAAGTCGTATTGTAAATGGCCCAACTGTGTTGTGGGCCTTTAGCAGGCCGAAAGAGAAACCGGACTGGTATTGGACCATGAAGGGCATGGGCCGTTAAAAGGCCAAAACTCATGTCCGACTACAAATGGCCCAACTCATTTATGGTCCGTTAACAGGCTGAAAGGCACACAGGGCCGGGAATTGGCCCAACACTTAAATGGGTTGCTAAAAGGCCAAAACTCAGGTCCAACTACAAATGGCCCAACAGATATATGGGCCATCAACAGGCTAAAAGCCACACCGGGCCGGAAATTGGCCCAACACTTAAATGGGCCGCTAAAAGGCCGAAACTCAGGTCCGACTACAAATGGCCCAACTGATTTATGGGCCGTTAACAGGCGGAAAGACACACCGGGCCGGAAATTAGCCCAACATTTAAATGGGTCGCTAAAAGGCCGAAAGATGTACATCGTGAAAATTGGCCCATCCACTGAATGGGCCGTTAACAGGCCGAAATCTCATCGGACCGATATTGAGCCCAAATATATAGCGGGCTGTTAACGGGCTCGAACTGATGATGGGCTGCAACGGTGTCAAATCTTTAACGGGCTGTTGACGGGCCAAATTGGCACATCTCGTATGGGCCATGGGCTTAAATGGACCTGACACAAGTAGGCCTTATATGGGCCGACCTGCTAATTTTTACTGGGCCGACCTTTTTCATCGAAATGGGCCACTGTTGGGCCATGCCACGTGTCGACCTATCATAGGCGCCTCCTGTCCAATGAGTGGATGCCATCTGTCCCAACGGTGAGGCAACACGTGTTTCCTCTGGCCAATGATGATTTTACACGTGGAAAATCCCCATTGGTTTGGGCTGTTAATGGGTTATCGGATCCAAAACCGGACCCGATAGCTTAACGGTGTTCCATTATAGTGGATGCCACGTGTTGGTCACCCTTGACGAAAGCACTTCTGTGACGCGCGATTTATCGTCATGGAAGTGGACACTTCCGTGATGATAATTTTGGTAATGTCATGGAACACTTCTACGACAACACATGTATGACTATCTTGATTTTGTCATAAAATCATCATGGATGCACATGCATGACAAAAAACGCGACCGACTGTGACAAACACGTATCATCATGGAAGTGTATTTTTTGTAGTGCATTCTCCAGAACAATGGAGCGAGCAACTGACTTATTGGAAATAGTACATACTGATGTATGTGGTCCAATGAGTGTTGAGGCTCGCGGCGGGTATCGTTATTTTCTGACCTTCATAGATGATTTGAGCAGATATGGGTTTATCTACTTGATGAAATATAAGTCTGAAACATTTGAAAAGTTTAAAGAATTTCATAGTGAAGTGGAAAATCATCGTAACAAGAAAATAAAGTTTCTACAATCTGATCGTGGAGGTGAATATTTGATTTACGAGTTTGGTCTTCATTTGAAACAATGTGGAATAGTTTCGCAACTCACACCACCTGGAACACCACAGTGTAATGGTGTGTCCGAACATTGTAACCGTACTTTATTAGATATGGTGCGATCTATGATGTCTCTTACTGATTTATCGCTATCGTTTTGGGGTTATGCTTTAGAGACGGTTGCATTCACATTAAATAGGCCACCATCTAAATTCGTTGAGACGACACCATATGAATTGTGTATTGGCAAGAAACGTAAGATGTCGTTTCTTAAAGTTTGGGGCTACAATTCTTATGTGAAAAATCTTCAACCTAATAAGCTCGAACCCAAATCGGAGAAATGTGTCTTCAAAGGATACCCAAAGGAGACTGTTGGGTACACCTTCTATCACAGATCCGAAGGCAAGATATGTGTTGCTAAGAATGGATCCTTTCTAGAGAAGGAGTTTCTCTCGAAAGAAGTGAGTGGGAGGAAAGTAGAACTTGATGAGGTAATTGTACCTTCTCCCTTATTGGAAAGTAGTTCATCACAGAAATCAGTTACAGTGATTCCTACACCAATCAGTGAGGAAGCTAATGATGATGATCATGAAAGTTCTGATCAAGTTACTACCGAACCTCGTAGGTCAACCAGAGTACGATCCGCACCAGAGTGGTACGGTAATCCTGTTCTGGAGGTCATGTTACTTGACCATGACGAACCTACGAACTATGAGGAAGCGATGATGAGCCTAGATTCTGCGAAATGGCTTGAGGCCATGAAATCTGAAATGGGATCCATGTATGAGAACAAAGTGTGGACTTTGGTTGACTTGCCCGATGATCGAAAAGCAATAGAGAATAAATGGATCTTCAAGAAGAAGACTGACGCTGACGGTATTGTTACTCTCTACAAAGCTCGATTTGTTGTGAAAGGTTTTTTGACAAGTTCAAGGGGTTCACTACGACGAGACCTTCTCACCCGTAGCGAATGCTTAAGTCTGTCTGAATCATGTTAGCAATTGCCACATTTTATGATTATGAAATTTGGCAAATGGATGTCAAAATTGCATTCCATAAGGGATATCTTAAAGAAGAGTTGTATATGATGCAAGCAGAAGGTTTTGTCGATCCTAAAGGTGCTAACAAAGTGTGCAAGACCAGCGATCCATTTATGGACTGGTGCAAGACTCTCGGAGTTGGAATATACGTTTTGACAGTGTGATCAAAGTATATGGTTTTGTACAGACTTTTGGAGAAGCCTGTATTTACAAGAAAGTGAGTGGGAGCTCCATAGCATTTCTGATATTATATGTAGATGACATATTGTTGATCAGAAATGATACTGAATTTCTGAATAGCATAAAAGGATACTTGAATAAGAATTTTTCAATGAAAGACCTCGGTGAAGCTGCTTATATATTGGGCATCAAGATCTATAGAGATAGATCAAGACGCTTGATTGGACTTCCACACAAAGCACATACCTTGATAAAGTTTTGAAGAAGTTCAAAATGGATCAGGCAAAGAAAGGGTTCTTGCCTGTATTACAAGGTGTGAAGTTGAGTCAGACTCAATGCCCGACCACTGCAGAAGATAGAGAGAAAATGAAAGATGTTCCCTATGCTTCAGCCATAGGCTCTATCATATATGCAATGTTGTGTACCAGACCTGATGTGTGCCTTGCTATATGTTTAGCAGGGAGGTTCCAAAGTAATCCAGGAGTGGATCACTAGACAGCGGTCAAGAACATCCTGAAATACGTGAAAAGGACTAATGATATGTTTCTCGTATATGGAGGTGACAAAGAGCTCGTCGTAAACGATTACGTTGATGCAAGCTTTGACACTGATCCGGATGATTCTAAGTTATAAACCAGATACATGTTTTTATTAAATGGTGGAGCTGTCAGTTGGTGCAGTTCCAAGCAGGCGGGATCTACGTGTGAAGCGGAATACATAGCTGCTTCGCAAGTAGCAAATGAAGGAGTCTGGATGAAGGAGTTCATATCCGATCTAGGTGTCATACCTAGTGCATCGGGTCCAATGAAAATCTTTTGTGACAATACTAGAGCAATTGCCTTGGCAAAGGAATCCAGATTTCACAAGAGAACCAAGCACATCAAGAGACGCTTCAATTCCATCCGCGATCAAGACAAGGAGGGAGACATGGAGATTTGCAAGATACATACGGGTCTGAATGTTGTAGACCCGTTAACTAAGCCTCTCTCACGAGCAAAACATGATCAGCACCAAGACTCCATGGGTGTTAGAATCATTACTATGTAATCCAGATTATTGAATGTAGTGCAAGTGGGAGACTGAAGGAAATATGCCCTAGAGGCAATAATAAAGTTGTTATTTATATTTCCTTATATCATGATAAATGTTTATTATTCATGCTAGAATTATATTGACCGAAAACTTAGTACATGTGTGAATACATAGACAAACAGAGTGTCCCTAGTATGCCTCTACTTGACTAGCTTGTTAATCAAAGATGGTTAAGTTTCCTGACCATAGACATGTTTTGTCATTTGATGAACGGGGCCACATCATTAGAGAATGATGTGATGGACAAGACCCATCCGTTAGCTTAGCATAATGATCTTTTAGTTTTATTGCTATTACTTTCTTCATGACTTATACATGTTCCTCTGACTATGAGATTATGCAACTCCCGAATATCGGAGGAACACCTTGTGCGCTATCAAACATCACAACGTAACTGGGTGATTATAAAGATGCTCTACAGGTGTCTCCGATGGTGTTTGTTGAGTTGGCATAGATTGAGATTAGGATTTGTCACTTCGTGTATCGGAGAGGTATCTCTGGGCCCTCTTGGTAATGCACATCACTATGATCCTTGAAAGCAATGTGACTAATGAGTTACTTACAGGATGATGCATTACGAAACTAGTAAATAGACTTGCCGATAACGAGATTGAACTAGGTATGATGATACCGATGATCGAATCTCGGGCAAGTAACATACCGATGACAAAGGGAATGACGTATGTTGTTACACGGTTTGACTGATAAAGATCTTCGTAGAATATGTAGGAACCAATATGAGCATCCAGGTTCCGCTATTGGTTATTGACCCGAGATGTGTCTCGATCATGTCTACATAGTTCTCGAACCCGTAGGGTCTGCACGCTTAACGTTCGATGACGATTTGTATTATGATTTATGTGATTTGATGACCGAAGTTTGTTTTGAGTCCCGGATGAGATCACGGACATGACGAGGAGTCTCGAAATGGTCGAGAGGTAAAGATTCGTATATTGGAAGGTTACATTCGGACACCGGAATGGTTTCA
>NC_041386.1:117286000-117289509 GCF_002162155.2 Triticum dicoccoides | reverse complement strand
GGGTGGCGCCCCCCTTTCCCTCTCCTACTCCTTCTCTCTTCCCCCTTTGCTACTCCGAAAAAGGAAAAAAGGGGAAGGGGAATCCTACTAGGACTTGGGAGTCCTAGTAGGACTCCCCACACTTGGCGCGCCCCTAGGGGGCCGGCCTCCTCCTCCTCCCTTCTTTATATACGGGGACAGTGGGCACCCCAAAGCACAACAGACAATCTCTTAGCCGTGTGCGGTGCCCCCCTCCATAGTTTACCACCTCGGTCATATCGTCGTAGTGCTTAGGCGAAGCCTTGCGCCGGTAACTTCATCATCACCGTTACCATGCCGTCGTGCTGACGGAACTCTCCCTCGTCCTCAACTGGATCAAGAGCTCGAGGGACGTCATCATGCTGAACGTGTGCTGAACACGGAGGTGCCATACGCTCGGTGCTAGGATCGGTTGGATCGTGAAGACGTTCGACTACATCAACCGCGTTACTAAACGCTTCCTCTTTCAGTCTACGTGGGTACGTGGACACTCTCTCCCCTCTCGTTGCTATGCATCTCCTAGATAGATCTTGCATGATCGTAGGAATTTTTTTGAAATACTGCGTTCTCCAACAGAGAGAATATTTTCTGACAATATTTCAATAGATTAATGAATTAGTGTTGCGTTTTGGAGATTACATCCGTAAGATTAGATTTTGTGTACAGTAAGAACTCAGTGGTGTCAAGGGCAATTATTAGAGTTTTTTTCTTAAATGGCCAGTGTCAACAATTTTAAGCGGTGATTATCAACTATTTGATCAATGCATACTCATAAAAAATAGTGAATACATTACACGTCAGATATATTGAATTGTTAAAATTTCACCAGGTTGATGATGTTCTTGAGGCTTGAATGTTTTTATGGTCCCTATTTGTAATTCAGTGGCGCGGTAGAGTTTGTCACACAGTAGTTCCATTGCTCGTTTGCGAGTCTGGGGCACTAGTTCAACTAGGTGATTTCCCTGCACATTGTTGTGGGATTTTAAATATTAAATTTGGATAAAATTTATAGGAATGAAATGACACAAATGAAAAGCCATTATTTCAAAAGCAATAGTGTGTGAACAAAGAGTATGCATATACCCAAGCCTCTATATCCGGCAAGATTTTTACTTCAAGGTTGATACACTTGGCTGAAAATGACCCCTGGGTAATTTTGTAGATGGCACATGTATTATTTTGGTAAATAGTTGTGTACAAATGAGTGGTGTGCCCAGGTTTTGAATTCAAATTTTTTGAACGTGCGTGCAGGATGCTTGGTTGGTTTAGCATTTTTCCCTCTGTGTTGACCAATTTATATGATGGAACCCGTGCCCTGCCACATCGGGCTGTGTTCCGGTCGCTGTTGGGCCAATCGATCTGTCGCTTTCTGCTGCTGCAGCAGTTGGCCCAAAGGTTCTCCGGTTTCCTATTCGTTATCGATCTGCGTGTGTGCCGCTATTGGCCTAGTCGGTGTTCCCTTCATTGGCCCTGTTTGGATACTCTAACACAGTTAGAGTTAGAGTTATTTTCTAACCCAAATAAGCACCTCTCCACCGGGATAGTTGGGTTAGATGGAACTAACCCACTCTAACCCTCTCTGTTTGGATACTTTTGGATTATTTGAGCCTCCAACTAACCCAAACTAGCTTTAACCCCATGATCCAAACAGGGTAATTATGCGGTGTCGTGCTTCTTACTGACATAGTGGTGCGTGCGTCTGTGCATGCATTATGTCGGCCCCTGTGCGGTTGTGCGTGCTTTCATTGGTCGGTGTCGTCGCACTGCGACAAGATGAGATGCGGTGCTGCTTTGACCGTCCTATCCGGATTATCTCGGTGTTTCTTCTCGGCGCCGCTGCTCCCTTTTGTTCTGGAGTTCTCGCGAGGTCTGTTCTTTATATTTCACCACTTGCCGATGTCGCCTTTTTTCCTCTCCTTTTCTGTAGACACGTGTGTGCATGCGTGTTGCCTCGCTCGATCTCTTCAGATATTTGGGTCGAGAAGTATCGAGTCTACTCTCTGCCACCGCTTCGCTGCCCATTGCGCGTATAAAAGGACCCCCGGTGGGCTCTCACCTCATCCTCTCACCATCCCTATCTGGCCCTCCTCTCCGCGGAAGCCATGTGGAGGCCACGACTATGGAGGTGAGCCCATCCAGCCTGCCAGTGCCCCGCTCCATCGGATCCCTTCCCGGTGTCGGCCTTCGAGGCATCACCGCGGTGCCATCCCGTTTCTGCCGCCACGGCCATCTCCATGACGCTGTGGCAGACCTCCTCTTGGAGCTCCATGTTGAAGGCTCGGATGAGCTAGCGCTGCCTGGTTCCGCTGTGTGCGCCGCCCGCATCCCGTTCACTAGCATAGCACTGGCATCGGCGTGCTTCGCTGCCCTCCACCACACTCCTGGTTGCCACCATGCCACCGACGACGCTCCCATGGTGGTGACGACGTGCAGCCTATCCCTGTTGCGTGCCCGACGCCGATGTTGATGGTCGCCGCCAGGACGCATACAATCGGCAGGCGGTGCAGGAGACAGCCAGCGGTGGCTGAAGTTGGAGGCGAGAGCCGCGGAGGAGGAAAAGGGACAGGCAAGAGTAGAGATGCCGCCTCTCAATTACAGTATTTTTTGCACGGTGAGGCTCTGGATCAGGTTCTATCACCTCCGTGCTCGATTTCTCTCTCGGTTGGTGGATAGTAGCAAAGAGAAAGAAGAAGAAGAAGAAGAAGAAGAAGAAGAAGAAGAAAGCATGTGAGAGCCCTGACGGACAGTGCCAGCCAGAGGACCGCGGTCGTGGCGACCCGTAGCCTTACCTGAAGCGGAGCGCCTGGGATTCTTCTTCTGCTCGTTGGCCAGCTGCAGCCTAAAACGGTGCCCTCCTCTCCCTGTCGGTTCCCTCCTCCTTCCATCGGGCGCGGTGTGTTGGACATGTTACATGTGCGGTCGCCGGTCGCGGCCAAGGAGCTCTTATGAGCGGCAGTGTAACGCCCCGAGACCGTTACGCCAGGTGTTTTCCAGTTATTCGTTGTTGTTGCCTTGTTATTTGTTTACGTGTCATGTATTTTATATCATGTTATCATGTGCATCTCATTTGCATATGTGTTCGTCTCATGCATCCGAGCATTTTTCTCGTTGTCCGTTTTGCAATCCGACACTCCTATGTCCTCCAGCGCCCTCCTTTTGCCTCTTTTCGTGAGCGGGTGTTAAACGTTCTTGGAATGAACCGAGATTTGCCAAGCGGCTTTGGTACACCATCGGTAGACCGTCTCTCAAGTTTCGTCCCATTTGGAGTCTGTTTGATACTCCAACAGTTAACCGGGGAACTGTAAAGGCCTCGTGTGTGTTGCAGCCCAACACTCTCTAAAGTGGCCCAAAACCCATCCAAACCCCCTTCATCCTCTCGGCCGTTCGATCACGATCGTGTGGCCGAAAACCGCACGTCATTTGAACTCTTCTAACTTCCTCTACCTATAAATATGTCATCCCCGTCCAAAATCCGGATCCAAAACCCTAAA
>NC_041386.1:117232829-117285528 GCF_002162155.2 Triticum dicoccoides | reverse complement strand
CCTTTCCGCGTCCCCGCCGCCGCTTCCCTCCTCCGCGCCGCCACCCGGGAGCCATGCCGCCGCCGCCTGCCTCCGCCTCGCTGCCGCCTCTTCCCGCGTCGCCCCCGCCGGCCGCTCGCCGCCCGCGTCACCCCGCGCGCCACCGCCGAGCTCCGCCGCCTCCAGCGCACTCCGGCGAGCCCCGAGCTCACTCCGGTCGCCTCCTTCTTCCACTCCGGCGACGAACTCCGGCCAGCCCTCCGGTCATCCTTGAAGTCTGCGCCGCCCCGGATCTGGATCTGGAAACCCTAGGTTGACCCCGAAATATCTAAGTTCTTTTATTCTTGCATTCTGAAGCACTTTTCATTATGTCATAACTCCGCATCCGTAGCTCCGTTTTGTGCGTGTCATATATCAAAATGTTCATCATGGTGTTCTCTTCATTTTGTTCCATTGTGCCATGCGTGTTTGAGTCCATCTTGATGCCCAAATGACTATTGCAAGAGTGCTATAAAATGTTAGGTGTTGATTCTTAGCAGATTATGAGTATTTGTCATTTTTGCCATGATTATTGTGTGCTTCATATGGACTTGAGCTCTACATGTGTTTTGGGCTATGTCATACCATCTTTACAGGGGTGTATGCCATGTATTTTTGTGATCAATGTGGTGACTAGCACAAGCATGCAAAGTAGCTCTCGTGATGTTGCTGATTTCAGGGACTTAGAATTTCACTAAGTCATTTTCCTGCTGTTATTTTTATGCCATGTATTCATGTTGCTACAGAGAGATCCATGCCTCTTAAGTATGTCCAATAAGGATGATTTGGGCATATGGTTGTGCTCTATCCATCCATGCCCCTGTTTGAATTTATGGAGTACCCTAGCATGACTCAATCTTACTCTACTTTTGCTATAAAATGTTCCTGACAGATTGTTTACATGTTAATCAATTTTGCCAAGGTTGTTGTAGTTGATCCATGCATGCTATGAGATTGTTCTTGCCATGGTTAGCTTCTTGATCATGTCTTCTTGCTGGGTGTATGCTTAGTTTGTCATGCAATGCCTTGTGTTGAGTGCATAGAGCTCGCAAACATGCCTTCATAATTCTGTTTATGCCATGTCCAGTTTTCTGCTAAGTCTGAATCTGTTAACGAGACTTGCTATGTTTACATGGATGCCATCTTATCTTCTGATCCTTTTTGACTTATGGTTAGTAAGGGACTTTTGTTCTATGCTTTAAGTAGATTCACGCCATGCCTTGTATTGCTATGTTCTAATCCTGTAGCATATTGTTATCTTGCTCTAAACATTACTTCCTGATGTTGATTCCTGACATGTTATTTTCACTAAGTCTGTGATGTTGATATCTTTTGAATTTTTGCCATACTTGTGTGAACCTGCTATTGTGTGATTTAGCCGTAGCTCAGTGTTCATCTTTTGTCAAGCATCTTAAGTAGATCATTTCCATGTGGTTTGTTGCTATATTGGAGTGCAGTAGCTTAGTTTCTTGTTGCATTCTAGATGTCATCGTGTTGTTAATCACAGAATTGTGCCATTCTTGTTTTGCTTACCATTTACAAACCGCACATCCAATTCCGGTGATCTTTATATCGTTTTTGACCGAAATCAACTCATCTTTCCAGCGGCACTCTTGGTTTGCCAATTTGAGGCCTGGTTCAATCTTTTCCTTCCGGAGCATGCATATGCATTGCATATCACATCTCGCATATCATGCCATGTTTTTGCATCATGTTGCTTGCGCATTGCACCGTGGTTGATTGTTGTTTCCTTTGCTTGTGTTCTTGTTTTGGGTAGATCCGGGAGACGAGTTCGTGATCGAGGAACCCGTTGAGTACGCTTACAAGGATCAAGCTTTCATCAACTCGGAGAACTTTACAGGCAACATGACCATACCCTCGAAATCACTTCTATCTTTGCTTGCTAGTTGCTCGCTCTTTTGCTATGCCGCAATACCTACCACTTGCTATATCATGCCTCCCATATTGCCATGTCAAACCTCTAACCCACCTTTCCTAGCAAACCGTTGTTTGGCTATGTTACCGCTTTGCTCAGCCCCTCTTATAGCGTTGCTAGTTGCAGGTGAAGATGAAGTTTGTTCCATGTTGGAACATGGATATGTTGGGATATCACAATATCTCTTATTTAATTAATGCATATATATACTTGGTAAAGGGTGGAAGGCTCGGCCTTAGGCCTGGTGTTTTGTTCCACTCTTGTCGCCCTAGTTTCCGTCATACCGGTGTTATGTTCCTTGATTTTGTGTTCCTTACGCGGTTGGGTTACAATGGGAACCCCTTAACAGTTCGCCTTGAATAAAACTCCTCTAGCAAGGCCCAACCTTGGTTTTACATTTGCACTAACAACCTATCACCTTCCCTTGGGTTCTGCAGACTCAAGGGTCATCTTTATTTTAACCCCCTCCTCCCGGGCCAGTGCTTCTCTAAGTGTTGGTCCGAACCGGGCAGCCTGCGGGGCCAACTCTGGGCAGCTCGAGGGTTGGTTTTACTCGTAGATTACCTATCCGGTGTGCCCTGAGAACGAGGTATGTGCGACTCCTATCGGGATTTGTCGGCACATTGGGTGGCTTTGCTGGTCTTGTTTTACCATTGTCGAAATGTCTTGTAACCGGGATTCCGAGTCTGATCGGGTCTTCCTGGGAGAAGGAATATCCTTCGTTGACCGTGAGAGCTTGTGATGGGCTAAGTTGGGAAACCCTGCAGGGTTTTGAACTTTTAAAAGTCGTGCCCGCGGTTATGGGCAGATGGGAATTTGTTAATGTCCGGTTGTAGAGAAGTTGACACTTAACTTAATGAAAATGCATCAACCGCGTGTGTAGTCGTTATGGTCTTTTTTCGGCGGAGTCCGGGAAGTGAACACGGTCTCGTGTTATGCTTGAACGTAAGTAGTTTTAGGATCACTTCTTGATCTTTATAGCTTCTCGACCGTGCTTTGCTTCTCTTCTCGCTCTCATTTGCGTAAGTTAGCCACCATATATGCTAGTGCTTGCTGCAGCTCCACCTCACCACCTTTCCTACCCATAAGCTTAAATAGTCTTGATCACGTGGGTGTAAGATTGGTGAGTCCATGTGACTCACAGATTACTTCCAAAACTAGTTGCAGGTGCCGATGATACCAGTGCAGGTGACGCAACCCAGCTCAAGTGGGAGCTCGATGAAGATCATGTTCATTGTGTTGTTTCGTTTCCAGTTGATCAGTAGTGGAGCCCAGTCGGGGCGATCGGTGATCTAGCATTAGGGGTTGTCTTTCTTTATTTGGTTCCGTAGTTGGACCTTGATTGTATTCTGGATGATGTAATGCTATATTTATGTATTGTGTGAAGTGGCGATTGTAAGCCAACTCTTTATCCCTTTCATATTTAGTACATGGGATGTGTAAAGATTACCCCTCTTGCGACATGCCTACTATGCGGTTATGCCTCTAAGTTGTGCTCCGACACGTGGGAGATATAGCCGCGTCATGGGTGTTACAAGTTGCTAATCAGAGCCTTCCCCGACTTAGGAGCCCCCTGCTTGATCGAATCGCTGGCGTTGTTGAGTCTAGAAAAATGTTTTGAGTCTTATAGGATTATATATATCGGAGAGTAGGATTCTTTTTACTCCCCAATCCCTTCGTCGCTCTGGTGAGGCCTCCTGACGTAGAGTTTTCATTGTTCCACTCCTCAAATTTCACGAATTTTTTTAGGATCACGTGGGTATCTTGGAATCATTCCGATAGTCTTGTGACGAGAACATTGTTATTGGTGCCTCCTGACATTTAGGGGTTGTGGCAGTGTCCCGGGGAGTTGAGCTCCGAGGTGTTGTCGTCGCAATTTTATCATTGCAGTTCTGGAATACCTGAGCTCGCCGACATCGGAAATCTCTTTTATGCAGTTGTTGGTGAGATAACCTCGACGCCATCCAGTACTGGGGCGGGAGTTCGGGAGTATTGCCATAAATCGTATAACGGATGCTTTTCGAATATTGAGGTAAATGATTTCCGAAGGTTTCTTGGTTATGTGTTGAAGGATGGATACAGCTGGATGTAGGAATTGCTAGTTTGCGTGAGATATTATGCTTCCCGTATATCCCCAACACCTGATTGCATAAGCAGAAAGTTTTGGGAGTTTATAAGTGGGAATTCAAGTAGCTCCTAGAACATCTTTCTGACAGACACATGATATGATATGGGATCTATCATATGTATGTTTCCGGCTTATTTTGCAAGCCAATCCTTTGTCTTGTTTTTGAGTTGTGGTATTCGAGTTGCTTCAATGTCAAGTGTTGATTCCATACCTTTCCTAAGTGGTGTTCTCATATTCCTATGGGAGTACTAATCCTTCTTGATCTTTGATTTTGCCATCTCAATTTCATCTGAACCGGTGTGTCTCTCCTCAAGTGGATCCGGTCTTTTTCAACATCCGCAAGATCAACTCAAGTCTTCTCAACATTGTTTGTTTCATCCGCCCCAAGTTGCCTTTGTTTTCCCGCCCTCCCACCCTTTTTCTTTAAGGACTCAGATTTCTTAATCAACTATCATGTTATTAATGTGAAGTCTCTTCATTCTTTTCAATCAATGTTCTTACCCGGTGGTTCTCTTGAAGATACTAACGGAACCTCAAGTTCATCATTATTCATTCTCTTTCTTCTTCGGTGGATTCAATTCAAGCTTTGTCGAGCATATCCTCTCCTTGTTTCAAATGTTTTTCCATGCCAGTGCACCTCATTATCATTCCACTTCTTGCTATTCAATTGTTCCGGAGTGCTGAAGATATCTCAGAAGATTCAAGTTTCCATTCTCAATTCGCTCAAATTCTTTTGAGGATGTTATCTCATTCAAGCCATTTAATTCAACCGGTGCAATCTCTCTTTTCAAGTAATCATTCAATGGTGTTTCTTTTGAGTGGGCCCTAACCCACAGGTCTTTTTCCAGGATCTTACCTGATTGTTCTAATTTTCCAGGAGATTCGCAAATCTTCTAAAGTTTGACGTAAGAATGAATTTTCATCAGTCAAATGCCTTTCTCCAAGATCTTTCAAAGTCTTTTCATCGTTGGTTCAACCTTTCTAATTTTTATTCCGGAGTATCTCAACAATTCATGGTGGTGTTTCTCATCGTCACTCTCAACATTTGAAGACCGAAGAAGAGTTTTTCCTCCAAATCTTACCCATCCTCTCAAGACTCGTGGTTCAAGCTTGATGCCATCCTCTCATAATTGTTTTGATTATGAGAATTCTTTTCACCCATCCGGAGCAATTCAGGAATATTTTCAGTTTGATTCTTCGGAGCCCATCATCTCAGAATTATTCATTCCAGCTTTCAGCTCTCATTCTCCAAATCTTACCGGTGCATCATTCAAGTATTCTCTAATCAGTTAGCGATCTCTTCATTCTCTTGCATCTTGATTCACTCAAGTATCTTCGTTCATTTTCTAATTCTTCCCGGTGTTTTCCATATCTTTTCTTTGTTCATTTTTAATTCTTACGGTGGTTCGTTCAACATTTCCTTGCCATGGTTATCATATCAATTCATTTGTTCCTTCCAATTCTACCGGTGGATCGTTGAAGACCTTCTCAAGTTGCATTATATCTATCTTAATCCTTTCAACGAGAATAAGTAGTATGCCAAATCCATTGCTTGTCATCAATTTAAATTGGTGAAGGATAAGCATAATGTAACTCTTATTCTTGTTTCATCGAGTAAATTCAATTCCTGCTTTTTGGAGTGGTTCATCTTATCACATTCTCAGTTCGAGATGTTTTATCTTTTCTTCCAGAGTTCCAAGTTTCCACTTTATCTCGTCGCAAAGCTTCATCCAATCATTGTAAGGACTCAATCTTACTCTTTCATCCTTCACTTCCTTTTGATCATTCCTTATTACCAGAGTTCTTCACGGAGGCTCTACATGGTGGTTCGTCAAGGATTCTTTTCACTCTTCAATTGTTCTTCAAGATATATCTCAAAGCTATGATCCATCAAGCTATATTGCAAGCATTATTCATCTTGCATTCTGTTGGGGATATAGCTAACAGGTATGACCCGCCCAGGAGGGGCTGGGTCAACCCCAATGATGGGTTACAAAAAGAAGCCCAGTAACATTCAAGGTGATAGTTATTAAGACTTGTAGAAGGCCTAAGCCCGAAGGCGGCTTAAGGCCCAATATTGTAAACTGCCATATGTAAAGAAAGACTTGTAAGGAAAGGCATATAAAAGAAGTCACCGAGCCAGACACGTTTTATGAGCCGGCCGAGACTCTATAGGCCGCCAGGCGTCAACCCGTGTATATAAGGGGACGACCCGGCGGCGGCTTAGGGGAAGAAACAACAGATCGATAACCAAGCCGGCGAGTTGAGCCTCTTGGAGATCGAAACCCCAGCAATACCAATCCCAACTAGACGTAGGCTTTTACCTTCATCGTAAGGGGCCGAACTAGTATAAAAACTCTCTCCTGTCCTTTGTCCCGATTAACCCCTTTAAGTTTCCTAGTGCGATGGCCCTACGACTAAGTCCTTGCTCTAGGACATCTGCCGTGACAATTCCACGACAGTTGGCGCCCACTGTGGGGCCAGTGCATGGTGGATTTGAGTTCTTGAAGGGCAACTTCGAAGGGCTCAAGGGATACGCTGTGGGCCGGATGACCAAGAGTCGTCGCGGCAAGCTCTACATTGACGACGAAGGCTGGGGCCCCAAGGCTGGCTCAATCAAGTATGGGTAACGGGTCTCCTTCGATGGAATTCACGTCTTCATCGGCCGAATCGGCGACTCGGGCCCTGAGCCGGACGTCCACACCAACCTCATCGAAACGGCTCAGCGCGCAAGGACCGCCCGTGTTCAATCTGTCGTGAAGCATGCCTTCGTAGGCTGCATCCACGGTGGTGAATACTCTGAAGGATCAGTGGAGGGCGGTGAGACGGCCGTCTGTTCTGACACTTCATCATCAACAGGTGAGACGGACTCTTTGTACCAGCTACAAGACGGCATGCTCGGGGGCTGTTCTGATGGCAGCAGTATTCCAGACCCCTTTGAGCCACCGAATTGGGCCGGAGTCTTCATGGCAGGGACACAGCCCGGGCATAACTCTACCGCAGCGGCAGCAGCAGCTACCGGGTCGGCTGCAGCCGGGTCACGAGACCCCGCACGCGCCCCGGCTCAGATTCTAATGGACCTCATGGATAAGCTGACAACTCTGTTAACCACCATGGTAGAGCTAGCGGATAAAACCCAGCACGACACAGAGGTGGCACGCGTGCGTGAGGAGATGGTGCAAGCTAAGGAAAATCTAGCCGCAGAGGAAACCCGGATGGCAGCAGAGCGAGCGGCTTTGGATGCTCGTGCTCAACAACTTCAAGCGGAGACTTTCCGGCTCTCGGTGGACCTTAACGCATCAAACAAAGTCATGAGGAGGAGGCATCAGAAAACTCAATCACGTCTGCCTCTAACGCTTGATCCGAGGAACCTGTTCCATACACCCAGGGCTGGGGGGAGCAACCCACCGGAGGCAAACTGGATCACGACACCCGGCGCATGAGTTCAGCCACGTGCCATGGAGCCACCTCGTATAATTACCGCTCCACCTCATTACGTGCCAACACCGCCGGGTCACTTCTCCAACCCCTTGGAAAACCTCA
Source organism: Triticum dicoccoides (assembly GCF_002162155.2). Classification (NCBI taxonomy): domain Eukaryota; kingdom Viridiplantae; phylum Streptophyta; class Magnoliopsida; order Poales; family Poaceae; genus Triticum; species Triticum dicoccoides. The sequence goes on along the minus strand of NC_041386.1, from coordinate 117,277,903 downwards.
TCGCAGCGTTGGCTCGTATGGCGGCTCTCCCAATGGAAGGCGACTCGCGAGCAGCAATTGAAACACGGAGGGTGAGACAACTTCTTCAAATGGCTGTGGCGCAGCAGGATGCGTACTCCTACAGTCGAGACAGGACCATTCAACTCCTCGCCCAAGCTGGAGCCCGAGTTACAGTAGGCATATGGAGTCCGCAGATATGTCAAGCAATGCTCAATGCCACAACCGGCCATACAGGCATGAGCCGGTGTGGGCTGGAGCCCTTAACTTGGCGGATTAGGAGAGGATTCGTCAAGAGGCGGAACGAGCAGCTCAAATGGCAGTAGATCAGGTGGCTCATCAAACCTTTCCGGCTTATCCAGCAACCTTGGTTGAGGCATGAGTGGCTACAAGAACCGGAGGCGTGCCTTGCTTGGTGCCGGCCATACGCAATGAGCGCTTGCCAAAGGATTTCAAGGGGTCTCGTAAAGTGCCTAATTACACGGCTGGCCTACAGCCGGGGGCTTGGATTGAGAGTTACGAGATGGCTATGGAGTTATTGGAGGTCAGCAATGCTGCAATGGACAAGTATTTCACCATGATGTTAGATGGAACAGCTCGTACTTGGTTAAAGGGATTGCCACCCAATTCTATCGGCTCATGGGCGGAGTTGAAGGCCCAGTTCATCCAGAACTTTAAGGACACGTGTAAGCAGCCTATGTCAATTATGGACCTAACCAATTGCAAGCAAGAGGATGGTGAATCCACAACCCATTGGGTGCGCCGGGTCAAGGAGATAATACATTCATCTGATAAGATGGATGCCGGCTCGGCAGTCTTAATGTTGGAGAAAAATTGTTGTTTTGAACCTTTGAAGCAGAAGCTGGGGCGGCTCAAGCGTGACTGTAACGACATGGGAACGTTGATGGCGGCTCTCATCAAGTATGCTGATTCTGATACTACCAAGGACCCGGTGTCTGACGAAGAAAAGGCAATGAAGGGAAAAAAGAACGGCAATGGCAAGGGTCACTAGCATAACCCGGCAAATCAGGGAGATAATAAATGTAAGGCTGATGAGTTTGTTGCTAACACCAATGCATAGGGCGGTAATCAATGGTGCAAGGGCAGGCAGCCCCCTCGGTCGGGCGGGTCAGGTCCCACCCTTGAGCAGTTATTAAATGAACCTTGTCCAAAGCATGGTACCTGGGAGAAGCTAGCCACCCACCTGTGGAAGGATTGTACGATCATGAAGGCGTTTAAAAATTCAAACGCGTTTGATAGAGGTCACGGCCCAGGTGGCGGTTCAGGTGGAGGCGGTTTTCACGGCCCAGGTGCCGGTTCAGGCAGAGGAGGTTTTCACGGTCAAGGTTATCCTGGTCACCAAGGAGGATATAATCAGCAACCCGGCCAGGGTAATCAGCAGCAGCAATCCGGTTATCAGAGCAACCCGAAGCAGCTGAGTAGTGGGCAATACCATGTATTTACCACCAGTTTATGTAAGAGGGACCAGAAACTTCACAAGAGGGCTGTCAATGCCATTGAGCCGGCGACTCCACGTTATCTACGTTGGTTAGAGCAGCCTATTGTGTGGAGCAGAGAGGATCACCCGCCCCGGGTTGATAATCCGGGTCACTTGGCTTTGGTAGTAGCACCTCAGGTTGGTGGATACAAGTTTACTAAGGTACTCATGGATGGAGGCAGCAACATCAACATCCTCTATTATGAGACGTTCCGCCGGATGGGATTGACTGATAAAAATCTTAAACAATCCAACACTGCTTTTCATGGGGTGGTACCTGGTAAGTCGGCATACCCAGTTGGTAAGATTGAGTTGGAAGTAGTCTTTGGGGATGAGTATGACTCCAGAGCGGAAAAGTTAACCTTTGAGGTGGTTAAGATCAAGAGCCCATATCATGCTCTGTTTGGGCGGACGGCTTATGCCAAGTTCATGGCTCGGCCGTGTTACATGTATTTATAGCTCAAGATGCCGGGTCATAAGGGCACTGACGGTGTCCTGGACTAGGGGGTACTCACCACGTCGTCTCCTGATCTATTAGATTGGGCCGAGGACCCCCGTGGCCGTATACTCATGGGCCAGTTCGGACGGCTACCGCATACAAGGAAGATTCCACAAGACTTGGCGATCAAGACAAGGACTTCTCCCCACCGGCGAATTCGGCTAGGACTCTTGTTATCCTAGGCCTCCGGTGCATTATATAAACCGAGGCCAGGCTAGTCGATAGACAATCAACTCCATACACAACAATCATACCATAGGCTAGCCTCTAGGGTTTAGCCTCCTTGATCTCGTGGTAGATCTACTCTTATACTACCCATATCATCAATATTAATCAAGCAGGAGTAGGGTATTACCTCCATCAAGAGGGCCCGAACCTGGGTAAAACAAAGTGTTCCCTGCCTCCAGTTACCATCCGGCCTAGACGCACAGTTCGGGACCCCCTACCCGAGATCCGCCGGTTTTGACACCAACATTGGTGCTTTCATTGAGAGTTCTGTTGTGTGATCGACAAAAGGATCAATGGCTCGCCTACAGATCAACTGCGACTTCGGCGTCTTTGTCACCAGTTCGACTGGTCACCTTGGTTCAACCAAGAATTGCGCCTCGTGTTCGGATCACCATGTTCGGACGAGGGCCTTCATCAAACATCAACTCCGATCTCTATCAAGATCATGGAGGAATCGTCCATGGAGCTCGGGAGCTCAACGTCAACATTGCCCTTGGGCGACCGTGCTGTTTTTCTAGACAGCGAACGTGTATGCGCCGCCACCGCCTCCTCGAGCGTCGCTTAAACGATCGCTTCGGTGGAATTGTGCGGAATCGAGTCTACAACAACCCTAGAAAATTTCATCGAGTTCCGATGGAGGAATCTCTGGCAATCCGCGATATACCGGAGCCCTGTCAAATCTAGACGGGAATCTGGACGAGTTTAGGGCATGGTGTCCAGCTTCTAGCTCGGACGTCCTTTGGAAGATCCAACCGTTGATCTGCTGCGGAATTCCTATATCTACCAGCCCTCCAAATTTTAGCTCGATCCGACCGTCCAAACTCCGGGAACCTTCCGATTAGTGCATCACTTTTCGGATCTGTTTTCTGCGCGAAAACGAATCTGACCCGAATTCGTCTTTTTTATGAACGGGATTTCGGACATCCTTTTTGAAGGAAGTTTTGCATGGGGTATTGTGTTTTGTTCCCGAACACATCCCACTAAAATCTTTTGAACATGATCTTCAACATCATGCTGGTGTCAAACCAGTCCGACAATATTGCTCCACGGCTGCCGACCTGCGCTAGACACGTCATCACTTTATTGAGCCGAGCTCAACTTCTTCGGATCATCACCTCGGCAAGCTGAACAACAGTTCGGCATCGCAAAGAATAAATCATCACCAACATCACCGCCCCACGGGTTACACGGAGCGGGCACACTGGCATCGCCGCACGGTCACTTCGTCAAGCCGGCATTGACCACGTCACGACCTGCATCGGCAGGGCCGCACTATTGCTCCTCCGAGCCGGAGTCCATCACACCGACCTACTTCGACATCTCGGCTGGACCGGGGGCTTCATCATCTCTTCATCAACCTACTCCGGTAACAGGTGTGCGGATCGAGTCCCAATTTTGGGAATCACCTTCCTTTGGATTGCTACAACAAATAAACCAGGTACTATTAATCCTAGTATTTTTTGCTTGTTTGGGTTCAATTTTTCCCAAGGAATTATTACTCTGGTTTGTCCATCATATGTACACAGGTCTATCAAATGGTGGCCACATTAACGATGGTCACATGATGGTCCGGTCAGTCTCCGCACATAGTCCGGCGAACGCCGCATCCGGAGTTCGGACCGACCTGTGAATTCAGGCTTTGCCACGCCCTTACCGCATCACGCCGACGCCCTGCATCGACATTGACTTTGGCGGCAGACCATATTTCTTTTATTACTCACTTTGCATAAATTATTTATTATGCAACGATTTTTTTAATTATCATTATTACTATTATCTCCGGTTTGCACTATTTTTTGTGCACAGGAAAATGATCCGGGGACTTCGGCGTCACTCTGCCGGTCTGCATTGACCGTGCTATGCCACCACTTCGGCGTGTCGAGCTCTCCGTGCCGCCACCTCGGGACCGGCTTGGGGGATGGAACCTTGCCCCACATCAAGCTCGGACCGCGTCATCAATAGCGAACACATTAACCAGCTAAGTCGCTTTCATGCTCAAAGCTTTAATTTCTAACTTGTGTTTGGTTCGACCAAGCATTATACTTTTTTGGAAAAAAGTTGCTTCTAAAAAATTTCCTTGTCCAAACTTTGTTTGTGACGCATAAATTCAAATACCCCGTTTACTTGGGGGCTTCCTTTATGAAGCTTTTCCTGTTGCATATGATTATACTTGTACGGCTTCGTTCCCTGTTCGTGTATTACGCCACAATATGCACCACATTGACTTAAGCGATTTGCAAGCTGGGTTGCCTCGCTCCTGTGTTTATCCCTACGTTCCCGATTGTTCGGCTAGGGAGTAAAGGGAGCACCTCTGCGATTGTCATGATCGGGTCACCCGAGCTGGACCTCAGACTGGGTGAAGCCGAAAGCTAGCGCTCTTATAGTTATTCAATGATGGTCGGCACACAACGAAACTCATGAGTACAAAAAATCTATTGCACAAGTCTCATAATAACAATGAGCACCGAAGAAAGGTATCAGTGGGGGTACTATTTTCTTCGAAGATGCTTCTTACTCTTCGCAGTAATATAGCATAAGTTCCCTGAGCGCGCTTTGTCTATTACAGCCTTATGGCCTGATTGCCTCGTTATTGGAAACACCGTCGATATTCTCGATCGATGGAGTACATAACACTTTTCGGTCCTTAACCGAAGAGGGAGAAGCGGACGGTCGGTTAAGACGTGTTTAAAGTTCGGTTGAACATAGATATGATATAAGTACTTCGGTACATGCAATCATTCTTCTACCCAAGTCACTTGGGGGCTCTTAAGTTTATTTGAGCCATTTTATAATAAGTGTTCTTCTTCTCAGTCGTTGCAAAGTTCTATTATTATTTATCACTCCTTTTTCCAACGCGAGTGTGCGGTCACTAGCCGGGGAGCCTAATTTCTCACTCAAAGCCGCTAGAGTTTAGTTTGCTAAACTGGCCTAATGATAAGTACTCCGCCCTCGGGATAGGAGGTTGAAGCCGTAGGCTGGCCCGCTCGAAGTCTCGAGATAGGATGTGTCATGTTAAAGGACGACAGAAGCACTTCTTTTTTCTAAGACCAATTTTCAGATTGGCACCGAACACTTGATCTTGTTCGGACGTCATGTTTTTACTGACGTTTCTTGGTTTTCCAAGTTTTTTGGCACTTTTAAACTATTTGTGCTTTTCCAGCATTAGTCTCGCAGTGCAACGCCGGACACCTTTAGGGATTCGGCAAAAACATTCTCAGATATTGCTATATATGCATCGGTTTCAAATTGTGTCTTCGGTCAATAGTTGGGTTGCCCGGCTCCTGTGCTTTCCTCCTACGTTCCGCTTTGTTCGGCTAGGTGTGCAAAGGGAGAACCACTACGATTGTGCTTCCAGCTCGCATGGTCAAGCACCTCAGTGGAGAAAGCCGAAAACTGACTGTCACAATAAGCGTAAACTGGTCAGCGATCTGATGACTATGTTAAATGATGGGCCGTTCATAACATTGGCCTAAGTGTTTACGGCTTGACCTCAACTGTCGTTGAACACTAACGGGGGCTATTAACTGGCCTACCAAACTAAATCCTCGATATTTTGCTCTTACATTCGAGCTGAGGTTTCATGATCATGCTTAGCATGACAACCCAAAGAAAGAAACCGATAGCGAGACTATTTTCTTTGGAATACATTTCTTCTGTTAAACAGTAATATAACATATCTCTCTGCGTACCTTTGTTTATAAAACCGCGTGGCCAGATTGCCTTGTTTGTCGTAAATCTTTGCCCTCGTAAAGGCTTTATAAAGTAGGACAAACACCCCTCGGCTACTGGCCAAGGAGGTGGAAGTCGATGGTCGGTCAACAAAGTTTTGTACAATGCGGATCCGAGCATTAATGACGTAAAGTACTTGGATAAATAGAGTCATTACACATAATTTGTGATTTTACTATGGATATTGATCCTTAATTCGGCCACCCGTGCCCGCATTAAGGCTCGGGGGCTACTGGGCTTCGGGCTTATTATTTACAAATATTAAAGGGGCACATCGATCCCTTGATCTGGTGTTGCCACCCGACCAGTGTCTCGGGGGCTACTGCATTGCTTGTCCAATGCAGAAAATTTTATGTGCAATATAGTTTCTGAGGAGATTTTGATCCTCAGGTTGGTCGGCCGCACCCAACTTGAGTCTTGAGGACTGAGCACGCCGCTTTTGTGTCCCGAAGTATTCTGCTGAGCTAGGACTTGATCCTCAGGCCGATTTTGCAAATCAACCTGAGTCTCAGCGGCTACTGGGATCAGCGGTCTTATGTCATCCTTCATGTGCATCTCGGGTTTTAAACCGATACACACCTTGAGGGCTACTGGCTATATATCTTGCCAGAGAATAAACTGCACCAATAAAAAATATTGACAAAAAATCGGCCCATAGTCGGGGTGGTGCACCACCTCGGAAGCAGTCCGGCATAAAGCTCGAGCGCTAGTGCCTGGCTCCATAGAGGGCATTTCCGGCATTAAGCTCGGCTAAACTCCTTCAACTTTTTTGAACCAAGGTGATATGACACCTCAGATATAGTCCGGCATTGGAGCCTGGACACAGTCCGGCGTTGGAGCTCGGATATATTTCGGTGTTGGAGCTCGGATATACAGCCCGGCGTTGGAGCTCGGATACATAGTCCGGCGTTGGAGCTCGGATACATTCTGGCACTAGAGTTGGGAAGCGGTCTGGCATTGGTGCTTGGCTGCAAAAGATACCTCGAATGCAGTCCGGCGTTGTAGCTCGGACGCAAGAGGACCCTGTCTCCCGGGAACAACTTCAAACCCGAGGTGTGGCATAAAAATAAACAAGGCATTAATAAAGGCCGGAAACTTAAAGGGGCTCCTCGGATACCCGACGTGTAAACTCGTCGAATGCATTTCGGCGGTCCTCAAGATCGAAGATAAAGAAGATTTTGTTGAACCAGTTTTCAAGACCAGCAACCGAAGATGAAGAACAGTTCGGAAGAATCGAGGAGCGTCCCTAACTTGAAGACCGGTTCATGGGGCTACTGACGGTGTCCTGGACTAGGGGGTACTCACCACGTCGTCTCCCGATCTATTAGATTGGGCCGAGGACCCCCGTGGCCGTATACTCATGGGCCAGTTCAGACGGCTACCGCATACAAGGAAGATTCCACAAGACTTGGCGATCAAGACAAGGACTTCTCCCCACCGGCGAATTCGGCTAGGACTCTTGTTATCCTAGGCCTCCGGTGCATTATATAAACCGAGGCCAGGCTAGTCGATAGACAATCAACTCCATACACAACAATCATACCATAGGCTAGCTTCTAGGGTTTAGCCTCCTTGATCTCGTGGTAGATCTACTCTTGTACTACCCATATCATCAATATTAATCAAGCAGGAGTAGGGTATTACCTCCATCGAGAGGGCCCGAACCTGGGTAAAACAAAGTGTTCCCTGCCTCCTGTTACCATCCGGCCTAGACGCACAGTTCGGGACCCCCTACCCGAGATCCGCCGGTTTTGACACCGACAGGCACCATTACAGTACATGGGAGCCAGAAGATAGCCTTGGAGTGTGAAGAAGGTGATGTTGCCTATGCTGAGTATGTTTGTGCAATAGAGGAGTTAAAGTTTTACAAGGATCATGTTGACCCGGCATACATGACGTCATTAAAGAAACCAACAACAGAGCATGAGCCGGCGTTAAAATTCAAATCAGCTGATGATACTAGGATGGTTGACTTTGTGCCTGGCGACTCATCCAAGCAGTTCATCATCAGTGTGAACTTGGATCCGAAATAGGAAAGCGCCCTCATTGAGTTCATCCTTGAGAACCGGGACATCTTTGCATGGAAACCTTCAAACATGCGGGGTGTCCCGAGAGAACTCGCTGAGCATGCTCTTAATATTGATCCAAAGTTCAAACCTGTCAGATAGTTTCTCTGACGGTTCAATGAAGAAAGGCGCAAGGCCATTGGAGAAGAGGTGGACCTGCTCTTGGCGGTCGGGTTCATTGTGGAGGTCATTCACTATCGGCGTTCTGGGAACGGGGGTCCCCAGACTTGCCTGCCTGCGGCCTGCGGTGTGGCTCAAAGGAGGGCCCAACGCGGCCCATCTTCACCAACACAAACCCAAGACCCTCGCGAGGGGCCAAGCCTCGCGGGGCGGACGACGCGGAACTTCCTCGGGCGCGGCCTCGTCAGGCTGGCTCATGAGGAGGCGGAGAGATCAAGGCGGGGTACCTCACGAGGTGCCCGTGACGCAAGCCATGACGACCAGGGGCGCCAGGCGGGTGCCAGCCCGCGCAGCGTCCTCCCTTCCCCTTTGGTGCAAAGGGGGCAAGCGCAGCCGCAGAGTTCCGAGGCATCAGGCAAAGGTTGCCATTTCGGTGCAACGAGACCAAGACTAGGAGGACTACGAGATGGAGGTCACCATGGAGCCCAAGATGGCGTCATCACTAGAGCTTTGCGCAAGCGAGGACTACTTTTGTCAGAATAGTTGATACTAGCTGTCCCCCTTCAAATTAGCCCGCCATTGTTGGCTCCCTTCCCGCTCGATATTTGGGAAGAGGACCAGGGCCTCTATAAATAGGACCAGCCACCCACAGAGTAAAAGAGGTAGAGAGAGGGACGAGGCAGAGAGACAAGGGAGAGAGAGAGATTAGAAAGAGAGAGAGAGAAAGAAAGGTGACTGAGTCCCTCCTGGCAGTTCATCGCCCCAGCCAAGAACAGACCCTCGCGAGGCTGTTCTTCCTTGTATTGTTCATCATCATCAGCCCAAGAGGCAATCCACCACGCCACACACTAGAGTAGGGTATTACACCACAACGGTGGCCCGAACCAGTATAAACCCTGTGTCTCTTGTGTTGTTCTTTCCATAGTTTAGATCCTAGCAAGGCGGGGGGTGCAGGTAGGTAGGAGGCGAAATCTCCGCGCGCACCCCAGTGTTCGAACCTCAAGGGTCTGCCGGAACCCGAAATCCGACATTTGGCGCGCCAGGTAGGGGTGCGCCGGGATTCGTCTTCCACCACCCTGTTCTCCTCCGACCATCACGCCCATGTCTGACGCTCGTCGGGCCCGCGCCGAGCGCCGGGCCGCACTCGCTTCCCGCGTCGCCCAGACGGCCCCTTTCGGCGGGCGTCCTCGCCGTTCCCCGTCACCTGCCGTCAACGCCGCCACCGGCCCAGCGGGGGACGAGCAGCAAGCATCGTCCCAGCATCCGTCCGTGCGGCAAGACGGCCGCACCGCAACTCCCTCGCTCACCCCAGCCGGTTCTTCGTCCCGCGCGCTCCGCGCGCCCACGGAGCCCCGCAACCTCTCCCCCACCCATCGCGCTGCACCAACACCCCCGGTCATCGCGACCCTCTTGGGCGGCTTGCAGGCACCGCCTACAAGTCACCACGTCAAGCCGTTCATCCGCCGGGTCAGCGCCGCTTCCACGCGGCAGGGGGCTCCCCTAGACCGGGCGGCGCCCGAGACCGGCCTGACCTTCAGCTCGGAGGACCACCCCTCCAACTCAGCCTACTCGGGTGCGCTCCCCATGTTGTGCACCCCCACCATCTGCCAGGTGGCCGTCACCAGAACCCTCATTGATGGCGGCGCGGGCCTCAGCATGCTCTCGGTCGAGGCCTTCAAGCTCCTCTGCATACCCCTGGAATGGCTGCAACCCAGCCGTCCCTTCTCAGGCGTTGGGGGCAAGTCGTCCAGCTCCTTGGGACAGATCCGGCTCCCCGTAACCTTCGGCACCTACGACAACTTCCGCACTGAGCTGGTCGACTTCGACATCGCGCCCATCGGCCTCCCCTACAACTCCATCCTCGGCTACCCAGCGCTGGCCCGGTTCATGGCCGCGACGCACTCGGCGTACAACCTCATGAAGATGCCCGGGAGTAGCGGTGTCATCACTGTGCATGGGGACACCGGGGACGCGCTGCGGGTGCTCAAGCTCGCCTTCAAGACAGTGGCGTCGGCACAGCCCGCCAACTTGGAGACCCCTGGGCCCAAGGGGGCTGCACCCGCCAAGAAGAAACAGTTGTTCACCCAAGACAAGGCAGAAACCAAGAAGATACCCGTCGATGAGGACGGATCCACCAACGCCACTTTCACCATAGGCGCCCACCTCAAACCTGAGCAGGAGAAGGCCCTGGTCGGGTTCCTGCGCGCAAACAAGAAGGTATTCGCTTGGGAGCCTGACTAGTTGGCAGGGATCCCTAGGAGTGTAATCGAGCATCACCTCAACGTGTGCCCCAACGTGCGCCCTGTGAAGCAGAAGGCCAGGCGGCAGTCCACAGAAAAGCAAGCCTTCATCGTCCAAGAGACCGACAAATTAGAAGCCGCTGGGGTCATTCGCGAGGTCCGATACCCGGATTGGTTGGCCAACCCTGTCGTTGTGCCAAAGAAGGGAGGGAAGGAGCGCATGTGTGTCGACTTCACCAACCTCAACAAAGCATGCCCGCAAGATCCGTTCCCGCTCCCCCGCATCGACCAGATCGTCGATTCCACTGCGGAATGCGACCTGCTATGCTTCTTGGATGCCTTCTCTGGGTATCCCTAGATCAAGATGGTGGTAGAAGACGTCGAGAAGACAGCCTTCCTAACCCCGTGTGGGGTGTACTGCTACACATTCATGCCATTCGGGCTGCGTAATGCAAGGGCGACCTTCCAGCGGCTGATGCACGTCACCTTGGGCCCGCAGCTCGGGAAGAATGTTGAAGCTTACATTGATGACATTGTGGTAAAGTCTCGGGAGGCCAGGACCTTGATTCAAGACTTGGAGGAAACCTTTGCGAGCCTCAACGCAGTGAACCTACGGCTCAACCCAGAGAAGTGTGTGTTCGGAGTCCCCTCGGGCAAGCTCTTGGGTTTCCTCGTGTTCCACCGAGGCATCGAGGCTAACCCGGAGAAGGTCAAGGTGGTGGAAGACATGAGCCCGCCAAAGACCCTCAGAGAAATGCAGAAGCTCACGGGGCGCGTGACCGCGCTAGGGCGCTTCATCTCCAAGTTGGGGGAACGAGCACTGCCCTTCTTCCAGCTAATGAAGAAAAAGGGGCCCTTCGAGTGGACTGAAGAGGCCGACAAGGCGTTCCAGGATCTCAAGAGATACCTGACCAGCCCACCGGTCATGGTGGCTCCGCGCCCTCAAGAGCCCCTGGTGCTTTACCTCGCCGCCACTCCCTACTCCGCCAGCGCAGCCTTGGTGGCAGTCAGAGAGGAGCGCCGAATCAAAACCGCGGCAGCAGCCTGGGACAAGGCAGAACAGGGACAAGGAAGGCCTACAGAAACCGCCACCGCGGCTAAAGAGGACCAGCCGCCGCAGAGGGGCGCACCAGAGGCGGAAGAGGCCCCTCTTCCAGATGGCCAGTCTCAGGAGGCCTCATTGCCTCAAGAGGCGCCACGGTCTTCGAAGGGAGCCACCAGCACTAACGCACTCCACCTCGTTGAGCACCCAGTGTACTTCGTCAGCACGGTGCTGCGGGATGCAAGGGCACGGTACCCCATGCCTCAGAAACTCCTCCTCGCGCTACTGATGGCCTCGCACAAGCTGCGGCACTATTTTCAGGGTCACCCCATCAAGGTTGTCTCGTCATACCCCCTGGAGAGAGTACTCAGGAGCCCTAATTCAGCTGGAAGGGTCACTGAGTGGAACATAGAACTGCAAGCATTTCAGCTCGAATTCAGCACGACCAGAGTCATCAAGGGAGCAGCATTGGCAGATTTTGTGGCAGAATGGACGGAGGCGCCAGGCCTCAAGGCCGACGAGGATCGGTCCATGTCCCCGGGAAGCGAGGCGCCAGAAGGCTGGGTCATGTACTTCGATGGGGCGTTCTCCAGGCATGGCGCTGGGGCTGGGGCGGTGCTTATATCGCCCGCTCAGGACAAGCTCTATTACACCCTGCAGCGCTGTTTCCAGCAAGGTGAAAAGGTCTCCAACAACATAGCAGAGTATGAAGGTTTAATAGCGGGCTTGAAGGCCGCGGCTGCCCTGGGGGTGAAACGCCTCACCATCACGGGCGATTCGCAGCTCCTTGTCAATTTCTCCAACAAGGTGTAAGAGCCAAAGGATGAGCACATGGAAGCCTACCTAGCGGAGGTCTGCAAGATGGAGAAGCAGTTCTGGGGGTTGGAGTTGCAGCATGTGCCCCGTGGCACCAATCAGGAGGCCGACGACATCGCCAAACGGGCGTCCAGGCGGTTACCTCAGGAGCCCGGCATTTTCGAAGAGCGGCTCTTCAAGCCATCAGCCCTGCCGTCATTATCGAACACGGCTCAGCCCTGAGAGGAGCTCCCCCAGCCACCTGCCTCAGGGGCTCCGGCCTGTGGCCCGGCCTCAAGAGCACGTCTTCTCCTGACGATGGAACCTCAGGAGGGATGTTGGATCACGGAGCTCCAAAGTTACCTAACGCAAGGGACCCTGCCGGAGAAGGAGGAAGCGGAGCGAGTGGCACGCCAGGCCACGGCATACTACATCAAGGATGGAGAGCTCTACCGGAAGCGGCCAAACAATCTATCCCTGCGCTGCATCTCCAGGGAGTAAGGGAAGGAACTGCTGGAAGATATACACGGCGGAGATTGTGGACATCATTCATCATCACGGACCCTCGTCGGCAAGGCGTTCCGCAGTGGGTTTTATTGGCCCACCGCGCTCAATAACGTCGTCGAACTAGTGAAAGCTTGTGAGGCCTGCCAGTTCCACGCCAAGCAGATGCATCAGCCAGCAGGAGGCTTGCAGACTATACCCCTTTTGTGGCCATTCGCAGTCTGGGGGCTGGATATCTTGGGCCCATTTCCTCGGGCGCCGTGGACAAGTTCACCAAGTGGGCTGAAGTAGAGGCTGTCCGCACCATTCCCGCGAGTTCCGCGGTCAAGTTCATCAAGGGCATCGTGAGCCGGTTCGGGGTGCCGAATCGCATCATCACAGACAACGGTTCGCAGTTTACTAGTAACCTCTTCAAAACATATTGTGCTAACCTTGGAATGCAGATATGCTACTATTTGGTGGCGCACCCCTGAAGCAACGGCTAGGGCGAGCGAGCCAACACGGAGGTCCTGAGGGGCCTCAAGACCAGGACGTTCAAGAAGAAGCTGGAGGCCTGCGGCAGAGGTTGGTACGACGAGCTTCAGTCCGTGTTGTGGTCCATCCGCACAACCGCGACCAAGCCGACTTGAGAGACCCCATTCTTCCTGGTCTACGGAGCCGAAGCGGTCCTCCCTCACGAGGTCAGACATCGCTCCGCGCAGGTCTTGGCGTTTGACGAGGCGCAGCAGGACGCCACACGGGGGATAGACCTCGTGCTGGGGGAGAAACGTCGCTGAGAAGCCGCGCTATGAGCGGCGAGGTACCAACAAGCACTGCGGCGATATCACTGCCGCAACATCCGCTGTAGGATCGAAAGTATGTGTAGAGGGGGGGTGATTAGACTACTTGACCAAATAAAAAACTAAACCTTTTCCCAATTTTAGTTCTTGGCAGATTTTAGCTAATTTGGGACAAGTCAAGCAATCATCACATAATTCAAGCAAGCATGCAAAGAGTATATAGGCAGCGGAAAGTAAAGCATGCAACTTGCAAGAATGTAAAGGGAAGGGTTTGGAGAATTCAAACGCTATTGGAGACACGGATGTTTTTCCCGTGGTTCGGATAGGTGGTGCTATCCTACATCCACGTTGATGGAGACTTCAACCCACGAAGGGTAACGGTTGCGCGAGTCCACACAGGGCTCCACCCAAGGGTAACGGTTGCGCGATTCCACACAGGGCTCCACCCACGAAGGGTCCACGAAGAAGCAACCACCCACAAAGGGTCCACGAAGAAGCAACCTTGCCTATCCCACCATGGCCAACGCCCACACAGGACTTGCCTCACTAGCGGTAGATCTTCACGAAGTAGGCGATCTCCTTGCCCTTACAAACTCCTTGGTTCAACTCCACAATCTTGTCGGAGGCTCCCAAGTGACACCTAGCCAATCTAGGAGACACCACTCTCCAAGAAGTAACAAATGGTGTGTAGGTAATGAACTCCTTGCTCTTGTGCTTCAAATGATAGTCTCCCCAACACTCAACTCTCTCTCATAGGATTTGGATTTGGTGGAAAGAGGGTTTGAGTGGAAAGCAACTTGGGAAGGCTAGAGATCAAGATTCATATGGTAGGAATGGAATGTCTTGGTCTCAACACATGAGTAGGTGGTTCTCTCTCAGAACATATGAGTTGGAATCGTGTGTGTGTTCTGATGGCTCTCTCCTCGAATGAGAAGAAGGTGGAGGGGTATATATAGCCTCCACACAAAATCCAACCGTTACACAGTTTTCCAATCTCGGTGGGACCGAATCAATAAGCTCGGTCGGACCAAAAATGTAAACCTAGTGACCGTTAGTGATTTTCGGTGGGACTGATATGCAACTCGGTAGGACCGATACGGTTAGGGTTTGGGCATAACGTAATCTCGGTGAGACAGATTACACAAACTCGGTGAGACCGAATTTGGTAATTAGCTAACCAGAGAGTTGGTCAGGCAAACTCGGTGGGACCGATTTGCTCTTTCGGTGAGACCGAGTGGAACTCGGTGAGACCGAAAAGTTACAAAGGGGAAACACTGAGTTTACATTGCAATCTCGGTGGGACCGATTCGCTCTTTCGGTGGGACCGAAAAGTTACGAAAGGGAAATAGAGAGTTTGCAACCCCATCTCGGTGAGACCGAGATCCCTATCGGTAGGACCGAATTGCTAGGGTTTGGCAGTGGCTAATGACAAGTGAAACTCGGTGGCGCCGGATAGGAAGAATCGGTAGGACCGAGTTTGGCTTAGGGTTTAGGTCATATGTGGATATGGGAAAGTAGTTGAGGGTTTTGGAGCATATCACTAAGCACATGAAGCAAGAGGCTCATTAAGCAACACCTCATCCCTCCTTGATAGTATTGTCTTATCCTAAAGACTCAATGTGATCTTGGATCACTAAAATATAAAATGAAGAGTCTTGAGCTTTTGAGCTTGAGCCAATCCTTTGTCCTTAGCATTTTGAGGGTTCCACTTTCACATCCATGCCATGCCAATCATTGAGCTTTCCTGAAATAATCATCTTGGAATAGTATTAGCTCAATGAGCTATATGTTGTTATGAATTACCAAAACCACCTAGGGATAGTTGCACTTTCAATCTCCCCCTTTTTGGTAATTGATGACAACATATAGATCAAAGCTTCGACAAATGATAATAAGCATGAAATATATCGTCGCTTTGAGAAGTATGTGATAAGTAAGAGCTCCCCCTAAATTTGTGCATATTTAAAATTTGCTTTGGACTACAAATGCACAAAGAGTTAGAGTCATGGGTTACTCTTCCATGTCACATACATCTTGGTGGAGCGCTTAAAATGATAAGAATGAAATACATGCACTCATCACCAAGAAAAATGAATGATCACACAAGATAGATAAGATGATAATATTAAGCAAACATTAAGTGTAGCTTATGATCAAACACATGATCATCAATGTCTCACAAATAATGACGTAGTATCTCAGGCACTCAAAAGCAAACAAGTTCGAAAAACCACCAAATAAAGCAAGAGAGAAAAGCAACACTCTCTCTCTCGAAGCCTATGATCTATACATCTTCTCCCCCTTTGGCAACAAGTTACCAAAAAGTTCCTAGAAAATGCATAGCACTAGATCGACGCTCAGGCTTGATCTTCAGGTGGTGGTGGAGTCCGGATCACTCCAAGGACGAAGGCTTCTGTAGATGTTGAAGTAGTCGCTGGAGTTGGAGCTGAAGTAGATGCTGGAGCTGGTGGAACTGAGGCTGTAGTTGGTGCTGAAGTGGTGGCTCTGGTGTCAGCAACTGGCATGGCAGATGACCTCGGGCCTCGTGGCACTCTGGCAAAGGTATGAGTGGTAGTCCTGCCTCTCCTCTCCTGCATGTCCTCCTGAAGCTGCTCCACTGCAGACCGAACTTCCGTTACCTTGACATCCAAGTCATAGAACTTCTGTTCCATGATCCTCTCTAGGCTCTGCTGATTCTTAGTGAGGGTGACCAGACTTTGCTCAATCCTCAGCGTGGATGCAATCAAGTAACCAAGCTGCTCTTGTTTAGTCTTCAAGAAGTATTCAGATGCCTCCTCTTGGGTAGGCATCTTGGCAGCTTTCTCCTTCCTTGCCTTCTCCTTCTTTGCAAATGCTTGAGCAGATGATGGCTCGTTCTCAGTCATGACAACTTCATTGTCCTTGAAATCTGGACGGATGGGCAGGTGTTCCTTGTCCAACAGATATATGCCCATGCCCATCTTGGAGTTGATGAGCTCCTGAATTTGAGGGGCATATCCACAGCTCCTCTTCTGATCTGCTGCAGTCCTCTTAATTGTTTCCACTATGAGGCTCATCACCTTGAACTTCTGAGGCACATAAAACACATGTAGCAAGTTGATAGCATGACCTCTGATCATCTTGTGATCTCCAGACTTAGGCAATAAGGTGTGCCTTAGTATCCAATTGATCGTCGGGAGCCCTGACAGAAGGTAATGCACAGAGCCAAACTTGAAGGTGTCAAGAGCTTCATTGGGAATTTCCTTGTACATATTGGACATGGAGTTATGGTCCATCTTCTTCTTGGCATAGATATCCAAGTCATCATCTTGCTCCTCTGGGGCATTAATGATCTGTGCCCACTCATCCACTGTGGATTGGTACCTTGTACCCTCAGACATCCATGTGATCCTCCCATCTGGATAAAAGTGTGTCGTGGAGTAGAACTGCATGATAAGTTCCTCATTCCACTTTGTGAGCTTCTGCCCAACAAAGTCAGCTACTCCACAAGCATGAAAGCTGTCATATACTCCTGGGTAGTGTTCCTCCTTCTCCCTTATGTAGGTCTAGTCAACCCATCTCATGTCACAGACAATTGGCTTCTTATCTAGCAAAACAGTCTCATAGAAATCCTGCTGCTCCTTGGTGTAACCTGTAGTCCATGACAGTCCTTCTCCTTGAAGCATACGGGTCTGCTTCTCTCCATTTTCTCAGCCCTGAATCTCTCCTGAGCTTCATATCCTCAGCCACAGGATGAGCATCGTTGTGGTCTGGGATCTTGGGCTTTAGCTTTCTCAGGACATTCTCCTCCTCATCCTCAGCAACAGTCTCAGGCACTAGGGCCTTGTTCTTCTCAGCTGCAGGAATGCTCCTTGTATTTCTCTTAGATTTTGGCTTGGAGGCAGCTTTGGGCTTAGATGCAGTAGCCCCTGACCTTATGGCATCACCCATCAGCTTGGGTACCTTGGGTGCTGGTGCAGCTACCTCTTCTTCCTCTTCTTCTTCCATGATGGAAGCTTTTCCAAGCACTCTAGCCACAGTCTTCTTCACCCTCTCCTTCCTTTTCTTGCCCTCAGCTGCAACTGGCTCTTGGGGAGTGGGCTTCTCAGTTGAGGCTCTTGCCTTTGACATGGGCTGCCTGCTTGCTGGCTTTTGATTTTCAGACCTGGCTTAGTGCCTTGAGCTGGCTCAATTCTCTTGGAAGTGGCCTCTTCCTCTGCCACATAGTCCTCATCTTCGGAATCTGAAGTCCTCTTCTTCCTTTGTCTCGTGGCAGCCTTTGGCAAATTGCTAGGAGTGCTCCTGCTGCCTTCATCAGATGAACTGGAGGGACTAGTGCCCTCACTCATCACCACTTGCTGCTCTGACATATTTTGGCTATCACTTTGATCAGACATGCTGCAAACTGACTGCTGACCCTGTGAATAGATTATAGATGAGATAGAAAAGATGAGCATCACAAAATGCAGAGTATTTTTGCAAAAGAATGATCCAAAAACTTAGTTTTAGTTTCCCACTGAAATCATCTCGGATCTACCGATTTTCAAACTCGGTGATACCGAAGCAGTTTTGGAACCTAAACTAGTGAACTCGGTAGGACCGAGTCACAGTTCGGTGGCACCGAGATTGCTAGGGTTTCACTGAGTTCAAAAATCGGTCGCACCGATAAGTAATTCTCGGTCAGACCGAGTCTTACTTGTGCAATGGCAAGAGCCAAATCGATGGGACCGAGTTTTTCAACTCGGTGGGTCCGAGATGGTTTCGGCGGAAACCTAAACCTAGAATTTTCGAATCAAACCTAATCTACGGGCGTTTTGACTGGATAGAAGTTTCTCAAACATGGCAAGAATCAATATGATCACAATGTTCTAGGAATCAGATTGAGGAATAGCACAAAGATCAAGTCCATACCCTAGTTCGGCGGGGACTTGCTACGGCGGCAACGGCGGGGCAGAATTCCCGTTGACGGCGACGGAGACCAGCGACTGGAGGCTGCTGGCGGCGAGAAGACGATCCAGAGACCACGAGGGCAGAGCAGGCTATCGCGCGGGCGAAGGGGTTCGGAGAAATTTCCAAATTTTGCCCGTGACTATATATAGCCCGACCCTGTCGGTGTGACCGAGTGGAACGACTCGGTGGCACCGAGATTCATAACTGCGTGCAGTTACTGAAACTCGGTGTGACCGAAAAGTTCAAATCGGTTGCACCGAGATCAAAAACCTAGATCAACTTAATGATCTTAGTAGGACCGAAAGTGGAGTATCGGTCAGACCGAGAATCATAAAGAGGTTTTGGAAGTTTAAGTCTATGACGAATCGGGGACTCCGAGCGCTCCTCACACAGACTGGTTCAAATCTGACTTGATCAAATTTTGTGATGCAGCATGAATAGAGTTTGAGACGAGAAGAGCATAGATAGCTAGAGGAGGTTCTTAGGCATTCTTGTCCATCCACTTGGCAAAAGAAGATAAAACCAAACCTCAAAACAACAAGTGGATGTCCTCGAATGAGTAAAATGTGCAACCAACATGCTCACACAATAAGATGGCAAATGAAATATGTGACAAGGCATGCACAACCAATTCTAGCATCTATCAAGCAATTTGCGATGACTAGGTCATCTATATATGAGAATATTGACTTAGGAGTCAAGTGAGAGCACTTGATCATAGGTCATACTCATCGTTTAAGCTCAAGTGGGGTTACCACTTTTACATAAAGCATTGTTTTGTTCACATCTTTAGAGTTGCTTTAGCTCAAGTCTTAGAGTAAAGCTCCCCCTAGATGTGATATCCCCCCTAAGAGGGATGAACTAACCTTGGGTTTTGTCGATGATGACTTCATGTAGATATTGAAGATGTGGATGCTCAATGTTGATGTAGATCTCTTGGAGCTATCCATTTGAGTGAATTGCACTTTCAATACCTACATGGGTTAGTCCCACAAGGAACAAGCAAGGATATCCATAGACATAGAGTGATGCACACAAAGGATGATGTCCATGAAAACTTTTAGGTCACCTTGTCCCTTGTCTTACCAACAAGAGGGTTTGTGACTCCTTGAACTAGTGCAAGATGTTAAAGTTGATTGCACTTGTTCTTGCCAAAATGATAAGAGTGAAGTATGTTGGCGGAGTCACCCTCAAGAACTCTCTAGTTCTTCTTCTTTTGGATCCACACCATCTTGATGGGAATCCTTGGAGTTGTAGTCGTACTTGATGAAGTGGAACTTGAAGTAGTCTTGGGAATCCACTTGACTAAGGTCTTTGGAGCTTCTTCAAATGCATCGATTTCCTCTTGAAGCTTGTCCTTGCCTTTTTGCTTGTAGTCTTGTGGTGGAAGATCATCTTGAGCTTGTGTCCCCTTGAAAGAAGTATACTTCTCTTGTTGAGGGACAAACTTTGTCTTGGGGTATTGATCTTCTTCCCACTCAACTCCATTGGCATTGAACTTTCGTTCAAAACCAACACCTTGATTCTTCCGGTGCATTCCTTGCTTGCGCACAATTTCCTTGAATTGCTTACTCCCGGCAAGGCTTTTGTACACTCCTTTCTCTATAATTCCCTTCAATAAGCTATTTTCTTGCTCAAGTCTAACTTGGCTAAGAGAATCATTAGTGGAATCAAGAGAACTACTAGAAGCAACAATATTGGATTTAACATGATCATTGTTACTGCTAGAGGAAGAATCTTTCTTGTTAGACTTGACTTGAGGCATGTAAGTGGATAAGAGTAAACGCTTGGCAATGTAAGAAGAACTTTTCTTGTGGAGATCATCATTGATTGCTTTTAAGAACTCATGCTCTTGCTCAAGATTGAGCTTTTCAAAGTGTAATTTCTCATGAGCTCTTAAAAGTTCTCGATGATCTTCGAAGATAGTGTCATGAGCTAACTTAAGAGTTTTTAGTTCTTTAGTTAGAGACTCAATCTCCTCCTTATCATTGTCATTCGTTTTATCTTGATTAGCATGATTAATTTGTCTTTCATCATAGTATTCATCACTAGAGTTGTCAACAAGTAAATCATCAACTAACAAGTCATCTTCATCACTATTGAAATCAACATACTCGGGGTGTGTTACCTTAGGACCTTTGGCCATGAGGCATCTTCCAATTCCCTCATTTGGTGAGTCAAATATGTCATAGGAGTTGGTTGACACAAGTGCTAGACCGGCAACACCTTCATCTTGAGTATCTTCAGAGCCGGAGTAATAACTTCTCTTGGAGTGGCTGTCGGAGTTGGAGCCAGATACCCATTCACCAACATGAGCTTGATGTCTTCGTCTTGTGTAGCTCCTTGATGATTTTTCCTTCCTTTCCGAATCCTTGCTTCTCCGTGAGTATCTTCGTTCATAACGATCATCTCTACTCCTTCTCTCTCTTGGTGGTGATTCTTTGCTTCTTCTTTTTGGAGAATCTTCTCTTCTCTTGTAGGGAGCCGTACACTCATTGGAATAGTGTCCGGGTCTTCCACAATTGTAGCAGTTTCGCTCCCGACTAGAAGATCTTTTGTCATTGTAGGACCTTGACTTGAAGCTTCTATCTTTGCTTCTACTCTTGTAGAACTTGTTGAAGTTCTTCACCATTAAGCTCAATTCTTCATTGAAGTCTTGTTTCTCACTTGATGATGTAGGGGCTTCACATGAGGCTTTATAGGCACCACTTGATTTGTTGTGAAGTTCCTCTTTATCCTTAAGTGACATCTCATGAGCAACAATTCTTCCAATCACTTCCGTTGGCTTGAGATCTTTGTAATCGGGCATCATTTGGATCAATGTGCACACGGTATCATATTTTCCATCCAAGGCTCTTAGAATCTTCTTGATGATGAATCTATCGGTCATCTCTTCACTTCATAAGCCGGCAATCTCATTTGTGATGAGAGCAATCCTAGAGTACATTTCGGCGACACCTTCACCATCCTTCATCTTGAACTTGTCAAGTTGGCTTTGAAGCACATCCAATTTGGATTCCTTGACAGAGTCGGTACCTTCGTGCATATCAATCAAAGTGTCCCAAATTTCCTTTGCATTCTCAAGGCGGCTAATTTTGTTGAATTCTTCGGGGCACAATCCGTTGAAGAGAATATCACAAGCTTGAGCATTGTATTGCAACATCTTCAACTCATCCGCGGTAGCTTCACGGTTCGGTTCTCTCCCATCAAAGAATTCACCTTGCAAACCAACACACACAATAGCCCAAACGGCAGGGTTATGTCCAAGAATATGCATTTTCATTTTATGCTTCCAACTAGCAAAATTAGTACCATCAAAGTAAGGACCTCTACGGTGATAATTTCCCTCGCTAGACGCCATACTCTCCTAGGTTGTGAAACCAAGGCTATGACCACCAAAAGCTATGGAGATCAAGAAAATGGAGACCAAAGCTCTGATACCACTTGTAGGATCAAAAGTATGTCTAGAGGGGGGTGATTAGACTACTTGACCAAATAAAAAACTTAACCTTTTCCCAATTTTAGTTCTTGGCAGATTTTAGCTAATTTGGGACAAGTCAAGCAATCATCACATAATTCAAGTAAGCATGCAAAGAGTATATAGGCAGCGGAAAGTAAAGCATGCAACTTGCAAGAATGTAAAGGGAAGGGTTTGGAGAATTCAAACGCTATTGGAGACACGGATGTTTTTCCCGTGGTTCGGATAGGTGGTGCTATCCTACATCCACATTGATGGAGACTTCAACCCACGAAGGGTAACGGTTGCGCGAGTCCACACAGGGCTCCACCCAAGGGTAACGGTTGCACGAGTCCACACAGGGCTCCACCCACGAAGGGTCCACGAAGAAGCAACCACCCACAAAGGGTCCACGAAGAAGCAACCTTGCCTATCCCACCATGGCCAACGCCCACACAGGACTTGCCTCACTAGCGGTAGATCTTCACGAAGTAGGCGATCTCCTTGCCCTTACAAACTCCTTGGTTCAACTCCACAATCTTGTCGGAGGCTCCCAAGTGACACCTAGCCAATCTAGGAGACACCACTCTCCAAGAAGTAACAAATGGTGTGTAGGTAATGAACTCCTTGCTCTTGTGCTTCAAATGATAGTCTCCCCAACACTCAACTCTCTCTCATAGGATTTGGATTTGGTGGAAAGAGGGTTTGAGTGGAAAGCAACTTGGGAAGGCTAGAGATCAAGATTCATATGGTAGGAATGGAATGTCTTGGTCTCAACACATGAGTAGGTGGTTCTCTCTCAGAACATATGAGTTGGAATGGTGTGTGTGTTCTGATGGCTCTCTCCTCGAATGAGAAGAAGGTGGAGGGGTATATATAGCCTCCACACAAAATCCAACCGTTACACAGTTTTCCAATCTCGGTGGGACCGAATCAATAAGCTCGGTCGGACCGAAAATGTAAACCTAGTGACCGTTAGTGATTTTCGGTGGGACTGATATGCAACTCGGTAGGACCGATACGGTTAGGGTTTGGGCATAACGTAATCTCGGTGAGACAGATTACACAAACTCGGTGAGACCGAATTTGGTAATTAGCTAACCAGAGAGTTGGTCAGGCAAACTCGGTGGGACCGATTTGCTCTTTCGGTGAGACCGAGTGGAACTCGGTGAGACCGAAAAGTTACAAAGGGGAAACACTGAGTTTACATTGCAATCTCGATGGGACCGATTCGCTCTTTCGGTGGGACCGAAAAGTTACGAAAGGGAAACAGAGAGTTTGCAACCCCATCTCGTTGAGACCGAGATCCCTATCGGTAGGACCGAATTGCTAGGGTTTGGCAGTGGCTAATGACAAGTGAAACTCGGTGGCGCCGGATAGGAAGAATCGGTAGGACCGAGTTTGGCTTAGGGTTTAGGTCATATGTGGATATGGGAAAGTAGTTGAGGGTTTTGGAGCATATCACTAAGCACATGAAGCAAGAGGCTCATTAAGCAACACCTTATCCCTCCTTGATAGTATTGGCTTATCCTAAAGACTCAATGTGATCTTGGATCACTAAAATATAAAATGAAGAGTCTTGAGCTTTTGAGCTTGAGCCAATCCTTTGTCCTTAGCATTTTGAGGGTTCCACTTTCACATCCATGCCATGCCAATCATTGAGCTTTCCTGAAATAATCATCTTGGAATAGTATTAGCTCAATGAGCTATATGTTGTTATGAATTACCAAAACCACCTAGGGATAGTTGCACTTTCATCCGCCCCAGAACTCTCGAGGTAGGAGACCTCGTGCTCAGGCGGGTTCTCTCCAGGGAGGGGCTGCACAAGCTCTCTCCCATGTGGGAGGGCTTGTTCAAAGTTGTTCATGTTTCCAGGCCCGGCTCCGCGCGCTTGGAGACTTAGGAGGGGGTGCCAGTCCAGAATGCATGGAACATCCAGCACCTCCGGAGGTTCTACCCCTAAAAAGGCCCAGAGCCTGTGAAGAAGGTGAATGCCTGTGAAGCTATCGCGTTTTGGAAAAGGCCTGGAGCCTGTGAAGAAGGCAAATGCCTGTGAAGCTATCGCGTTTTGGAAAAGGCCCGGAGCCTGTGAAGAAGGTGAATGCCTGTGAAGCTATCACGTTTTGGAAAAGGCTCGGAGCCTGTGAAGAAGGCGAATGCCTGTGACGCTATCGCGTTTTGGAAAAGGCCCAGAGCCTGTGAAGAAGGCGAATGCCTGTGAAGCTATCGCGTTTTGGAAAAGGCCCGGAGCCTGTGAAGAAGGCCAACGCCTGTGAAGCTCGTCGCCCGTGACACTCTCACGTGATAATGAGTTGGGGCTGTACACGCCCCGGATTCTCAGGAGCGCCGGCCTCAGGCCCTGGGGCTCCCTCCCACGCCCAGTGGCAGCACTTAGCTCCGCGCTGGTGAGAAGACGTCGAAGACTAGATTAGGTGTCGGACGCGGCTTTTCATTTGCTTTCTGCAATTGGCTTGTTCCTTCTCATTCGAAGTTTTTATTGAAGTTGTTGCCGTCTTTGGCTTGTGGTTCTTCGACTTTTCACTCTCCTGCCTCGACTTCTCTTGTGCAAGGCCTCGCGAGGAGGGTAGTTGAGCGCCCTCGCAAGTGTTCCTATCCTAGTCATTCAAAGAGTTCGTGACCTGGGCCCCTTACAGGAGCACCCCTCCAGTTCGTGCCCCGCGGGCACCGCAACACAAACAAAGGGCCTGGGTCGGTCGCCCCCCCCCCCCACTGCTGGGGCCGGGAACTATCCACGCTCGGGCACGTCGCCGGAAGGTACGGTAGCGAAAGCAAAATGATGATTAACAGCAATAACCCAAACACGCCCCCGCGGGGCTCCACACTATTGTCTTTGTTATGCAAGAAAAAGGAAAAGAAAGAACAAATCCGGTGCGGCTCGCCTCGCACCGGCCCGCAGGGAAGGCCCGAGCTGCCTCCGGAGCTCAGGCGGACTCCCTCTCGCACTTCACCAAGGCGCGACGGCGGGCGGACACGTTGCCACCCCCCAAGCAGATACGACGGCGTGGAGGCTGACCGCGGCCACCGCTAGAAGAGTCGCCACCTGAAGAAGAACCGGAGAAGCTTGAGGAACCCTGAGCGCCGCCGGCCGCGCGAGCGCTGCCCTCTCCATCATCGCCGGAGCTGGGTTCCCAGCCGCGGTCGTTACCCTCGGGGCAACACCCTGCGCGGCGACCATCTTCCCCAAACACCCTCACGTAGAGGGTGGCATCGCCGTCGAACTTGAAGTGTAGGGTGCACCGACGGCTCAGGCCACGCACACGGGCAAACGTCTGCCAACCGCGGGCCAGGAACAGGCTCCCGGCCACGGAGACCTCCAGTGAGACCCATGAGGCCCGGCTGTAGCAGCCGTCGGCCTGGAGCCAGAGGCCGCCCGAGGCGTCGGCCGGGAGCTCGCCGAGGCGGAAGTGAGGAAGTGGAATCCGGGTGCTGATCGGCCCCGCCGACCACACGACGAACTCCGGCAGCACTTCAGCAGCACGAAAGCGCGGCCTAGGGGGGACGCGCAGCCGGAGCGCGCCCCCCGGCCGTAGCAATCCGCCCGTCGCTGTGCTGAAGATCACCTCCACGGCCGCAGGGAGCCACCATGGTGGCCACAGGATGTTTACGAGGGCGCCCTCGGCCGCGCTTGGGTGGGGTAGAGGCAGGCTCAACCTGGTGAGCCTTCCCTTTCTCTGCGGCCGAGAACCTCCTTGACGGGGCCATGAAGAAAAGGAGAAGCAAGGAGGGATGAACTGGAAGGGCGCGCGCCGGTCCATACTTATAACTGGCGATGGCCAACCAACGGCCCACACGATCGCAGGTAATTATGACCCGCTTTGCATGCAGGGACTTGTCCAATCCGTGCAGTTGCCGAGGCGCCATGGGGAAGTGGAGACGCCCATGTCCAACCAACCGCCACGCGGCGCCCAAGGCCGCAGGCTGTTAGGGCCCGCGGCGCTTCGCTCTTGCCCTTCCGCCTCCCTGCACGGCCAAGTCCGGGCGTGCCTTGGGCCTGGGGGCTACTGTCGGTGTTCTGGAAACGGGGGTCCCCAGACTTGTCTGCCTGCAGCCTGCGGCGTGGCTCAAAGGGGGGCCCAGCGCGGCCCATCTTCACCAACATAAACCCAAGACCCTCGCGAGGGGCCAAGCCTCGCGGCACGGACGACACGGAACTTCCTCAGGCGCGGCCTTGTCAGGCTGGCTCACGAGGAGGCGGAGAGATCAAGGCGGGGTACCTCATGAGGTGCCCGTGATGCCAGCCATGACGACTAGGGGCGCCAGGCGGGTGCCAGCCCGTGTAGCGTCCTCCCTTCCCCTTTGGTGCAAAGGGGGCAAGCGTAGCCGCGGAGTACCAAGGCATCAGGCAAAGGTTGCCATTTCGGTGCAACGAGACCAAGACCAGGAGGACTACGAGACGGAGGTCACCGTGGAGCCCAAGACGGCGTCATCACCAGAGCTTTGCGCAGGCGAAGACTACTTTTGTCAGGATAGTTGATACTAGCTGTCCCCCTTCAAATTAGCCCGCCATTGTTAGCTCCCTTCCCGCTCGATGTTTGGGAAGAGGACCAGGGCCTCTATAAATAGGACCAGCCACCCACAGAGCAAAAGAGGCAGAGAGAGGGACGAGGCAGAGAGACAAGGGAGAGAGAGAGATTAGAAAGAGAGAGAGAAAGAAAGGTGACTGAGTCCCTCCCGGCAGTTCATCGCCCCAGCCAAGAACAGACCCTCGCGAGGTTGTTCTTCCTTGTATTGTTCATCATCATCAGCCCAAGAGGCAATCCACCACGCCACACACTGGAGTAGGGTATTACACCACAACGGTGGCCCGAACCAGTATAAACCCTGTGTCTCTTGTGTTGTTCTTTCCATAGTTTAGATCCTAGCAAGGCGGGGGGTGCAGGTAGGTAGGAGGCGAAATCTCCGTGCGCACCCCAGTGTTCGAACCTCAAGGGTCTGCCGAAACCCGAAATCCGACATTCACCCAGAATGGTTAGCTAACCCGGTGCTTGTACTCAAAAAGAATGGCACCTGGCGTATGTGTGTAGATTACACCGATCTGAACAAGGCTTGTCCGGCTGATCCTTTTGCTCTCCCCCGTATTGATCAGATCATTGATGCTACGGCGGGTTGCACATGTTTGAGTTTCTTGGATGCTTATTCCGGTTATCATCAGATTAAGATGGCGGTCAAGGATCAGGAGAAGACAGCTTTCATTACTCCTTTCGGAGCTTTCTGCTATGTGTCTAAGCCTTTTGGGCTTAAGAGTGCCCAGGCGACTTACCAGCGGTGTGTGCAGAATTGTCTTCACGATCAAATTGGGCATAATGTTCATGCTTATGTGGATGATATAGTGGTAAAATCCAGGAAAGAGGAAACCTTGGTCAGAGATCTGAAAGAGACTTTTGATAATCTCCGGGTCTACAAGATGATGCTTAACCTAGCCAAGTGTGTTTTTGGAGTCCGAGCCGGCAAGCTCTTGGGTTTTTTGGTGTCCAACCGAGGTATTGAGGCTGACCCGGAGAAAATCAAGGCAATTACGTCCCTAGCCAAACCAACATGCATCAATGACATTCAGCGGCTGGCGGGTCGTGTTGCTGCTTTGAGCCGATTAGGGGAGAAGGCAATGCCTCTGTATCAGATGATGAAGAAAACAGATACTTTTGTTTGGAGCGATGCGGCGAACGCTGCTTTTGAGGATCTGAAGACACAGCTTGCTGAGCCGCCGGTCCTGGCTGCTCCAATTGAGAAAGAGCCGTTGTTGTTATACGTGGCTGCCAACTCACGAGCTGTTAGTGTGGCTATTGTGGTAGAGCGCAAGGAGGCTGGCAAAGAGCATCCGGTTCAACGGCCGATTTATTACCTTAGTGAAGTGCTAATTGAATCTAAGCAATGATATCCACATTGGCAGAAGCTTGTATATGGGGTGTTCATGGCAAGCCGGAAGCTTAAACATTATTTCCAGGGTCACCCGATCACTGTGGTCAGCTCTGCTCCTTTGGGAGACATCATTCAAAACAGAGAAGCCACTGGGCGAGTCGCCAAGTGGGAAATTGAGCTTGGGTCTCATGGGTTGAAATATGTGCCACGTACTGCGATCAAATCTCAAGCGCTGGTTGACTTCATCAATGACTGGACAGAGATGCAGATGCCAGAAGAGAAACCAGACAACACGTATTGGACTATTCATTTTGATGGGTCCAGACAGTTGGAAGGCTCGGGGGCTGGAGTTGTGTTAACTTCTCCACGAGGTGACAAATTTTGTTATGTGTTACGGTTGATGTTTCCTTGCACTAACAACGCAGCAGAGTATGAAGCCTTGCTCCATGGTCTTCGAGTGGCGAAAGAGACAAGTTTGAGCCGGGTCAGATGTCTTGGCGACTCAGATCTAGTGGCTCAACAGGTATCTGGCAAATGGGATTCCAAGGACCCTCTCATGGCGGCTTATCGTCGGGAGGTTGATGCCGTTGCAGGGCATTTTAAAGGTTATCAGGTGGAGCACATTGACCGTCGAAAGAACAAAGCGACTGATGCCTTAAGCCGGTTGGGGTCTCAGCGTAAGTCGGTGCCACCTAACACCTTTTTGGATGTTTTGCATAACCCCTCTGTCAAGTTGCCCACAGAAGAAGATTTAGCTGTTCCTGACCCGGAGGCGCAGTTGGTGGCGGCTCTTCATGTCATCCCAGATTGGATGGTACCGTTCTTGGCTTACATGACCCGGGGAGAGTTGCCAGCGGATGAGGCCCTGGCTCGACAGATAACCCGGCGATCTAAGTCCATGACGATTTCGGATGGAGAGTTATATCATCACAGTGTTTCCGGAGCGTTTCAGCGGTGTGTTTCCCCCGAAGAAGGTCAAGAAATCCTTCGTGAGATCCATGAAGGCGATTGTGGTCATCACGCCGGGTCATAATCTTTGGTGGCCAAGGCGTTTCGTCACGGCTTTTACTGGTTGACGGCTCACACTGATGCAGAAGATCTGGTCAGTAGATGTGAGATGTCAAAAGTTTGCACGACGAGCGCATGTGCCGGCTCAAGAGCTCCGGATGATTCCAATCACTTGGCCATTTGCGGTCTGGGGGCTTGACATGGTGGGACCTTTCAAAAGGTCTAAGGATAAAAAGACACATCTCTTGTTGGCAGTTGATAAGTTCACTAAGTGGGTTGAGGCGGAGCCTGTGAGTAAGTGTGATGCGGCCACGGCAGTTCAGTTCATGAAAAAGGTGATCTTCCATTTTGGTTTTCCACACAGTATTATCACTGACAATGGCACTAATCTGTCCCAAGGGGCTATGGAGGAGTTTTGTCAACGAGAGCACATCCGGTTTGATGTTTCTTATGTAGCTCATCCTCAATCCAATGGTCAAGCTGAGAGAGCCAATCAGGAAATTTTGAAAGGGCTCAATCCCCGGCTTATGGTTCCTTTACAGCGAACGTCGGGTTGTTGGGTAGAGGAATTACCCTCGGTGTTGTGGAGTATCGACACCACACCCAACAGGTCTACAGGTTACACACCTTTCTTCATGGTTTATGAAGCAGAAGCAGTGTTGCCTAGTGGCATCCGTCATGACTCGCCCCATGTGGAGGCTTATGTTGAAGCTAATAATGAACAAGCCAGACAGGATGCACTTGACTTGTTGGATGAAGAAAGAGACCTAGCAGCGGCCCGGTCAGCAATTCATCAACAGGACTTATGCCGCTATCACAGCCGTCGGGTTAAGTCCAGAACTTTTCAGGAAGGCGACTTGGTGCTCCGGCTCATCCAGGATCTGTCAGATGCACACAAGTTATCCCCACCTTGGGAAGGACCCTTTGTGGTCAGTAAGAACTTAAACAACGGGTCATATTACCTCATTGACGTTCGAGAGCACAAAGACTCACGTAAGTCGGAGGAGGAGACCCGCCGGCCATGGAACATTGCTCAACTTCGACCATACTACACCTGAGCCACCGGCTCTCATCATGTACATATGTTAACATTGTGTATACCATGATAAGCAATAAAGTAAGAACATCGGTCTCTTTTCTTTTCAAAGACTATGCATCTTTGTTATTTCTTATTTTCAAATGACTATTAAGGAGCTGATCATATTTGAATCAAGTTTAACATTTTTGGTCCAGCTTATGATCGTATCTGAATCTAGCTGCAAATCTCATGGTCACTTGGGGGCTTCCTATTCAAACATAGGTCATATTCGAACCAAAGAGAACATAGCTGTCGTAACCCTCTTGATCGGCTCAAGGCCAAACTCACTTGGGGGCTTCTTGATCGTATCCGAATCATAGCTTAACCCCTTTGAGTCCGACTTGGATCGTGTTCGAATTAAGGTCATTAAAAACCTTTCAAGGTCATTTGGGGGCTTCCTGTTCAAACATAGGTCGTATTCGAACCAAAGAGAACGTAGCTGTCGGTACCCTCTTGATCGGCACAACGCCAAAGCCACTGGGGTCTATATGGTCGTATTCGGACCTTAGCTTAACCCCTTTGGTCCGGTTTACTGGTCGTATTCGAATCAGAAACCCCCAACCTTTTGAATACATGGTTAAATTATGCTTATTATCTGTTGCTTGCCTTTTAGTTTTTTTGTGTGTTTTCAATGTTACAAACAATTAGCCTGGTCTTCTTCACCGACTCGATTATTTGATAACACAGCCGCCCGGGTCATTCATACCGGCGGCTTACGGATCAAAAGGTGCAACTTACCAAGGTATAGTAATCATTGAGTATTCAAAAAAGCATTGGCTTCTCATAAAGATTGAATTATCAAATTCATCACCCGGGTTATTTAAACCGGCGGCCTAAGGATCAAAAGGGACAAGGTATGGTTATTACTTATACGCACTTACCTGATGCATTAACTAAAGAGTTAGTTTCAGCCCTTGTCCTTTATTTATACCTGTCTCTGTTTCCTATTGTGGAAAACGTATTGGCTATAAATTGGTTGTTTTAACTCGTTTGGTTCTAAGCCGCCAAGCCAGTATTTTCTTTGTATTTATAGGAACAGAGTTCAAACATTGCAGAGACAAACTTTAAATACGATGCATACATTGGCATCAGGAAACACAGAGTCACATAAAAGTATTTTATGCGCGATGGCATAAGCAGAACATACGGTGTTTTCACAACTAAGTTATTACAAGGCTTTATAAGCCCATGAAGATGATCATTGTTCCTCCCTCGCCGGTTCACCACCTTCTGTTGGCTGGAAGTTTGGTTTTGACCAATCAAAACCATTCACGGCGACGAATTCGGCTTCGTCTTCGATCAGGCCGACCAGGTCAACTTCCAGGGCAAATGTGTCTTCTCTCACTGGTGGGATCAAATATGTTACCTTGTATGAGGGAGTGGCCATCTTCTTATTTTCACTATCAAAACCCGGCTGGTATTTATCAACATTGGTGTCATCTCCAAGGGAAGTTGCCTAAGGCCGGACTCCGCGCACGCAAGCCATGAAGTCATCCTGATCAAAAGGAGACCCGTCTTCCTTCATGGTGGGATAGCCTCTTGCCACGTCCGCCGGGTCTAGGTCTGGCACCCAAGCCTTGGAGCGGCTCAGGGCAGTCAAAGCTCCGGCTCGCGCGCAGGAGCGTTTTACTTCTTGAAACCTGGCAGGAAGGATGGACAGTTTCTTCAGGATGTTGTTGAGCCGGTTGGGTCCTTGATTAGCAGGAGAGATGGCGGCCAGAGCCCGTTGTGCACCAATATACAATTGTTCAACCAAAGTATATACTACCTTCAGTTTAATCAATGGGTCTTGGCTTAGATTTTTGCTTCGAGGGCCTGCATAAGTTTTACACGCGAAGTCAGTTGGCGGATTATACTCCGGATCGGCAAAAAGCACACAAAAGTTAAAGTCAGGCGACTTACCAATGATAGCGGCTACCATCTGAGACACCCAGCCCTTTAACCCATTCAACTCTGTTGAAATCTCTTTCAGAGCTGTCTCGGCCGTCTCAGCACGTTGGGTCAGAAGTGTTTTCTTCTTGGCAGTGAAGCTGGTCTTTAAATTTTCTGTTGCAGAGAGACTTATTTGCAGTTTAGAGTTAGCGGATTTGATTTCTGTCTCCTAATTCGCTAGCCAGGTCTTCGCGTCAGACAATTCAGAGTTCAGTTCAGATAAGGCATTCTGCAAAACATTCAGATAAGTCAAGGTTTGGTTTCAAGTTCAAAAATCAAGATTCAAGTCTCAAGCACTTTACAAAAAAATCACTTGACACTTGGCGGCTAATGTATGCCAAATCAAATTTCTATGACTCTACAGACATATTTAAGTCCCATGTACTTTACAAAGTAACAGCACTTGGCACTTGGGGGCTATTGTATGCAGTTCAGCAAATTTATCAAGGTTAAGCCGGGGTATTAAGTACTTTGAAGACGGCCTCAAAACAAATCTTAAAAGTACCGATTCATTTATGATCAAAATGAACCGGTCCTTGGAGACTACAGGTGAAGCTGTGAGTTCAAGAAATATTTCAAGAGTAAAGGTTTCAACCTATATTTTAAAGTCTACAGATCATTCCGTTTCTCTCATAATCCGAAGACTTGGGGGCTGAAGGAATACAGATAAACCGGAAAAACATACCTCGTATTTCAACTGAATTTGTTTGACCATTTTAATCTCAGAGTCACGGCTGGAGTGTATATGGTTAAGATAGCCGGGCAAAATATCATTGGCATTGAGAAGGTCATAGTTGGCAATGTCAAAGCGGACTTTTTACCTCTCTAATGCCTCTTGTTTTGATGTACATCGGGCCAGCACGGTTGGGTTCCCCGGCTCAATAAAGCGGCTCCTGGTAATTTGAACATCTTGTGCAGGCGGAGACGGCGGGTTGGCTGAGCTTGATGGTCCGGTTGTAGAAGGGTTCACAGTGGTTTCGTCTAATGACAGCTCAGGAGGATTTGCTTCGGTGTCAACAGGCGGGTCTTCTGGAGCGTCAGCTAATGGAGAAGGTGGCCTAGCCGGGTCAGATGCCAGCACCAGCGGGTCTTCCGCCGGTTTAGCTGCCTTCGCTTTTTTGGATTTAGCTTGGCCACTAAGAAAAAATGTTGCAGGATTGTCAGTATAAAGGTACAATTGAACAACCTGAAAGAAAGGAGGATTTCTGATTACCCGGGAGCAGTCTTGAAAGCCGGGAATTGCGTTTGCAATGAGTCGCCAGAAGAGCGAGACACCTCCTGAAAGGATAGAAAAGAATTAAAAGAAATACAAGGAGAAGGATCCATTAAACAGAGTTAAAGACAGAAATAAGTAAACCTCATTCGGACGTTTTCAAGGAGTTTGTTGAAGAACGACAGCCGGTTCATCTTCAATCCCAGCTTGACGGCGACTTTCATGTTGCTGCTTTTTCAAATGAAAGATGGGATCCAAGTGAGCTAAAGGGTTAGAAAACCTTACTTTATGGTTCACTCGTCGAACTTTGTGTCTTGGTAAGGGCTCTGAGTCGGAGGAAATGATAGTTACCTCTACTTACCTGGCTTGACTGGCCCCAGTGTCATCCTGGTAATGATCAGTGTCAATAAGATTGTTAAAAAATTGGCCAAGGGAATCAAGGGCTACCTCCGAATCAGACGTGTCATCAAGCTTCACCAACTCTTCAGCAGTGTTCTTCTTTTTCTTCTTCGACTTCTGGGTCGTTTTCTTGGCGTTCATGGCGGCGTCTTTCGCCTTCTTGGCAGCCTCGTGGTCATATTTCACTTTCCAAAAGTCAGAATTGGCCTGTAGACAGGCAAAGACAAGATGAAAGATCAGTGCTAAACAATACGGCTGGGCAAAGTACAAAGGAAAAGGAGATCAGAATATCCTTACTTCTGGCACCGGGTTAAGCTTACAGAAGGGACTTAACCCAACAATACTGCAGTCTTCATACTTCCCATTCACCAAAAGGTTTGACATTGAGACAATGTCTTCTTCGGTTAGTTGAACAGGGCTATGACGAAGAGAGTCGTCTGGGCCTCCACCATATTCATACATCAACTTTGATCGACGGCTTAAAGGAATAACCCGCCATGAGATCCAGCAGCGGGTCAGATCAACTCCAGTCAACCCGTTCCCTAACAGAGCATTGATTTTTTTGATGGATGGCATCAATCTCTTGCATTCAGCAGCAGTGAGTTTATCTAGAAGCGCGAACTTGGAGTCAAGACGATCGGGGCGGTAACCCGGCAGTGGCTTCTCGTTTGCTGGTGAGATGTCCTGACAGTAGAACCAAGTTTGGTTCCACTCCTTTTTGGTTGACTTGGTAAGACTATGAGAGGGAAGACAGCACCCTACCGGCACTGAATTGATATGCCTCCAAGATCTAAGCTAAGGCCGTTGGTGCACTCGTTCTGCTGGTTCAGATAAAAGTATTCTCTAAACAGCTCTACGGTCGGCTCTTGCTGAAGATACACCTCACAGAGCACTTGGAAGTTACAAATATTAGATATGGAATTGGGCCCGATGTCCTGAGGATGGAGTTTGAAAAAGTGAAGGACCTCTTTGAAGAACTTTGAGCCGGGCGGTGAGAAGCCACGGTTCATGTGGTCAGTAAAAACAATCACTTCGCCGTCTCTTGGATTGGGCCGTTCTTCTTCCGGGTCAGGAGCACGATAAGACATGATGGCTTTTGATGGCAGAAACCCTATGATGAAGAACTCTTTTAAACGTTCCTCAGTTATGGTTGAGGGGACCCAGTTACAGATGGTGGGTGTCTTTGACGGCATGATGTGCAAGGAACTGAAAAGAAAAGCAACATGCCGGTTCGGTTTTACGGTGAGGTTAATAGTTAAAGGATGAAGATGCAAAACAAGTAATGGTGGTTTAACTAAGGGCTAATGACATATAAGGAAAATAAAGCCGGTGCGGTAAGCCGCCATGACTACAGATTCTTTCAGAAAGCGGATTTAGCTAAGTGTTGGCACAAACAAGTTTTACCAAGCTGTCATTATTATTTTGGATCAAATGGCCGTTCCGAAAAAGAAAATATTATAGACCTAAAAATCTAGTACAGATGAGTTCGTGAGTTATAATGAGGCATCTGTATAGAAAAAAGGGATCTACTGGTATAAAAAATGGACGCAAAACAACTACCGCATGAGTTATGTGTTCCTTTTTGGATCAGAAGAGGTTGTGGAAGAAGAACTACAAGAAAATCCGTGATGAACAGCGAAGAACACCGATGAACTTGCAACCCTAATACAGATCTAAGTGCGTGAAAAATAAGGAACTTACGAAATGCAGATCTACTGCGAAGAGTCGCCGTGGTTCTCTGGACGAGCTCAGGGTGATGCAACCGCCGATGTTGAGGGCAACGGTGAGTGCTACGGCAGCGGCGGAGCTCGAGAAGCAGAGAGGTGGCAAGAAGATGGAAGGAAGAAGAAGAAAGAAGAAGGTCCGGCCAAGCCTATTTATAAGGGAAAGAAGTGAACACGCAGGCGCGAAAATTGAGGAAGACCAAAATAATGATTATCCAGCTAAACGAACGCCTGATTCTCGGAAGACATTAAAAGATAAAAGATGTGTTGAAGATGATGTCATAGCAGGCTTTCATGTTTTCAGAAGATGACATCATGGCGGGTTATAGAGTTTTTTCAGACACATGAAGATGGATTTCGTCTAAGTGTTGAAGATTGACAAAGAACAAAGTTCAAGTCAACTTGGGGCCTAATGTTGGGGATATAGCTACCAGGTATGACCCACCCCGGAGGGGCCAGGTCAACCCCAATGGCGGGTTACAAAAAGAAGCCCAGTAACATTCAAGGTGATAGTTATTAAGACTTGTAGAAGGCCTAAGCCCGAAGGCGTCTTAAGGCCCAATATTGTAAACCGCCATATGTAAAGAAAGACTTGTAAGGAAAGGCATATAAAAGAAGTCACCGAGCCGGACACGTTTTATGAGCCGGCCGGGACTCTGTAGGCCGCCAGGCGTCAACCCGTGTATACAAGGGGACGACCCGACGGCGGCTTAGGGGAAGAAACAATAGATCGATAACCAAGCCGGCGAGTTGAGCCTATTGGAGATCGAAACCCCAACAATACCAATCCCAACTAGACGTAGGCTTTTACCTTCATCGTAAGGGGCCGAACTAGTATAAAAACTCTCTCGTGTCCTTTGTCCTGATTAACCCCTTTAAGCTTCCTAGTGCGATGGGCCTACGACTAAGTCCTTGCTCTAGGACATCTGTCGTGACAATTCCACGACACATTCCGAAGGCAATTCGTTTTATCTTATCTGTTGAGATGGTGTTGTGTCATCATTGACAGTTTCCCTTCATGCTTCATGGGCGATAAGTTGTCCGGAATGACATATTTTAAGCCCATCATTTTCAATTCGGTTATGAGATCCTTGCAACCCATCAATCTCTTCATTGGAGTTATCTTGGGTTATATTTCACCTAAAGTTTTCCCTAAGGATTGTTGCTATTTATGGTGCTTATAAATGACCCAAGTTCTTCATTTATCCCCCCGGTGAAATAAGTTTCTTGTCTCCTTGTTCTTATCAATCCAATCTTGTTTTCGTTAGTGGCAGAATTTCACCTTAAGTTTTGGGATGTTTTCATAAGCCCACAAGCAGCTTATTGTTTTCGTTGTTGATTTTCCAACAACTCCGTTCAATACTTCTTTTTAAGGATGCTTTTCAAATTCTATTATGGTAGAAGATGTCATTTTCTTCTCAACTCTTTCCTTCCCAACGATCCAACTCCTATTCTTTTGTTCCGGAGGCATTGTGATGTTGCTCTCTTCGACCCATCATCTTGTTTTCTCAAGATCATGTTCTTTCCTTTGCTTATCCTTTTATCCGGAGTGTTGTGTCCTCTGCTCAAGTTCTTTTCGCCTTATCAACTCTTGCATCTCTTTTCAACCGGAGTGCTGCCCGAATTTGTTCTTCCTTGTTCCTCTTTCTGTCAGAGTTTGTCAACCTCATTTATCTCTGTTGCATTCTTTTCTCGAAATGGTTTAACCTTTCAAGGTTCTTTGGTTTCACTCATTTGTCAAAGAAGCAACTTAGTTTTACCTCTCCTCTTCCTCTTCAATTTTCCTCCGGTGCCATGCTAGATCTCGGGACGAGATCCTTTCGTAGTGGTGGAGTGTTGTAACGCCCCGAGACCGTTGCGTCGGGTGTCTTCCAGTTATTCGCTGTTGTTGCCTTGTCATTTGTTTGCGTGTCATGCATTTCATATCATGTCATCATGTGCATCTCATTTGCATACGTGTTCGTCTCATGCATCCGAGCATTTTCCCCATTGTCCGTTTTGCAATCCGACACACCTATGTCCTCTGGCGCCCTCTTTTTGCCTCTTTTCGTGAGCGGGTGTGAAAACGTTCTCGGAATGGACCGGGATTTTCCAAGAGGCCTTGGTACACCACCGGTAGACCGCATGTCAAGTTTCGTGCCATTTGGAGTCCGTTTGATACTCCAACAGTTAACTGGGGAACCATAAAGGCCTCGTGTGTGTTGCAGCCCAACACCCCTCCAAAGTGGCCCAAAACCCATCCAAACCCCCTCCATCCTCTCGGCCGTTTGATCATGATCGCGTGGCCAAAAACCGCACCTCATTTGGACTCTCCTAGCTCCCTCTACCTATAAATATGTCCTTCCCGTCCAAAATCCGGGTCCAAAACCCTAAAAAATTGCCCCCCGACACCACCGGACACGTCCGCCGCCGCCGGACAGGTAGCTGCCATGCCCGCACCAGTGGGAGGCCGCCACGTGGCACCCCGAGAGCCTCCACCGCCGCCGGCCTGCTCGGCCCGTGCGGGGCCCCGCGGGCCCATCCAGCCGCGCCGCCGGCCCACGTCCCCACTGCCGCTTCCCTCCTCCGCGCCGCCACCCGGGAGACGCGCCTCCGCCCGCGTCACCCCCACCGGCCGCTCGCCACCCGCGTCACCCCGCACGCCACCGCCGAGCTCCGCCGCCTCCAGCACACTCCGGCGAGCCTCGAGCTCACTCCGGCCGCCTCCTTCTTCCACTCCGGCGACGAACTCCGGCCAGCCCTCCGGTCATCCTCGAAGTCCGCGCCGCCCCGGATCTGGATCTGGAAACCCTAGGTTGACCCCGAAATATCCAAGTCCTTTTATTCTTGCATTCTGAAGCACTTCTCATCATGCCATAACTCCGCATCCATAGCTCCGTTTTGTGCTTGCCATATATCAAAATGTTCATCATGATGGGCTCTTCATTTTGTTCCATTGTGCCATGCTTGTTTGAGTCCATCTTGATGCCCAAATGACTGTTGCAAGAGTGCTATAAAATGTTAGGTGTTGATTCTTAGCAGATTATGAGTATTTGTCATTTTTGCCATGATTATTGTGTGCTTCATATGGACTTGAGCTCTACATGTGTTTTGGGCTATGTCATACCATCTTTACAGGGGTGTATGCCATGTATTTTTGTGATCAATGTGGTGACTAGCACAAGCATGCAAAGTAGCTCTCGTGATGTTGCTGATTTCAGGGACTTAGAATTTCACTAAGTCATTTTCCTGTTGTTATTTTTATGCCATGTATTCATGTTGCTACAGAGAGATCCATGCCTCTTGAGTATGTCCAGTAAGGATGATTTGGGAATATGGTTGTGCTCTATCCATCCATGCCCCTGTTTGAATTTATGGAGTACCCTAGCATGACTCAATCTTACTCTACTTTTGCTATAAAATGTCCCTGAAAGATTGTTTACGTGTTAATCAATTTTGCCAAGGTTGTTGTAGTTGATACATGCATGCTATGAGATTGTTCTTGCCATGGTTAGCTTCTTGATCATGTCTTCTTGCTGGGTGTATGCTTAGTTTGTCATGCAATGCCTTGTGTTGAGTGCATAGAGCTCGCAAACATGCCTTCATAATTCTGTTTATGCCATGTCCAGTTTTCTGCTAAGTCTGAATCTGTTAACGAGACTTGCTATGTTTACATGGATGCCATCTTATCTTCTGATCCTTTTTGACTTATGGTTAGTAAGGGACTTTTGTTCTATGCTTTGAGTAGATTCACGCCATGCCTTGTATTGCTATGTTCTGATCCTGTGGCATATTATTATCTTGCTCTAAACATTACTTCCTGATGTTGATTCCTGACATGTTATTTTCACTAAGTCTGTGATGTTGATATCTTTTGAATTTTTGCCATACTTGTGTGAACCTGCTATTGTGTGATTTAGCCGTAGCTCAGTGTTCATCTTTTGTCAAGCATCTTGAGTAGATCACTTCCATGTGGTTTGTTGCTATGTTGGAGTGCAGTAGCTTAGTTTCTTGTTGCATTCTAGATGTCATCGTGTTGTTAATCACAGAATTGTGCCATTCTTGTTTTGCTTACCATTTACAAACCGCACATCCGATTCCGGTGATCTTTATATCGTTTTCGATCGAAATCAACTCATCTTTCCAGCGGCACTCTTGGTTTGCCAAGTTGAGGCCTGGTTCAATCTTTTCCTTCCGGAGCATGCATATGCATTGCATATCACATCTCGCATATCATGCCATGTTTTTGCATCATGTTGCTTGCGCATTGCACCATGGTTGATTGTTGTTTCCTTTGCTTGTGTTCTTGCTTTGGGTAGATCCGGGAGACGAGTTCGTGATCGAGGAACCCGTTGAGTACGCTTACGAGGATCAAGCTTTCATCAACTCGGAGAACTTTACAGGCAACATGACCATACCCTCGAAATCACTTCTATCTTTGCTTGCTAGTTGCTCGCTCTTTTGCTATGCCGCAATACCTACCACTTGCTATATCATGCCTCCCATATTGCCATGTCAAACCTCTAACCCACCTTTCTTAGCAAACCGTTGTTTGGCTATGTTACCGCTTTGCTCAGCCCCTCTTATAGTGTTGCTAGTTGCAGGTGAAGATGAAGTTTGTTCCATGTTGGAACATGGATATGTTGGGATATCACAATATCTCTTATTTAATTAATGCATATATATACTTGGTAAAGGGTGGAAGGCTCGGCCTTAGGCCTGGTGTTTTGTTCCACTCTTGCCGCCCTAGTTTCCGTCATACTGGTGTTATGTTCCTTGATTTTGTGTTCCTTACGCGGTTGGGTTATAATGGGAACCCCTTAACAGTTCGCCTTGAATAAAACTCCTCCAGCAAGGCCCAACCTTGGTTTTACATTTGCACTAACAACCTATCACCTTCCCTTGGGTTCTGCAGACTCAAGGGTCATCTTTATTTTAACCCCCCCCCCTCGGGCCAGTGCTTCTCTAAGTGTTGGTCCGAACTGGGTAGCCTGCGGGGCCACCTCGGGGCAGCTCGAGGGTTGGTTTTACTTGTAGCTTGACCTATCCGGTGTGCCCTAAGAACGAGGTACGTGCGACTCCTATCGGGATTTGTCGGCACATCGGCCAGCTTTGCTGGTCTTGTTTTACCATTGTCGAAATGTCTTGTAATCGGGATTCCGAGTCTGATTGGGTCTTCCTGGGAGAAGGAATATCCTTGTTGATTGTGAGAGCTTGTGATGGGCTAAGTTGGGACACCCCTGCAGGGTTTTGAACTTTTAAAAGTCGTGCCCGCGGTTATGGGCAGATGGGAATTTTTTAATGTCCGGTTGTAGAGAACTTGACACTTAACTTAATTAAAATGCATCAACCGCGTGTGTAGCCGTGATGGTCTCTTTCCGGCAGAGTCCGGGAAGTGAACACGGTCTCGTGTTATGCTTGAACGTAAGTAGTTTTAGGATCACTTCTTGATCTTTATAGCTTCTCGACCGTGCTTTGCTTCTCTTCTCGCTCTCATTTGCGTAAGTTAGCCACCATATATGCTAGTGCTTGCTGCAGCTCCACCTCATCACCTTTCCTACCCATAAGCTTAAATAGTCTTGATTGCGAGGGTGTGAGATTGCTGAGTCCCCGTGACTCACAGATTACTTCCAAAACCAGTTGCAGGTGCCGATGATACCAGTGCAGGTGACGCAACCCAGCTCAAGTGGGAGCTTGATGAAGATCGTGTTCGTTGTGTTGTTTCGTTTCCAGTTGATCAGTAGTGGAGCCCAGTCAGGGCGATTGAGGATCTAGAATTAGGGGTTGTCTTTCTTTATTTGGTTCCATAGTCGGACCTTGATTGTATTCTCGATGATGTAATGCTATATTTATGTATTGTATGAAGTGGCGATTGTAAGCCAACTCTTTATCCCTTTCATATTCAGTATATGGGATGTGTAAAGATTACCCCTCTTGTGACATGCCTACTATGTGGTTATGCCTCTAAGTCGTGCTCCGACACATGGGAGATATAGCCGCATCGTGGGTGTTACAGGCGGGACAAGTGCCGTGTGCCCTTTGACCATGCAAAGAGCGCAATCAGTGGGAGGCAAGTCGGTGGGAGATGGACAGGGACGGGCCTGTGTGCCAGTGTTTGTTCTCCCGGGGACGAGGTACGCCGCGGTGCAGTCATGCATGATTCACCCCTTCCGACCCATCTCAACGGCGCCACACTGTAGTACCAGCAAGTCGCGACGAGATCGGCAACGCCTTCGCGTGCGGGCAGTGCGCTTTCAAGGTCCAGATGCAGTTTGCCACGGGCACCATCACCGAGTGTACATACTCTCCGTCAACAAGAACACGAAGAGCAGCATGTACACTAGGCCGCTTTGATGTTCGTTCTTCAAGGTTAGCTGCAGGATTATCCGGCAAAAACCAGTAATGTACTCACGGGCTACTTCCATCTGAAGGGCAGACTGTTGTTTGCGGGTCGTGTGCTCTCTCTCTCTCTCTCTCTTTGTTTTTTGATGTATTTGTTTGGTACGTGTTTCATGCATGCAGCTGACCTGCTGACGTGCTACTTTATTTGACTTCTTCTGTTTGAAGTATGAGAGAAATCAAATTCCCAATGTTTTAAATAGCGGGCTATGGCATATAGCGGTGACCCTTAAAACAGCTAT
This sequence comes from Triticum dicoccoides, assembly GCF_002162155.2. Taxonomy (NCBI): domain Eukaryota; kingdom Viridiplantae; phylum Streptophyta; class Magnoliopsida; order Poales; family Poaceae; genus Triticum; species Triticum dicoccoides. Next base: position 117,236,169 of record NC_041386.1, on the reverse strand, counting down.
AGCTGGGCTATAGCGAGGCTATAGCGGCAAATTGTATATGAAATCATTTAGCGGCAACATACTCAAACAGCTATAGCGGAGCTATAGCGAGGCTATAGCCGGCTATTTAAAACTATGATGCCTATGTACTGTGAGCCTTCCAATTTGCACAAATTATCTATGCAACTTTTGATGTACTTGAGGTGCAGGAATCTACAAGCAAGTTTGATAATGGAGAGAGAAGTATTAGTTAATAACGTGCGGAGCTCAATCTAATGAAATAGAAGTTAAAGCGAGAAAAGGCCAAATCGTTGGAGCGGGAGGGAGATCAACTGCGCTTCCAGGTGGCATTATTATTATTCGAGTCAAAGGGTGGACATGATACAAATTTAGTGTCAAGGTTTTTGCAGATTGAGCTTTTGCGGTATCATGAATTTTCACTATTTTGATGACGTGGTGAACGCATGAGGCACAATCGTATTTATTTTTGTATTAGGATTTTTTTGAAGGAATGAAAATAGAGATGCAAAGAATGTTTCTGCATATATTTTTTGGAAGATGATTTAGGCTACCCATCCTCATCTGATGAGCATGGAATCTATGATTGAACTAAGCGAACATAAATTATAGATAGTTTGGTGCTCCCTTTCTCTATATTTTTGTGGCTCTCTATATTATTTTTGTATTGAGCTGATATACACAAGTCTGTTAAGCTACTTTAGGACATGACAAGATACATCTTTCAGATTTCATGCCAGACTTTATTCTTTTGCGTCGGTAATTCAATTTATTTTCTTAACCGGGCTGCTTACATAATGGTGAAAGGGTGCATTAATTTATGTTTTACATTTTATTTTATCCATGCAAAACTCCATGTATTATTACGATTTGATTTGGGGAGGTTTTTCTCTATCATCAACTCGCAAACTTAAGTGAAAAAATCATATTGATTCTAGTTTGAGTTGATCCAATCTCTATATTGAGAAGCTATCATGAGGTTGACCTTAAATGGGTGTCTTGAAATAGTCCTTAGTAATTACCTTTGTATTCGGTCCCATTAAACAAACCAAGTAAGCATATCTATTTGCATGCCCCTGCAAACGAGAAAGAGATGATGTCAAACTAGAAACCAATCAACAGTCAGAAATTTAACACATGAGTCTTCCTTTTATCACGCATGTAATTTTAACATAAAGTATTAACAAAGTTCTGTATAATTTCACATTGACACAAATCGGGCAAGCGGTCAAACATGGATGCTATGAATTATTGAAGAATCAAAATATTATCATGCAATATCAATATGTATTCCCTTTATCTACAATGCATTGATTCTTTTTATGCAATAATGATTTTATCTATGAAAGATTTCAGCATCTGTACGAATATGATGTTTATACATACATTGCAACATAAAAATTGAAGTTGAATAAGCAACAATTGAATAATCAATCAAATAGTTAACAACTAAAGTATAATATAACCATATGCAAAATTTATCACATACTCCCTCCATTCCAAAATATAATGCACCCACGCTTCCCGAGGTTCAACTTTTACCATAAATTTAACCAACGAGACCAACTGCGGCGGAAGAAAAAAATTATATAATTGAAAACTTCTTTCGAATACGAATTCACTGATATAATTTTTGCTCCCGCCGCAACCGGTCTTGTTGAAAACTTCTTTCGAATACGAATTCACTGATATAATTTTTGCTCCCGCTGCAATCGGTCTTGATAGTTAAATTTACGGTCAAAGTTGAAGCACATGGATAAAGGAAGCACTACATTGTGGAATGGAGGGAGTAGTATATCAATAGGCGCGGCGTGTTGTATACAATGCCAATAAGTAGACCTTATTAGTAATGTATCTGCGTGTACACTTCCGTTCATCAGTATGTATCATGCATACCTGCAATAGATGACCCTTTTTCTGTCTTCTTTTACTGGACTTTATCACATAATGTATCAACAGGCGCAGCGTGTTGTATACAATGCCAATAAGTAGACCTTATTAGTAATGTATCTGCGTGTACACTTCCGTTCATCAGTATGTATCATGCATAGCTGCAATAGATGGCCCTTTTTGTATCTTCTTTTACTGGACTCATCGTATATACTCCTTTTGTGTTCTAGACATGGACGATTCTATCGATACAAATATTGAAGGAAATATGCCCTAGAGGCAATAATAAAGTTATTTTTTATTTCCTTATAATCATGATAAATTTTTATTATTCATGCTAGAATTGTATTAACCGGAAACATAATACATGTGTGAATACATAGACAAACAAAGTGTCACTAGTATGCCTCTACTTGACTAGCTCGTTAATCAAAGATGGTTATGTTTCCTAACCATGAACAATGAGTTATTATTTGATTAACGAGGTCACATCATTAGTTGAATGATCTGATTGACATGAACCATTCCATTAGCTTAGCACCCGATCGTTTAGTATGTTGCTATTGCTTTCTTCATGACTTATACATGTTCCTATAACTATGAGATTATGCAACTCCCGTTTGCCGGAGGAACACTTTGGGTGCTACCAAACGTCACAACGTAACTGGGTGATTATAAAGGAGCATTACAGGTGTCTCCAAAGGTAGATGTTGGGTTGGCGTATTTCAAGATTAGGTTTTGTCACTCCGATTGTCGGAGAGGTATCTCTGGGCCCTCTCGGTAATGCACATCACTTAAGCCTTGCAAGCATTGCAACTAAATAAGTTAGTTGCGGGATGATGTATTACAGAACGAGTAAAGAGACTTGCCGGTAACGAGATTGAACTAGGTACTGGAATACCGACGATCGAATCTCGGGCAAGTAACATACCGATGACAAAGGGAACAACGTATGATGTTATGCGGTCTAACCGATAAAGATCTTCGTAGAATATGTAGGAGCCAATATGGGCATCCAGGTCTCGCTATTGGTTATTAACCAAAGACGTGTCTCGGTCATGTCTACATTGTTCTCGAACCCGTAGGGTCCGCACGCTTAAGGTTACGATGACAGTTATATTATGAGTTTATGCATTTTGATGTACCGAAGGTTGTTCGGAGTCCCGGATGTGATCACGGACATGACGAGGAGTCTCGAAATGGTCGAGACATAAAGATTGATATATTGGAAGCCTATGTTTGGATATCGGAAGTGTTCCGGGTGAAATCGGGATTTTACCGGAGTACCGGGAAGGTTACAGGAACCCCCCGGGAGCTAAATGGGCCATGATGGGCCTTAGTGGAAAAGAGAAGAGGCAGCCCTACATGGGCTGTGCGCCTCCCCCTTCCCCTAGTCCTATTAGGACTAGGAGAGGTGGCCTGCCCCCTCTCTCTCTTTCCCCCCTCCACGAAT